>NW_026571153.1:181902-199402 GCF_026225935.1 Boleophthalmus pectinirostris | reverse complement strand
CTTCCTCCAGTGTTTTAATGGGACAGTGTTTGTTGTTTGTCAGGAGGTTCAAGGAGGATCACAAAACCCTGGAGCTTCATGTTAGAACAACTGAAAACACTTGAACTGGTAGAAAAGATATAAAACTCACCTTCGTTTGAGCAGGTTGAGTCTCTGGAGCCACACATTTGTGGGTCGATTAAAACGCTCAAAATGACCAAAAAAAAGAAGAACTTTCATGTGAAACTCCAGTCTTTTCTTGGTCTTAGAAATGAAGGTTTTTCCACACGAGAAACTGCCAAGAAACTGAAGATTTCCTCCAGCGGTGCACTACTCCCTACAGAGAACAGCACAAACAGGAGAAAGAGAAGTGGGCAGTTTGACCAGACGGACGTAAGAAGTGTCCGTCCAGACAGTCCAACTTGTGGGAGGAGATTCTTGAAGTGTGGGGTGAAGTTTCTCCAGATCATCTCAAATGAACAACTAGAAAGACAAAAGTCTGTAAAGATGAAAATGCTGCAAATGGAGAATTCTTTGACAAAAGCAAAGTTTGATGGAAAAAAATTATTTCGTGGTGAATATATTTTATGTAAATAAAAAAAGTGTAACTTTTCATGGAAAACACAAAATTGTCCTGGTGACCCCAAACTTTTGAACAGTAAAGTAAATTTTATAATATTTTATATTATGACGTTATTTACAGGAGCAGAAACAAACAGCTCAGAGGAAACATCTGGATTTACTCTCAATAACAGATGAAAGTTGAACGTTTAAATCTTTTCTTTGTGGATCCAGATGTGCTGCTCACAGCACAGAGCTCTGACTCCCCCTGGTGGAGAGAACAGGATCTGCAGGAGAAATGTCCCAGAAAAACTCCACAGAAACAACCAGAAGAAACAACCAGAAGAAACATCCAGAAGAAACAACCAGAAGAAACAACCAGAAGAAACAACCAGAAGAAACAACCAGAAGAAACAACAACCAGAAGAAACAACCAGAAGAAACAACCAGAAGAAACAACCAGAAGAAACAACCAGAAGAAACAACCAGAAGAAACAACCAGAAGAAACAACCAGAAGAAACAACCAGAAGAAAAACAACCAGAAGAAAACAACCAGAAGAAACAACCAGAAGAAACAACCAGAAGAAACAACCAGAAGAAACATCCAGAAGAAACAACCAGAAGAAACAACCAGAAGAAACAACCAGAAGAAACAACCAGAAGAAACAGAAGAAGAAAAACAAGAAGAAAGAAGAAACAACCAGAAGAAACAACCAGAAGAAACAACCAGAAGAAACAACCAGAAGAAACAACCAGAAGAAACAACCAGAAGAAACAACCAGAAGAAAAACAACCAGAAGAAACAACCAGAAGAAACAACCAGAAGAAACAACCAGAAGAAACAACCAGAAGAAACAACCAGAAGAAACAACCAGAAGAAACAACCAGAAGAAACAACAACAGAAGAAACAACCAGAAGAAACAACCAGAAGAAACAACCAGAAGAAACAACCAGAAGAAACAACCAGAAGAAACAACCAGAAGAAACAACCAGAAGAAACAACCAGAAGAAACAACCAGAAGAAACAACCAGAAGAAACAACCAGAAGAAACAACCAGAAAAACAACCAGAAGAAACAACCAGAAGAAACAACCAGAAGAAACAACCAGAAGAAACAACCAGAAGAAAAACAACAGAAAGAAACAACCAGAAGAAACAACCAGAAGAAACAACCAGAAGAAACAACCAGAAGAAACAACCAGAAGAAACAACCAGAAAAACAACCAGAAGAAACAACCAGAAGAAACAACCAGAAGAAACAACCAGAAGAAACAACCAGAAGAAACAACCAGAAGAAACAACCAGAAGAAACAACCAGAAGAAACAACCAGAAGAAACAACCAGAAGAAACAACCAGAAGAAACAACCAGAAGAAACAACCAGAAGAAACAACCAGAAGAAACAACCAGAGAAACAACCAGAAGAAACAACCAGAAGAAACAACCAGAAGAAACAGAAGAAACAACCAGAAGAAACAACCCAGAAGAAACAACCAGAAGAAACAACCAGAAGAAACAACCAGAAGAAACAACCAGAAGAAACAACCAGAAGAAACAACCAGAACAACAGAAGAAACAACCAGAAGAAACAACCAGAAGAAAAGAAGAAACAACCAGAAGAAACAACCAGAAGAAACAACAGACAGAAGAAACAACCAGAAGAAGAAAACAACCAGAAGAAAAACAACAGAAGAAACAACCAGAAGAAACAACCAGAAGAAACAACCAGAAGAAACAACAGAAGAAACAACAGAAGAAACAACCAGAAGAAACAACCAGAAGAAACAACCAGAAGAAAACAACCAGAAGAAACAACCAGAAAAACAACCAGAGAAACAACCAGAAGAAACAACCAGAAGAAACAACCAGAAGAAACAACCAGAAGAAACAACCAGAAGAAACATCCAGAAGAAACAACCAGAGAAACAACAGAAGAAACAACCAGAAGAAACAACCAGAAGAAACAACCAGAAGAAACAACCAGAAGAAACAACCAGAGAAACAACCAGAAGAAACAACCAGAAGAAACAACCAGAAGAAACAACCAGAAGAAACAGAAAACAACCAGAAGAAACAACCAGAAGAAACAACCAGAAGAAGAAACAACCAGAAGAAACAACCAGAGAAACAACCAGAAGAAACAACCAAGAAGAACAACCAGAAGAAACAACCAGAAGAAAAACAACCAGAAGAAACAACCAGAAGAAAAACAGAAGAAACAGAAGAAACAACCAGAAGAAACAACCAGAAGAAACAGAAGAAGAAACAGAAGAAGAAAGATCAGAGGTGTGAACACACTAGTTGCTTCTTTTTCTAATTATTTATTTGATTTATTATAAAATGTTTGTACAAAATACACAGAAACATTTTAATTCACCAAATACGTCGAGTAAAAGAAAAAGTCCTGAGGATTTGACCCAGAAAAACCAAATATAATATATATAAAATATAAATAAAAATAAATGATGGGACATAAAGTGGTTTGATTTGTGTCAAATGTTAAATGTTGATGTGTCCCACACGTCTCTGATTCTCTGGACGATTTAAAACCACTTCATCGTCTCTAATCAACTTATTTACTTTAACATCTGTAAAAATAATACAACCTGAACCACAAACTTCTGGAATAAACTGAAGAACTGGGTCGAAAACTTGACATTTTTAGAATCATTTGATCTTTTTCTTTTGTGTCATTTTTGTTTCTCTGGGCAGCAGTGAGTTTGATGTAATAAACTGGTGGATTTACACAGTTAATTTGACATTTATAAATGTTCCTGCTGTTTGAAAACTCTTCATCCACATCCTGATTTTCATTTTATTTCCTTCTGATTTGTCAGTGTGAAAGAAACAAAGAGTTGAGGAAATGTCCCTGTAAAAACTGTTGGTGTGTGGCGCCCCCTGGTGGATATCATTTTGATTTTATTATTATTATTATTATTATTATTATTTTATTATTATAATTCTGGTGTCGTTTTAGTTTCATGAGCACAATTCAGTTTTACTCCTGATCAGACGTGTTAATAATAATAATAATAATAATAATAATAATAATAATAATAATAATAATAATAATAATGTGCTCGTGTGAATCTTTGTTCTGTTTATTTTTATATTTCTTTTACTTTTCTTTCTTTTCTTCAGTTGGTGTTTTTATATAAACATATTTATTTTCTTGTACATTTCTTTTGATTCTTTACGTTTGTGTTTCTTTTCTTTTATCACATTTTCCTCACTTCATATTTTACCTGTTTTATTTACAACAAACACATAAGAATAAAAATAATAATAATAAAATGATCAAATAAATAATTTAATCTCACTCGTCTTAAAACAATAAAACCAGAAAAATAAAACAAGAGAAAAAAAACAGAATAAAAAAAAAAAAAACGGCTCCATTGTGCTGGAGATAAAGTTGTAATAGTTTCCAGTAGGTGGAGCTAACGAGCTTTGACAAAAACACAAGGTTGATGTTTTGAGGCTGTGACTGACACGAGCTGCAGGTGATGAAAGTTCAAACATGAAGAAAAAGTCCAGCACCAACAGGGAGGACAGTTGTGAAGAAGCAGCAGCACAAACATGTGACCAGGTGAACACACTTGACTGTTTTGTCTTGAACAAACAACAAGTTCAAACGTCCATCTCCAGGTTTTGGTCCGTGTTCCTCACTTGTTTTGTCCCTTTTCAAGTAGAAAGTCAAATGTCGGTGAGGATTTGTGGCGTGTGTTGTGATGTGATCCCAGTCCTTGTGTTTGGTGCTTTCATTTGTTCACTGTAAGTCCCTGTGATGGTCTCTGGACACTCACACGTGTTTGTGTCTCAAGTGGGAAAAAGTCTTCAAGACGTTGACTTCAAATAAGTGAGTGAGTGTGATGAAGCTTCAAACTCTGATCTGAAACAACAAGTCAACATTTCCATGGATTGGGACGAGAGCACAGCCGCCTTCAGGACTTTTTCCAGCTGATTCCAAAGCTTCACTTTTGGACTTTGGTCGAACAGATTAGTTGAGGTGATGCTGTTTGTTTGTGAAGCTTTTCTTGATTTCTGTGGCACTTGAGTCTTTTATATAAAGTGAGAGCTCAGGAGAAACGTCTGGAGACACGTTCAGCTTCAACAGCAGCGTCCACAAAACACAAATGTCCCTTTGCACTCACAGGTTTCATATGGCACCAGTGTTTTTCACACTTCAAGGTTTGAAAGTCTTGACTCGGGTTCATGTCCAGACACTTGACACACTTTTTCACACACATGTTTCATGTGGAGGCGTCAGGAGTTTTGGACAAACACAACATTTCACATTTACACTTGTTCACTCTGAGTCCAGATCAGGAGCCTCACACTCATTTTGGTCCAAAGTGTCTGGATCAGAAAACTCATGTCATAAAACCCCCAAAATAACAATAAGTTCAAATATTTGTGCAGAGAAACACAAATCTATGACCCAAATCTGTTTGAACGGATGAAAAATCCATTTGGTCCTGGTCAAACAGAAGGAAACATCCAGACCAAAAGTTCAAGTGAATTATTCATGTGATATAAAAGTGGATTGAACAGATACATTTGTACTCGACTTTATCAAACTCTTCACCTTTTTTCTCTTCCATTTTTGGTTGTAAAGTTCCAGACGTTTTAAACAAACCATGAATGAAACATGAACAACAATTATTTCCCAAATTTCAAAGACCCAAAAATCCTCTTCAGATGAACTTTCAGACTTCATCTTTGACTCATCCACATCTGTAGGTAATAAACTTATGAAGATTAAAACTATTCAGTGTTTGTATCTGGGAAAAAAAAAGGTAATTTTCCCTCTGTTACTGAAAACTGATGTTTTTTTTAAGTTTAACTTGTGTTAAACTTTATATTTCCTCATGAACCTTTGTAAAAGCAGTGATATTGATACTACGGAGCTTTTCCTGCAGTGATCTAATCAATTCTGTTTCTACATATTTTATTTGTTAATGATCATGTTTTTTCTGTTCATTGTCCCTGAATTCTTCACACACACTGGATTGTTTTCATCATGATGGTTTTGGATGAGGTTAAGTTGGACTCTTTTTGAACATTATGTGTAAAAATGTACAATATTTGGAGAATAAAGTCAGATATTCAAACATATGAGTGAACAGTTTGAGATGAACGGAGACTTGAGTTTAATATCATGAATAAATGTCTGTTTGAAGTTTTGCTGTTGACACTTACAGACTGTGACTTGAAGAGTGGAGCTTCTTTTACAACTTTACAATCTTCTCTTCATTCACACTTTTGGCTTTTATCATAAATATAAATATTGGTTCTTAAGGAAAAGTGAATCATGTCAATAAATGTTTGTATTTCATCAGATCTTGTGTTATTCCATCTTTGAACTGTTGATGAAGGGACAGGATTTAAACAAAAAAAAGTATTTAAAATGATAAAAATGTTCTTGGAAGGACTGACATATTTTATAGAAATAGTTTCTTTCATTTTGAAGTAATATTAAAGTTTTCAGAAGAAAAAAGTGACAAATGATGTAAAATCCTGCACCTTCTACTTGTTTGTACAATTTTCCCTCCGTTACTTTTCCCTCCGTTACCATGACGTTTCTTAATAAAAAATCTCATGAGTCAAAAAGTCTGAGGTTTTTCAACCTAATCTTGTTCCATATGGTAGAAAACTATATGAAGCAAATATTCAAACCAGTTTGTTCAGGATATGGAAGTGAGAACCAAGAGTTTTCACTGTTTGGATTTATTGTGCTGCATATTTCATTCCCTCCGTTACCAACATGAGTTTTTACATTTTTTGTGTTGAACTTGAAAGAATCTGACAGGTTTAACTTGACCCTGTTGGAGTGTAACTCTTTCCTACATTCTGATACTTTACTTATTTCAATAGTTCCTCTAGTTTCTGAATAAGACACATTTGAATGTCAAACATCTGACCCTGTTTCCTCCGTAAACACTTGACCGACACATTTACACCTCAAAGTTTGAACATGAACTTGTCTGGAAACAGAATAAATCCATTTTTGTTGTAAAATTCTGCACTCGGCTCCACTTTTTCTCTGGCCCCCGGGCCGTGTGTTTGACTCTCCTGGTCAGTGTTGAGGAGTAATAGATTACATGTACCAGAGTGATGTAATCAGAGTACAAATGATGAGTAACTGTATTCAGTTACAGTTACTTTGTTCAAGTAAATGGATTAAACACAGACGGATTTTACTGTTTTCACTTTTTGGACTAAATCCCTTTTTTTTCTTTTTTTTCTCGGTAATTCCACTTACTGCAAGAAACTAAACCAGGACTAAAACAGAACTAAACCAGGTCTAAACCAGAACTAAACCAGGTCTAAACCAGGTTAAACCAGGACTAAACCAGAACTAAACCAGAACTAACCAGGTCTAAACTAAACCAGGACTAAACCAGGACTAAACCAGGTCTAAACAGTCTAAACCAGGACTAAACCAGAACTAAACCAGAACTAAACCAGTCTAAACCAGGTCTAAACCAGGACTAAACCAGGACTAAACCAGAACTAAACCAGAACTAGGTTAAACCAAGGTCTAAACCAGGACTAAACCAGGACTAAACCAGGACTAAACCAGGTAAACCAGGACTAAACCAGAACTAAACTAAACCAGGTCTAAACCAGGGTCTAAACCAGGACTAAACCAGGACTAAACCAGGTCTAAACCAGACTAAACCAGGACTAAACCAGGTCTAAACCAGCTAAACAGGACTAAACACCACAGGACTAAACCAGGTTAAACAGGTTAACCAGATTTAACGTGTTTCTTCGTCTTTTATCAATATATTTTAATTTGTTTAAATAAAGTTTGACTTTTATTTTCTTTTATCAGACAAAACTTCTTATGTGAAGATTTCCTCGTCTTTGTTTCTCTACAGTAAATCAAGTCATCCAAAGTAATCAGATTACATTACTCACTTTAAGTACTTTAATGGATTCTGTTACAAACTACATTCTGGTGGATGTAATCTGTAATCTGTAATCTGTAGGGGATTACATTTTAAAGTAATTTTCCAGACTCTGTCCCTGGTCCAGAGGAAACAGAAAACTGCTCCAGACTCAATCTGATTTTGATGTGGTCAAAATCAAACATCTGCAGCTTCTGTGATTCTCATTTCTTCACCAAAAACACCAAGAAGGACACAGACTTGATCTTCTCAAACAAACTGATTCATTTTATTAAAGCAGAAGCAGAAAGACGCCGTCAAACGGAGCTTCACACACCAACAATCATCACCTTTACATTTCCTTCTTCTCACAGACGCCACTTTCCTCCAGCTCCTCACCACACTCAGCTTTACTTTAGGATTTATTTGAAGGACAATGGACAGAGACATGAAGCTCCTCACAAACACAGATGTTCCTCACAGATCACAGCTCAAGCGTCTCATCTTCACCTGCGTCAAATCACTTTTATTCTAAAACCTCTGATTGTGTTTTATGAACCGCAACCCCAAGAAAAGCAGCAGATTTAGTCCAGAGACAAACATCAGGACACGAGAGGAGCCTTCAGGAACCTTCAGGAACCTTCAGGAGCCTTCAGGAACCTTCAGGAGCCTTCAGGAACCTTCAGGAGCCTTCAGGAGCCTTCAGGAACCTTCAGGAGCCTTCAGGAGCCTTCAGGAACCTTCAGGAACCTTCAGGAACCTTCAGGAACCTTCAGGAACCTTCAGGAACCTTCAGGAACCTTCAGGAACCTTCAGGAACCTTCAGGAACCTTCAGGAACCTTCAGGAACCTTCAGGAACCTTCAGGAACCTTCAGGAACCTTCAGGAACCTTCAGGAGCCTTCAGGAACCTTCAGGAACCTTCAGGAACCTTCAGGAACCTTCAGGAACCTTCAGGAGCCTTCAGGAACCTTCAGGAACCTTCAGGAACCTTCGTGAGTCTTTAGGAGCCCCGTGGGACGATTATCCAGCCTGAAACACAAGAGGAAGAGTCAGAAGGTTGAGAAGAAGCTGCACAGATCCAAGACGTCAGACCTTTGGACTTGTGTTTGTAGAAGATGAACCCGGCCAAAGACAGAACCAGACCCAGGACCAGACCAGAGGCTCCGATGGCGATTTTATTCCTGTCCCCGTCTGAGAGAGCGCCCTCTGTGGAGACAACAGCTCACTACAACTACAAGTGTACAGACAGGAGCGCACCTGACACACACACCTGACACACACCTGACACACACCTGACACACACCTGACACACACCTGACACACACCTGACACACACCTGACACACACCTGACACACACACACACACACACCTGACACACACCTGACACCTGACACACACCTCACACCTGACACACACCTGACACACACCTGACACACACACTGACACACACCTGACACACACCTGACACACACCTGACACACACACTGACACACACCTGACACCACCTGACACACACCTGACACACACTGACACACACACACCTGACACACACCTGACACACACCTGACACACACACACACACACTGACACACACCTGACACACACCTGACACACACCTGACACACACCTGACACACACACACTGACACACACCTGACACACACCCTGACACACACCTGACACACACACTGACACACACCTGACACACACACCACACACACCTGACACACACCTGACACACACACACAAGAGGGCCCCGTCACACACCTGACACACACCTGACACACACACTGACACACACCCTGACACACACCTGACACCTGACACACACCTGACACACACACTGACACACACCTGACACACACCTGACACACACCTGACACACTGACACACACACTGACACACACACACCTGACACCTGACACACACCTGACACACACCTGACACACACACTGACACACCTGACACACACTGACACACACCTGACACACACACTGACACACACCTGACACACACCCCACACACTGACACACACCTGACACACACACACCTGACACACACACCTGACACACACACTGACACACTGACACACACACACCTGACACACACACACACACACACACACTGACACACACCTGACACACACCCTGACACACACCTGACACACTGACACACACCCTGACACACACCTGACACACACCTGACACACACCTGACACACACACCTGACACACACCTGACACACACCTGACACACACCTGACACACACACTGACACACACACACCTGACACACACACACCTGACACACACCTGACACCTGACACACACCTGACACACACACACCTGACACACACACTGACACACACCTGACACACACCTGACACACACCTGACACACACCCTGACACACACCTGACACACACTGACACACACCTGACACACACCTGACACACACACACACACTGACACACACACTGACACACACCTGACACACACCTGACACACACCTGACACACACCTGACACACACACTGACACACACCTGACACACACTGACACACACCCGACACACACCTGACACACACACTGACACACACTGACACACACACACACCTGACACACACCTGACACACACCTGACACACACACACACTGACACACACACTGACACACACCTGACACACACCTGACACACACCTGACACACACACCTGACACACACCTGACACACACTGACACACACACACACACCTGACACACACACCTGACACACACACACTGACACACACCACACTGACACACACCTGACACACACACACCACTGACACACACCTGACACCTGACACACACCTGACACACACCTGACACACACACACACTGACACACACCTGACACACACACACCTGACACACACACCTGACACACACACACCTGACACACACACACCTGACACCTGACACACACACACTGACACACACACACCTGACACACACACTGACACACACCTGACACACACCACCTGACACACACCTGACACACACACTGACACACACCTGACACACACACACCTGACACAACCTGACACACACACCTGACACACACCACACACACCCCACACCTGACACACACCTGAACACACACCTGACACCTGACACACACCTGACACACTGACACACACACCTACACACACACCTGACACACAACCTGACACACAACCCACACCTGACCACACACCTGACACACACACCTGACACCACACCTGACACACACCACACACCTGACACTGACACACACACACCTGACACCTGACACACACCTGACACACACCTGACACACACCTGACACACACCTGACACCTGACACACACCTGACACTGACACAACCTGACACCTGACACACACCTGACACACACCTGACACACACACTGACACACACACACCTGACACACACACCTGACACACACACACCTGACACACACACCTGACACACACCTGACACACACACCTGACACACACCTGACACACACCTGACACACACCTGACACCTGACACACACACCTGACACACACCTGACACACACCCGACACCTGACACACACCTGACACACACACACTGACACACACACTGACACACTGACACACACTGACCTGACACACACCTGACACACACCTGACACCTGACACACACCTGACACACACCTGACACCTGACACACACTGACACACACCTGACACACACACCACACACCTGACACTGACACACACCTGACACACACACCTGACACACACACCTGACACACACCTGACACACACACACACCTGACACACACCCTGACACCACACACCTGACACCTGACACACACCTGCACACACACCTGACACACACCTGACACACACCTGACACCTGACACACACCTGACACACACTGACACACACACTGACACACACCTGACACACACCTGACACCTGACACACACCTGACACCTGACACACACACCTGACACACACCTGACACACACACACACACCTGACACACACACACCTGACACACACCTGACACACACACCTGACACACACCTGACACACACCTGACACCTGACACACACACCTGACACACACACCTGACACCTGACCACACACCTGACACACACCCGACACCACACACCTGACTGACACACACCTGACACACACCTGACACACACCTGACACACACACACCTGACACACACCTGCACACACTGACACACACCTGACACACACTGACACCTGACACACACACCTGACACACACCTGACACCTGACACACACCTGACACACACACCTGACACACACCTGACACACACCTGACACACACACCTGACACACACACCTGACACCTGACACACACCTGACACACACCTGACACACACCTGACACACCTGACACACACCTGACACACACACCTGACACACACCTGACACACACTGACACACACACACCTGACACCTGACACACACCTGACACCTGACCACACACACCTGACACACACCTGACACACACCTGACACAACACCTGACACCTGACACACACACCTGACACACACCTGACACACTGACACACACCTGACACCACACACCTGACACACCTGACACACACTGACACACACACACCTGACACACCTGACACACACCTCACACACACCTGACACACACACCTGACACACACACACCTGACACACACCTGACACACACCTGACACACACACACCTGACACCTGACACACACCTGACACACACACACCTGACACACACACCTGACACACACACCTGACACACCTGACACACACACCTGACACACACACACCTGCACACACCTGACACCTGACACACACCTGACACACACCTGACACACACCTGACACACACCTGACACACCACACCTGACACACACCTGAACACACACCCACCTGACACCTGACACACACCTGACACACACACCTGACACCTGACACACACCTGAACCACACACACCTGACACACACCTGACACACACACACACACGACACCTGACACACACACCTGACACACACCTGACACACACCTGACACACACACACACCTGACACACACCTGACACACACACACCTGACACACACCTGACACCACACACACCTGACACACACCTGACACACACCTGACACACACCTGACACACACCTGACACCTGACACACACACCATGACACACACACCTGACACACACCTGACACACACACACACCTGACACACACCTGACACACACACCTGACACACCACACACACACCTGACACACACCTGACACCACACACCTGACACACACCTGACACACACACCTGACACTGACACACACACCTGACACACACACCTGACACACACCACACCTGACACACACACACACCTGACACACACACACCTGACACACACCTGACACACACCTGACACACACACCTGACACACACACACCTGACACACACACCTGACACACACCTGACACACACACCTGACACACACACCTGACACACACCTGACACACACCTGACACACACACCTGACACCTGACACACACCTGACACACACACCTGACACACACCAGACACCTGACACACACACCTGACACACACACTGACACACACCTGACACACACACCTGCACACACACACACCTGACACACACACACCTGACCACACACACCTGACACACACCTGACACCTGACACACACACACACACCTGACACACACCTGACACACACACCTGACACCTGACACACACCTGACACACACCTGACACACACACCTGACACACACCTGACACACACCTGACACCTGACCACACAACACCTGACACACACCTGACACTGACACACACCTGACACACACACCTGACACACCTGACACACACCTGACACACACACCTGAACACACACCTGACACACCTGACACACACCTGACACACACCTGACACACACTGACACACACACACACACCTGACACACCTGACACACACCTGACACACACACACACACTGACACACACACTGACACACCTGACACACACCTGACACACACACCTGACACACACCTGACACACACCTGACACACACACACCACACCTGACACACACACCTGACTGACACACACCTGACACACACCTGACACACACCTGACACACACCACCTGACACACACACACACACCTGACACACCTGACACACACACACACACCTGACACACACCTGACACCTGGACACACACCTGACACACACACCTGACACACACACACACACTGACACCACACACACCTGACACACACCTGACACACACCTGACACACACACCTGACACACACCTGACACACACCTGACACACACCTGACACACACACACACACCTGACACACACACTGACCACACACACCTGACACACACCTGACACACACACACCACACCTGACACACACCTGACACACACCTGACACACACCTGACACACACACACACACCTGACACACACACACACCTGACACACACACACACACCTGACACACACTGACACCTGACACCTGACACACACCTGACACACACCTGACACACACCTGACACACACACACACCTGACACACACAACACACACCTGACACACACACCTGACACACACAACAGACACCTGACACACACACCTGACACACACACACCTGACACACACCTGACACACACACACACACCTGACACACCACACACACCTGACACACCTGACACCACACACACCTGACACACACCTGACACCTGACCACACACACACACCTGACCACAACACCTGACACACACCTGAACACACACCTGACACACACACACCTGACACACACACCTGACACACACCTGACAAACACTGACACACACCTGACACCTGACCACACACACCTGACACACCTGACACACACCTGACACACACCTGACACACACCTGACACACACACACCTGACACACACACCTGACACACACACACCACACACACCTGACACACTGACACACACCTGACACACACACCTGACACACCTGACACACACACCTGACACACACCTGACACACCACACACCTGACACACACACACCTGACACACACACCTGACACACACACCTGACACACACCTGACACCTGACACACACCTGACACACACCTGACACCACTGACACACCTGACACACACCTGACACACACCTGACACACACACCTGACACACACTGACACACCCTGACACACACACACCTGACACCTGACACACACCTGACACCACACCTGACACACACCTGACACCACACACCTGACACACACCTGACACACACCTGGACACACACCTGACACACACCTGACACACACCTGACACCTGACACTGACACACACCTGACACCTGACACACAACTGACACACACCTGACACACACCTGACACCTGACACCTGACACACACACCTGACACACACACACACACACCTGACACCTGACACACACCTGACACACACACACCTGACACACACCTGACTGACACACACCTGACACACACCTGACACCTGACACACACACCTGACACACACCTGACACACACACCTGACACACACACCTGACACACACCTGACACCTGACACACACACCTGACACACACCTGACACACACCTGACACCTGACACCACACACACACCCTGACACACACTACACACACACCTGACACACACACCCACACACACACCTGACACACACCTGACACACACACCCACACCTGACACACACACCTGACACACACACCTGACACACACCTGACACACACCTGACACACACCTGACACACACACACACCTGACACACACCTGACACACACCTGACACACACACACCTGACACACACCTGACACACACCTGACACACACCTGACACACACACACCACACCTGACACACACTGACACACACCTGACACACACCTGACACACACCTGACACACACCTGACACACACCTGACACCACACACCTGACACACACCTGACACCTGACACACCTGACACACACCTGACACCACACACCTGACACAACCTGACACACACCTGACACACACACCTGACACACACCTGTCACACAGGGACCTGACACACGGGGACACACACAGGGACCTGACACACACCTGACACAGGGACCTGACACAGGGAACCTGACACACTGACACACACCTGACACACACCTGACACACAACCTGACACACACACACCTGACACACACACACCTGACACACCTGACACACACACACACAGGACCTGACACACACCTGACACACAGGGACCTGACACACAGGACCTGACACACAGGGACCTGACACACACAGGGACTGACACACACCTGACACACACGGGGACCTGACACACGGGACCTGACACACGGGACACCACACGGGGACCTGACACACTGACACACGGGACCTGACACACGGGGACCTGACACACAGGACCTGACACACAGGTCTTACCCAGTCCAGGACCATTGTTCTTTGAGACTCTTGTGTTCAATCACACAGGAAATCTGGTCTCCAGACCTGCACAGAGACAAGTTTAGAAAGTCCTGGTTTAGTCCTGGTTTAGTCCTGGTCCTAGTTCTGGTTTAGTCCTGGTCCAGTACTGGTTTAGTCCTGGTTTAGTCTTGGTTTAGTCCTGGTTTAGTCTTGGTTTAGTCCTGGTTTAGTCTGGTTTAGTCCTGGTCCAGTACTTGGTTTAGTCCTGGTTAGTCCTGGTTTAGTTCTGGTCCAGTACCTGGTTATAGTCTGGTTTAGTCCTGGTAGTCTGGTTTTAGTCCTGTTTACCTGGTTTTAGTCCTGGTTTAGTCCTGGTTTAGTCCTGGTTTAGTCCTGGTACCTGGTTAGTCCTGGTTTAGTCCTGTCCAGTACCTGGTTTAGTCCTGGTCCAGTACCTGTTTAGTCCTGGTTTAGTCCTGGTTTAGTCCCTGGTTTAGTCCTAGTCCTGGTTTAGTCCTGTTTAGTTTAGTCCTGGTTTAGTCCTGGTCCAGTACCTGGTTTAGTCCTGGTTTAGTCCTGGTCCAGTACCTGTTTAGTCCTGGTTTAGTCCTGGTTTAGTCCTGGTTTAGTCCTGGTCCAGTACCTGGTTTAGTCCTGGTTTAGTCCTGGTCCAGTACCTGGTTTAGTCCTGGTCCAGTTTAGTCCTGGTTTAGTCCTGGTTTAGTCCTGGTTTAGTCCTGGTCCAGTACCTGGTTTAGTCCTGGTTTAGTCCTGGTTTAGTCCTGGTTTAGTCCTGGTCCAGTACCTGGTTTAGTCCTGGTCCAGTACCTGGTTTAGTCCTGGTTTAGTCCTGGTTTAGTCCTAGTCCTGGTTTAGTCCTGGTTTAGTTACCTGGTTTAGTCCTGGTTTAGTCCTGGTTTAGTCCTGGTCCAGTACCTGGTTTAGTCCTGGTTTAGTCCTGGTCCAGTACCTGGTTTAGTCCTGGTTTAGTCCTGGTTTAGTCCTGGTTTAGTCCTGGTTTAGTCTGGTTTAGTCCTGGTCCTGGTTAGTCCTGGTCCTGGTCCAGTACCTGGTTTAGTCCTGGTTAGTCCTGTTTAGTCCTGGTCCAGTACCTGGTTTACTGGTTTAGTCCTGGTTTAGTCCTGGTTTAGTCCTGGTTTTAGTCCTGGTTTAGTCCTGGTTTAGTCCTGGTCCAGTACCTGGGGGAGTACTCGAGCTGTGAGTGCAGTTGGTAGTACCAGTCTGCGTCTGGCTGCAGGTCAGTCGTGGTCACTCCGGTCGTCAGACTCTGCTGGTGGTTGGTCCAGGACACACTGATGTGTTCGGGGTAAAAGCCGTAGACGCTGCAGACCAGGACCCTGTCACTGCCAGCAGAGGGCGCTGAGCTCAGCACCGCGTACGGCTCCACTGGAACACACACCGAGTCATATACACACACACCGAGTCATATACACACACACACACCGAGTCATATACACACACACACCGAGTCATATACACACACCGAGTCATATACACACACACACACACACACCGAGTCATATACACACACACACCGAGTCATATACACACACACACACCGA
>NW_026571153.1:164402-171902 GCF_026225935.1 Boleophthalmus pectinirostris | reverse complement strand
TGATTTGCTCCATATTCACTTGCATTTGTCACTTCCTGACATGATTAGCAAAAAGGAACAGAAGTATTTACATTGAAGGGTTTTTCTAACAAACCAAATGAGTTTTAGTTACAAGACCAAATGTGTTTCTAAAAGATAAACTAATCACTATTTTAATGTAATTAATCATAATCAGTATTTTCCTGTGGGGATCTGGTCTCAGGTACAAATCACATTCATTTACACAAAGACAGAAGGAGAGAAATGTTTCCACAATCTAAATTTCTATCCCACTGTTGTTCCTGGTCTCACTCAGAGCTGGACTTGTGTTTGTTTGAGGTTTGAGTTCAGACTCTGAGGCGCCTCCTCTGGACACAACAGGAACTACAACAACTACAACATTTTACACTGTGAACCTGAAGAAGAAGAAGAAGAAGAAGAAGAAGAAGAAGACGAGGAGGAAGAGGAGTATGAGGAGGATGGAGTGAGTATTTGTATTTGGTCATGTGACTCAGACGCTCTGAGGGATTTTCCAAACCAAAGTGAAAGAGCTGTGAGCCAATCAGATCGTCGTCTGCTGATGACTCATGTGTCGCTAAGGAAACAACTTCACAAAGTTTCTCTTGTTTTGATCTCGACTCAAACAGAAGAACCTGGACATGGACGCCTCAGTCTCGGGGGCCTCAGTCTCGGGGGCCTCGGTCTCGGGGGCCTCGGTCTCGGGGCCCTCGGTCTCGGGGGCCTCGGTCTCGGGGCCCTCGGTCTCGGGGGCCTCGGTCTCGGGGCCTCGGGGGCCTCGGTCTCGGGGGCCCTCGGTCTCGGTCTCGGGGCCTCGGTCTCGGGGCCCTCCTCGGGGGCCTCGGGGCCTCGGTCTCGGGGCCTCGGTCTCGGGGGGTCTCGGGGCCTCGGTCTCGGGGGCCTCGTCTCGGGGCTCGGTCTCGGGGGGGTCTCGGGGGCGGTCTCGGTCGGGGGCCTCGGGGGCCTCGGTCTCGGGGCCCTCGGCCTCGGGGGCCTCGGTCTCGGTCTCGGGGCCTCGGTCTCGGGGCCCTCGGTCTCGGGGGCCTCGGTCTCGGGGCCCTCGGGGTCTCGGGGGCCTCGGTCTCGGGGCCTCGGTCTCGGGGCCTCGTCTCGGCCTCGGTCTCGGGGCCTCGGTCTCGGGGCCCTCGGTCTCGGGGGCCTCGGTCTCGGGGCCTCGGTCTCGGGGGCCTCGGGCCTCGGGGTCTCGGGGGCCTCGGGGGCCTCGGTCTCGGGGGCCTCGGTCTCGGGGCCCTCGGTCTCGGGGCCTCGGTCTCGGGGCCTCGGTCTCGGGGCCTCGGTCTCGGGGGCCTCGGTCTCGGGGCCCTCGGTCTCGGGGCCCTGGACTGTCTCTGTGTTGGTCCTGGTCACACTCAGAGCTGGAGTTCACATGTTTGTGTGACTCTTTTATTCTGAGTTTGTTACGTCTCCAAACTCTCTGCTCCACCTTGTGATGTGTGACCCTCACCCTGGAAACTTCTGTGTCTCTGTGAAGTCAAATGTATAAATCCAGTTTTTCCTTTAGATTTAAATGTTTTGTGATGTGAGTTACTCACATTTGTACCGAGTCAAATATTACATTTTATTTCCTGTAAAACCACATTACTGCGTTACAGCAGAAAGTAATGCACTACAGTAATTTATTACTTTTATAACACGTTACTCCCAACACCGTCTATACATGATACAATATACACACATATACAGGTTATACATTATACAAACTTTATATTCAGCTTGTACATTTGATAAACTTTATATACATATTATATATTTATACACATGTTCTATTCATTTGATAAACTTTATATACTTGTATTCAGGTTGTACATTTGATAAACTTTATATACATATTATATATTTATACACATGTTCTATTCAGGTTGTGGTCAGTCGTTTCAGTTTTTTTCCGTGTTTTCTCCACAGACTCAGAGTTTGGTTCAGGACGTGTGTTTAGGTTCAGACTCTGAGGACTGAGGCGCCTCCTCTGGACACAACAGGAACTACAACAACTACAACACTGCACTATTTAGGAAGAAGAAGAAGACAGAGTGAATATGTGTGTGGGTCATGTGACTCAGAAAGAGCTGTGAGCCAATCAGAGCGTCCTCTGCTGATGACTCATGTGTCGCTAAGGAAACAACTTCACAAAGTTTCTCTTGTTTTGACCCAAACAGAAAAAACCTGAAGCTGAACCAGAACCAACTCAGTCTGTTTCCTTCAGCTTCACACTGACACTGAAACGTTCTGAATGTGAACGTCTGGAACCGGATCTTCTGTTTAAAAGAACCGGATCTTCTGTTTAAAAGAACCGGATCTTCTGTTTAAAAGAACCGGATCTTCTGTTTAAAAGAACCGGATCTTCTGTTTAAAAGAACCGGATCTTCTGTTTAAAAGAACCGGATCTTCCTGTTTAAAAGAACCGGATCTTCTGTTTAAAAGAACCGGATCTTTTATTTCTAATTTATTTTGTGCATAAAAAAACAAACAGAACAAACCTGAAAACACGAAAAAAAAACCTGAAGAGTCACAATAAAACAAATGTGCATCTGCATGTTCTACCTGTTGTGTGTGTGTGTGTGTGTGTGTGTGTGTGTGTTGTGTGTGTGTGTTGTTGTGTGTGTGTGTGTGTGTGTGTGTGTGTGTGTTGTGTGTGTGTGTGTGTGTGTGTGTGTGTGTGTGTGTGTGTGTGTGTGTGTGTGTGTGTGTTTGGGGCAGAGTCACTTTTTCTGTTCGGGATAAAATATTTGATCTTTTTTATTTTTCTGTTAAACATTTTAACAGTGAGACTGAAACACACGACACGTTCTGAGTTTAGATTTGAAACATTTAATTTATTCAAATATATTTAGATTATTTTATGTTTTATCATATTATTTTTTTATATTATATTATGTAATGTTTAAATCTTTTCTTTGTGGATCCAGATGTGCTGCTCACAGCACAGAGCTCTGACTCCCCCTGGTGGAGAGAACAGGATCTGCAGGAGAAATGTCCCAGAAAAACTCCACAGAAACAACCAGAAGAAACAACCAGAAGAAACAACCAGAAGAAACAACCAGAAGAAACAACCAGAAGAAACAACCAGAAGAAACAACCAGAGAAACAACCAGAAGAAACAACCAGAAGAAACAACATCAGAAGAAACAACCAGAAGAAACAACCAGAAGAAACAACCAGAAGAAACAACCAGAAGAAACAACCAGAGAAACAACGAAGAAGAAACAACCAGAAGAAACAACCAGAAGAAACAACCAGAGAAACAACCAGAAGAAGAAACAACCAGAAGAAAAACAACAGAAGAAACAACCAGAAGAAACAACCAGAAGAAACAACCAGAAGAAACAACCAGAAGAAACAACCAGAAGAAACAACCAGAAGAAACAGAAGAAGAAACAACCAGAAGAAACAACCAGAAGCAAGAAACAACCAGAAGAAACAACCAGAAGAAACAACAACAGAAGAAACAACCAGAAGAAAACAACCAGAAGAAACAACCAGAAGAAACAACCAGAAGAAACAACCAGAGAAACAACCAGAAGAAACAACCAGAAGAAACAACCAGAAGAAACAACCAGAAGAAACAACCAGAAGAAACAGGAGAAGAAAGATCAGAGGTGTGAACACACTAGTTGCTTCTTTTTCTAATTATTTATTTGATTTATTATAAAATGTTTGTACAAAATACACAGAAACATTTTAATTCACCAAATACGTCGAGTAAAAGAAAAAGTCCTGAGGATTTGACCCAGAAAAACCAAATCTTCTTGTGATAAAGAATAAAAATAAATGATGGGACATAAAGTGGTTTGATTTGTGTCAAATGTTAAATGTTGATGTGTCCCACACGTCTCTGATTCTCTGGACGATTTAAAACCACTTCATCGTCTCTAATCAACTTATTTACTTTAACATCTGTAAAAATAATACAACCTGAACCACAAACTTCTGGAATAAACTGAAGAACTGGGTAGAAAACTTGACATTTTTAGAATCATTTGATCTTTTTCTTTTGTGTCATTTTTGTTTCTCTGGGCAGCAGTGAGTTTGATGTAATAAACTGGTGGATTTACACAGTTAATTTGACATTTATAAATGTTCCTGCTGTTTGAAAACTCTTCATCCACATCCTGATTTTCATTTTATTTCCTTCTGATTTGTCAGTGTGAAAGAAACAAAGAGTTGAGGAAATGTCCCTGTAAAAACTGTTGGTGTGTGGCGCCCCCTGGTGGATATCATTTTGGATTATTATTATTATTATTTATTATTATAATTCTGGTGTCGTTTTAGTTTCATGAGCACGATTCAGTTTTACTCCTGATCAGACGTGTTAATAATAATAATAATAATAATAATAATAATAATAATAATAATAATAATAATAATTAATAATAATAATAATAATAATCCCAGTTCAGTGCTCGTGTGAATCTTTGTTCTGTTTATTTCTATATTTTCATTAACTTTTCTTTATTTTCTTCAGTTGGTGTTTTTATATAAACATATTTGTGCAGCACATTTCAGTTTTAAAGTTCTGCACAAACACATAATAATAAAAACAACACTAGGGGCGTGGTGGAGCTGTTCATGGACTAGGACGATCGTTCATCGGCTCCTGCCAATACTGAACAAAATGTTTATTTTTGTTGCACTTTTAGTCACAAAACTAATGTTTTTCTTCCTGTTGAATTTTTTGTTTTCAAATTCCATTTGAGACGACCACAAAATGAGTGGAAAGAGTTCGACTGAGACCCGTAATATTATTCAGACACAACTGAAGCCTGAGGTACAGGCCGCGGCCGCACCTCCAGGTGCAGCATGAACCTCAGCTGAGACGGAGACTCAACATCACCGTGTGAATCTGAAACTATCACGGACACTGCTGCACTTAAACTCGAGCTCCTGGCATCGCTGAAAGAAGATACTGCAGGAATTATTAAGAGAGAACTCCAGGATGCTCTCGGACCCGCCTGTCGCTCGTTAGAGTTGATCTACAGGCCTCGTAAACGCAGATAGTGGCTAATAAAGCAGCTACCAGACGCTACACTGTCTGTGATCAAGAGCTGTGCACTGTGGAGGACATGGAGACAGCACTGTCCGACTGTACTGATGACACCATCGATATGAGAAGGACTATCACACAACTCACTGCAAATGTAACTAGACTCGAGAATAAACGTGAGGATTTGGAGACTCGGTCACAGAGTAACAATATTGAGATTGTAGAAGTTCTGGAGGAACCTGACTCCAGCTCCACTTCTGCTGTTGCTGCTTTGATTAAAGACGTTCTCTCGCTGGAAAATGAGCCCCACTTGAACCAGTCTCATGGAACTAAGCCACACCAACACAAACCAGGTGAACGTCCACGAGCTTCTGTGTGCAGGTTTCATTTCTACAGTGACTGTGTGGACGTTCTGCGTCAGGCGAGGGGGCGTGGTCAGATAAAGGTCAGAGACATGTCGCCCTCCATCTTTCCAGACCACAGAGGATAACGTAGCTCAGGCTGGGACTCGACCTGAGGCGGCAGCTTCGGGACACTGAAGGTGTTGGGTCTATTTTACTCTGCACGACTTCGCGTCACTTACCAGGGAATCGAGAAGCAGTTTACATCAGCGGAGGAAGACAGAGGATGTTAGAACTTTGACTTCAGGTTAAACTCTTGTATCTCTGTGTCTTTAGCTGCAGCTGCTGCCTGGACTAACTCAGTAACAGAAAACATTACAGGTCTTTGATTCTAATTTGTTTACACATGTTAATGTTTTTGGGCGTGTGTGTTAATATTTTACTCAGTAATTGTTGATTTTCAGCTGTATTATTTTGCTTTGTGACTTATCATGAAATAACATAATATTTTTAACAGTTATTATTGAGCATATTGTTATTTAGACTTGATTTGGTAGGAGATATGTTTTCATTTTTATTTTATTTTATTATTATATTATTTTTTATAGTAATATCTTATTAGGCGCGTCTCCGAGTGGTTTGCTCCTTGTGGATATTTTTTTCTCTTTACTGTGTGTAAACGCTGCTGTCTCCATTGTTCTGATGTTTTATGGAGACTTTGGATGTTTTTTTTTGTGTTTTTTTGTGTTCTGGGTGTTTTGGGGGAGGGTCCCATCTCGGCTCTTTTTGGTTTAAATATTTTTAGTTGGTTTAAATACTTTAAATTCTAGAATGGCTCGGTCTGGTGCTCCTCTTAGATTTGTTAGTTGGAACATAAGAGACATGAATAATCCAGTCAAAAAGTCTAAAGTATTTTCACACTTGAAACGTCTAAAATCTTCCAGTGTTTTTACAGGAGACGCGTCTTCAAAATAAAGATCATCACAGGTTGTACTGTTCTGGGTGAGTCAGGTCTTTCACTCTGACTTTAATTCAAAGTCAAGGGGAGCAGCTATTTTAATGAGTAAAAATGTAGAGTTTTCTTCCACTAACGTTACAGCTGATGGCAGATTTGTAATAGTTGCAGGTTTTGTTGGTGAATGTAAATGCTCCAAATTTTGACGATGCTGGATTTGCCAATAGATTATTAAGCAGTCTTCCTTTTTTGAATACTCATTCTATCATTTTTGGAGGAAACCTAAACTGTGTTTTTGATCCATTTTTGGATCGATCAAATCCACATAATTTAACGTTATCTGCTTTGACACAAGTGTTCTCAGATTTTATGTCACACGATGGTCTTGTTGACCCTTGGAGATCCCGTAACCCACCGGAAAAGAAATATTAATTTTTTTCCCGAGTGCATCATTCTTATTCTAGGATTGATTCTTTTTTTATTGACAGAGCCTTAAATTCACTGTTAGTCTCTTCGGACTATTCGAGTATAACGATATTTGATCACACACTGTTAATGTTAGATTTTCACTTTACTTCCCAAATGCGATGTCCTCGTAGGTGGAGATTTAACTCACTTGTTTTGGCGGATAAAGACTTTTGTGACTTTATTTCTAATTTAATTGATGAGTTTCTTCTGTTTAATCAGAATGACATCACTTCATATTCACTGTTATGGGAAACACTTCAATCTGATCTCAGGGGACAAATCATTTACTATTGTGCTTTATCTAAAAAAGACTCGGTGAGTTAAACGTTGCTGTTGACACTGATCAGAGATGAGCCCAACTCCAGGACTGTTTAAACAGTGTATAGATTTGATCTGCCGTCCACCAGTCGTGGCAGTGAAGCTCGTCACTACAGAGTCCAGGTTCAATATTATGAAAACAGTGACAAGGCAAGTTGTTTTCTGACTCACCAGTTACGTCGTCGATGTTTCTCGTACGATAACTAGTATTAAAAATACTCAGAATAGAAAAAAACACAACATAACAGCAATAAATAAATAAAAACTAAAAAATAAATAAAAGACACAGAGGAGCAGACGACTCCCGGGTGTTAAATCCACAGAGTAAAAGTAAAGACTTAAACTCTGTGTGTCGGGGGGGGGACCTCAGAGCAAAGAGGAGTAAATCTGGATGAGGTCCAAGACAACACAGTAAAGACCTC
>NW_026571153.1:145902-163902 GCF_026225935.1 Boleophthalmus pectinirostris | reverse complement strand
TGGTTTCTTACTTTCATTGATGACGAGTGTTGGGTATTTTACTTTAAAAAAGTAATTAGTTACAGTTACACTGACTTCTTTAGTAACTCAGTGGGGGAGTAATGAATTAGATGAATCTGTTACTGAAAATGTAGCGCCGTTATACTTAAACAACATTAAACTTAAACCGTTATAAACAACACTGTTCATGATGAAACTTAACAAATATTTACATATTTCAAAATAAATTACGTACTATGCATATTAAATATAACTTTAACCCAATTTATTATTATTTTTTTGTATTGTTCTGTATTGTGGTCGTACAAACTCATAAAGATAAAAAAGCTCAGACGTTTTTCTGTTGTTGCCGTCGATGAAGCTTTAGATTTGACTTGAGCGTCGACACCAAAGAGAAGGAAACACAAATGTCTTTTCTGTCAATATCAGCGTCTTTGAAATGTTTGAAATGTTTGAAATATTTGAAGTGTCTTAAGTGTTTGAAATGTTTGAAATGTTTTAAGAGTCTTAAGTGTCTGCGGAGCCTCTGCAGTGTTGAACCTGCTCTGACCGGTTGGATGAGCCTCAGTGGTATCGGATCAGTTATGATGGTCTGAGTATTGATACCAATACCTGAAACATGTGCAGTATCGGAGCTTTTGCCAATACCTGTATCAGTATCAGTATCAGTATCAGTATCGGAACAACACTAAACAGAATGATCTGAAAACACTGTCAGTAAAGTTCTTGTTCAGTGATAAAAGTGTGTTCCAGTTTCTCTCTGAGCTGTTGATGCTTTCACCAAACCTTCCCCTGGATCCAGAAACTTTTAGTTGAGTCGTTTTTCACAAAGATTTGGCAGGTGAAGACGCTGCTGCTGCTGAATCCGTAGTTTTATTGTTTTGTCTCACAGAGTTGAGACTCACAGCAGCTTTTTGTAAATGTTGATCTGACGAACAGAACGGAACAGTGACAGTTTTTTATTTTATGAAGTTAGACAAATTATTATACAGAAAATCAGTAGGCAATTTATAACAGGAACATTTTCTCAGATTTACTGTTGTCAGCAGAAACCCGTTACACACTTTAAACACTATACACACTTTAAACACTTTACACACTTTAAACACTTTATACACTTTAAACACTATACACACTTTAAACACTTTATACACTTTAAACACTTTATACACTTTAACACTTTAACACTTTAAACACTTTAAACACTTTAAAACACTTAACACTTTAAACACTTTACACACTTTAAACACTATACACACTTTAAACACTTATACACACTTTAAACACACTTTTAACACTTTAAACACTTTATACACTTTAAACACTATACACACTTTAAACACTTTATACACTTTAAACACTTTAAACACTTTAACACTTTAAACACTATACACACTTTAAACACTATACACACTTTAAACACTTAACACACTTTAAAACACTTTATACACACTTTAAACACTATACACACTTTAAACACTTTATACACTTTAAACACTTTATACACTTTAAACACTATACACACTTTAAACACTTTATACACTTTAAACACTATACACACTTTAAACACTATACACACTTTAAACACTATACACACTTTAAACACTTTATACACTTTAAACACTTTAACACACTTTAAACACTTTATACACTTTAAACACTATACACACTTTAAACACTTTATACACTTTAAACACTATACACACTTTAAACACTATACACACTTTAAACACTTTATACACTTTAAACACTTTATACACTTTAAACACTATACACACTTTAAACACTATACACACTTTAAACACTTTAAACACTTTAAACACTTTATACACTTTAACACACTTTAAAACACTATACACACTTTAAACACTTTAAACACTTTATACACTTTATACACTTTAAACACTATACACACTTAAACACTATAACACACTTTAAACACTTTAACACACTTTTAAACACTTATACACACTTTTAAACACTATACACACTTTTAAACACTTTATACACTTTAAACACTATACACACTTTAAACACTATACACACTTAAACACTAACACTTAAACACTTTAAACACTTTAAACACTATACACACTTTAAACACTTTAAACACTTTAAACACTTTATACACTTTAAACACTAACACTTTAAACACTATACACACTTTAAACACTTAACACACTAAACACTATACACACTTTAAACACTTTAAACACTTTAAACACTTTATACACTTTAAACACTTTAACACACTTTAACACTATACACACTTTAAACACTATACACACTTTAAACACTATACACACTTTAAACACTTTATACACTTTAAACACTATACACACTTTAAACACTTTATACACTTTAAACACTATACACACTTTAAACACTTTAAACACTTTATACACTTTAAACACTTTATACACTTTAAACACTATACACACTTTAAACACTTTAAACACTTTATACACTTTAAACACTTATAAACACTTTAAACACTTTAAACACTTTATACACTTTAAACACTTTAAACACTTTATACACTTTAAACACTTTATACACTTTAAACACTTTAAACACTTTATACACTTTAAACACTTTATACACTTTAAACACTTTAAACACTTCACACATTTTAAACACTTTAAACACTTTAAACACTTCATACATTTTAAACACTTTAAACACTTTAAACACTTTATACACTTTAAACACTTTAAACACTTTATACACTTTATACATTACACTCTCCAGTGCAGATTCACATGTGAAACCGTCCTGCTCCGTGTGTGTTTGTATAAATAATACATATTATTCTATATTTTTATTTATGATCCTGAACTCTGTGAATTATAATAATCTAATATGTTTATTAAATGTGTAATAAAAGTCTGTATCACTCGACACCAACTGTGGATTTTCTAAATAAATGTGACAAATGATTTGTAAAACACAAAAATAAAACATTTAAATAGGACATTTTAAATTCTGTGTGTTATACTTTGCTGCAGCAGCAGGGGGCGCAGAGGCACCATAAAGGCGAGTTAGATTATCGCCGTGGTAACCAGAATAATCCCTAACACAAAAGAATTGGATGAAAGAGTCACTTTTAAATATAAAGAAGATAAAATAAAACAGAGAATAAATCTTCCTTTTTTTTATGATTTTATAGTTTTGCTTTATTTGGTTTTTACAGTTTTTATTGTTTTAGGACTGAGGTTATCACATTTTTAGTAATTATACATTTAGTTGTTTTCATTTTCTTCTCGTTTTCTCTGTGCAGCATTTTGGAAACGGTTTTGTTTGTAAAACACACACACACAAAAAAAGGATTTAATGAGCTAAACTAAGAACAAAAAAAGGCCCAAAGTGTCAAAATAAACACGGATCATTTCTCTGCATTTTGTCATTTAAATAAAAACACTAAAATATGAAGTTCGTTTAATGAAAAGACAAAAACACGAAAAGAAAAACAAACAACAAAATAACAACAGTGTGAAAGGATCTGCTGTTGTCCTGGTGCATGCTGGGAGCTGTAGTCTTTTGTCCTGGTGCATGCTGGGAGCTGTAGTCTTTTGTCCTGGTGCATGCTGGGAGCTGTAGTCTTTTGTCCTGGTGCATGCTGGGAGCTGTAGTCCTTTGTCCTGGTGCATGCTGGGAGCTGTAGTCCTTTGTCCTGGTGCATGCTGGGAGCTGTAGTCCTTTGTCCTGGTGCATGCTGGGAGCTGTAGTCCTTTGTCCTGGTGCATGCTGGGAGCTGTAGTCTCTGCTCTGACGCGTCTGTCTCTTTAAGAATCTGGGGCACAGACCCCTCCCTCTTCCTCACATTGTTCTGATGCCGGCCTCAGACACAGGATGATCCAAGACTAAACCAGGTCTAATCCAGGTCTAAACCAAGACTAAACCAGAACTGCATGAGGACTAAACCTGGACTAAACCAGGTCTAAACCCGGACTTGGGCAGGGGCTGTCAGAGGCTGTCACTGTCTCTTCGCTGCTTCTCGTTCTCTGGATTCTATTGTGAGGTTCTGTTGACATCCTCTGGACTCTGGACTTCCTCTGGACTTCCTCTGGTCTCTGGTCTGGACTTTGGTTCGGACTTTAGTCCGGACTCGTCCTGGTCTCGTTTATATTTTTTATTGTTTTAAATCTTTGTTCTTTCTCACATCCTCCTGGTTTCTATTGTCTGTGAGAACGTTCAGTCTGACTGATCCTGGCGCCTGTCGGACCTGCCGCTCCTGCCCGACGCCCCCCCCCCCCCCCCCCCCGTGGAGAGGCGTGACCCGGCGCCCCCCCCCCGTGGAGAGGTGTGACCGGTGACCCCCCCCCCCGTGGAGAGGCGTGACCCGGCGCCCCCCCCCCCGTGGAGAGGCGTGACCCGGCGTGATGCTATGACTCTGCCGCTCGCTGGAGGTGAGTGATTTCTGATGGAATTAAGATTTAACGAGGGGCTGGGTACCGCTGCAGCGTCGCCATGGAGACCGTATCCCCGTATCCGAGGGGGATGGGGGAGGAGGGCTGTCGTCATGGAGACCGTGTCTTTAGCACACAGAGGCGAGACGAGAAAATCCTTTAGACGAGTGAAACCGAATCCAGCGGCAGAAACGTTTGTGTCAAAGCTCAGAGTCCAGGAGCATCGACAAACGTCTGAGGCGTCAAAGGCTTTAAACACGAGACTTTAAACACGAGACTTTAAACATGAGACTCTAACACGAGACTTTAAACACGAGACTTTAAACACGAGACTCTAACACGAGACTCTAACACGACACTTTAAACACGAGACTTTAAACACGAGACTTTAAACACGAGACTTTAAACACGAGACTTTAAACACGAGACTTTAAACACGAGACTTTAAACACGAGACTTTAAACACGAGACTTTAACACGAGACTCTAACACGAGACTTTAAACACGAGACTTTAACACGAGACTTTAACACGAGACTTTAAACACGAGACTTTAACATGAGATTAACACGAGACTCTAACACGACACTTTAAACACGAGACTCTAACACGAGACTCTAACACGACACTTTAACACGAGACTCTAACACGAGACTCTAAACGACACTTTAAACACGAGACTTTAACACGAGACTCTAACACGACACTTTAAACACGAGACTTTAACACGAGACTCTAACACGAGACTTTAAACACGAGACTTTAAACACGAGACTTTAAACACGAGACTTTAAACATAAGACTTTAAACATGAGACTCTAACACGAGACTCTAACACGACACTTTAAACACGAGACTCTAACACGAGACTCTAACACGAGACTTTAAACACGAGACTTTAAACACGAGACTCTAACACGACACTTTAAACACGAGACTCTAACACGACACTTTAAACACGAGACTCTAACACGAGACTCTAACACGACACTTTAAACACGAGACTTTAACACGAGACTCTAACACGACACTTTAAACACGAGACTTTAAACACGAGACTTTAAACACGAGACTTTAACATGAGACTCTAACACGAGACTTTAAACACGAGACTTTAAACACGAGACTTTAACACGAGACTCTAACAGACTTTAACACGAGACTCTAACACGAGACTTTAAACACGAGACTTTAAACACGAGACTTTAAACAGACTTTAAACATGAGACTTCTAACACGAGACTTTAACGACACTTTAAACACGAGACTCTAACACGAGACTTTAAACACGAGACTTTAAACACGAGACTTTAAACACGAGACTTTAACATGAGACTCTAACACGAGACTTTAAACACGAGACTTTAAACACGAGACTTTAACACGAGACTCTAAACACGAGACTTTAAACACGAGACTCTAACACGAACTTTAACACGAACTTACACGACACTTTACTAACACGAGACTTTAAACACGAGACTTTAACAAACACGAGACTTTAAAACACGAGACTTACACTAACACGAGACTTTAAACACGAGACTCTAACACGAGACTTTAAACACGAGACTTTAAACACGAGACTTTAAACACGAAACTTTAAACACGAGACTTTAAACACGAGACTTTAAACACGAGACTCTAACACGAGATTCTAACACAAGACTTTAAACACGAGACTTTAAACAAGAGACTTTAAACACGAGACTTTAAACACGAAACTTTAAACAAGAGACTTTAAACACGAGACTTTAAACAAGACTTAAACACGAGACTTTAAACACGAGACTCTAACACGAGACTTTAAACACGAGACTTTAAACACGAGACTTTAAACACGAGACTTTAAACACGAAACTCTAACACGAGACTTTAACATGAGACTTTAAACACAAAACTCTAACACGAGACTTTAAACACAAGACTTTAAACATGAGACTTTAAACATGAGACTTTAAACATGAGACTTTAAACAAAATAATAAAAATTTAACACTTTTCTTTAAAACTGCAGAAGTCGAGCGTCACTCTGAAGATTTAAAATATTTAAAAATATTAAACTGCACAGAAATGACAAACGTGAGGGACAAACCCTCTGTGTTTGATTCAAGTCTGATTTGAATTTTAGTCCTGGTTTAGTCCTGGTTTAGTCCTGGTTCAGTCCTGGTTCAATCCTGGTTCAGTCCTGGTTTTAGTCCTGGGTTTAGTCCTGGTTTCCTAGTCCTGGTCCTGGTTAGTCCTGGTTTAGTCCTGGTTTTAGTTCAGTCCTGGTTCAGTCCTGGTTCAGTCCTGGTTTAGTCCTGGTTTAGTCCTGGTTTAGTCCTTTAGTCCTGGTAGTCCTGGTTTAGTCCTGGTTTATAGTCCTGGTTAGTCCTGGTTTCAGTCCTGGTTTAGTCCTGGTCCTGGTTTCAGTCCTGGTTTAGTCAGTCTGGTTCAGTGTCCTGGTTTAGTCCTGGTTTAGTCCTGGTTCAGTCCTGGTTTAGTCCTGGTTCAGTGTTTTTGTTCCGTTGTTTTGTTTTAATCTCCTGACCCCCTCCCCCTTTGACCTCGTCCCTCACAAAAGACTGTCCCACTTTCTCTGACACGCTTCATTTAAGACGCACACGACACCAACGACAGGGTCCAACGACAGGGTCCACGACAGGGTCCAACGACAGGGTCCAACGACAGGGTCGACAGGGTGCAAGGACAGGGTCCAACGACAGGGTCCAACACCAACGACAGGGTCCAACGACAGGGTCCAACAGGTCCAACGACAGGGTCCAACGACAGGGTCCAACGACAGGGTCCACGACAGGGTCCAAACGACAGGGTCCAACGACAGGGTCCATCGACAGGGTCCAACGACAGGGTCCAACGACAGGGTCCATCGACAGGGTCCACGACAGGGTCCAACGACAGGGTCCAACGACAGGGTCCAACGACAGGGTCCAACGACAGGGTCCAACACCAACGACAGGGTCCATTGACAGGGTCCAAACAGGGTCCAACGACAGGGTCCATCGATAGGGTCCAATGACAGGGTCCAACCACATGGTCCAGTGACAGGGTACAACACCAACACCAATGACAGGGTCTAATACAAACGACAGGGTCCAAAACCGTGTCTCACCTGTACATGCTGTCTCACCTGTCTCACCTGTCTCACCTGTACATCCTGTCTCACCTGTATCACCTGTGCAGGTGCAGAGGAGCGGCAGCCTGTGATTGGTGGTTGCCATGGCGCCCAGGCCGTCGTCAGGGGAACTGTGGGGACTCCACCTGATGCCCCCCCGGATCCAGGTGGACTGTTGTTTACCCAACGGTAAAATACTACAAATACTACTACTACTACTACTACTACTACTACTACTACTACTACTGTTCACACTAACAGTCTAGAGTGTGAACAGACTAGAGTGTGAACAGACTAGAGTGTGAACAGACTAGAGTGTGAACAGTCTAGAGTGTGAACAGACTGGAGTGTGAACAGACTAGAGTGTGAACAGACTAGAGTGTGAACAGTCTAGAGTGTGAAAATTTACAATGTGAACAGACTAGAGTGTGAACAGTCTAGAGTGTGAACAGACTAGAGTGTGAACAGACTAGAGTGTGAAACTAGAGTGTGAACAGACTAGAGTGTGAACAGACTAGAGTGTGAACAGTCTAGAGTGTGAAAAATTTACAATGTGAACAGACTAGAGTGTGAACAGACTAGAGTGTGAACAGACTAGAGTGTGAACAATTTACAATGTGAACAGACTAGAGTGTGAACAGACTAGAGTGTGAACAGTCTAGAGTGTGAACAGACTAGAGTGTGAACAGTCTAGAGTGTGAACAGTCTAGAGTGTGAACAGACTAGAGTGTGAACAGTCTAGAGTGTGAACAATCAGGGAAATAAAGAAGAAACATGAATGAAAAAGTGTCAGACCTGAGATTGTCGTGAACTTTGTGGTGTTATACTTTAATATTTCTATGTTATATATTTGTGTATTACAGGTACATTTGTGTGTATTTGTGTCTGTTTATTGTGTGTTGTTGTGTGTTGTGTGTATTTACTGTGTGTTGTTGTGTATTTATTGTGTGTTGTTGTGTATTTTGTGTGTTGTTGTGTTGTTGTGTGTTGTTGTGTTGTTGTGTGTTGTTGTGTATTTATTGTGTGTTGTTGTGTATTTATTATGTGTTGTTGTGTGTTGTGTGTATTTATTGTGTGTTGTTGTGTATTTATTGTGTGTTGTTGTGTGTTGTGTGTATTTATGTGTGTTTGTTTGTGTATTTATGTGTGTTGTTGTGTGTTGTGTGTTTTATTGTGTGTTGTTGTGTATGTTATTGTTGTGTGTTGTTGTGTGTTGTGTGTATTTATTGTGTGTTGTTGTGTATTTACTGTGTGTTGTTGTGTATTTATTGTGTGTTGTTGTGTATTTATTGTGTGTTGTTGTGTGTTGTGTGTATTTATTGTGTATTTATTGTGTGTTGTTGTGTATTTATTGTGTATTTATTGTGTGTTGTTGTGTATTTATTGTGTGTTGTGTGTATTGTATTGTTTATTGTGTGTTGTTGTGTGTTGTGTGTATTTATGTTTGTGTATTTATTGTTGTGTGTATTTATTGTGTGTTGTTGTGTGTTCTTGTGTATTATTGTGTGTTATTGTGTTGTGTGTATTTATTGTGTGTTGTTTTGTGTATTGTGTGTTATTGTGTGTTGTTGTGTATTTATTGTGTGTTGTTGTGTGTTTTGTGTATTTACTGTGTGTTGTTGTGTGTTGTGTGTATTTATTGTGTGTTGTGTGTATTTATTGTGTGTTGTTGTGTATTTACTGTGTGTTGTTGTGTATTTATTGTGTGTTGTTGTGTGTTGTGTGTATTTATTGTGTGTTGTTGTGTATTTATGTTGTGTGTTATGTGTATTTATTGTGTGTTGTTGTGTGTTGTTGTGTATTTATTGTGTGTTGTGTGTATTTATTGTGTATTTATTGTGTGTTGTTGTGTATTTATTGTGTATTTATTGTGTGTTTTGTGTATTTATGTGTGTGTGTTGTGTGTTTGTGTATTTATTGTGTGTTGTTGTGTGTTGTGTGTATTTATTGTGTGTTGTTGTGTGTTGTTGTGTATTTATTGTGTGTTTCTGTGTATTTATTGTGTGTTGTTGTGTGTTGTTGTGTGTTATTTTTGTGTGTTGTTGTTGTGTGTTGTTGTGTATTTATGTGTATTGTGTGTTGTTGTGTATATTTACTGTGTGTTGTTGTGTATTTATTTGTGTGTTGTGTGTTGTTGTTGTTGTGTGTTGTTTGTGTGTGTGTTGTGTGTTGTGTGTATTTATTGTGTGTTGTTTGTGTTTTGTGTGTTGTTGTGTATTTATTGTGTGTTTGTTGTTGTGTGTATTTATTGTGTTTGTTGTGTATTTATTGTGTGTTGTGTGTTTTATTGTGTAATAATAATAATAATAATTTTTATTTATTTGCACTTTTTAAAATATCTCAAAGTGTACAGGTAAAACAATTAAAAAGGTGCATCGGAAAACAGTGTGCTAAAACCAGTGCAGGAATTTTAAGATGTGTTGTTGTGTGTTGTGTGTATTTATTATTTATTTTGTGTTGTTGTGTATTTATTGTGTGTTGTTGTGTATTTATTGTGTGTTGTTGTGTGTTGTTGTGTTTATTGTGTGTGTGTTGTGTGTATTTATTGTGTGTTGTTGTGTGTTGTTGTGTTTGTTGTTGTGTATTTATTGTGTGTTGTGTGTTTATTGTGTGTTGTGTGTTTATTGTGTGTTGTTGTGTATTTATTGTGTGTTGTTGTTGTGTGTTGTTGTGTATTTATTGTGTGTTGTGTGTATTTATTGTGTGTTGTTGTGTATTTACTGTGTGTTGTTGTGTATTTATTGTGTGTTGTTGTGTGTGTTGTGTGTATTTATTGTGTGTTGTTGTGTATTTATTGTGTGTTGTTGTGTGTTTATTGTGTGTTGTTGTGTGTTGTGTGTATTTATTGTGTGTTGTTGTGTATTTATTGTGTGTTGTTGTGTGTTTGTTGTGTGTTGTGTGTATTTATTGTGTATTTATTGTGTGTTATGTGTATTTATTGTGTGTTGTTGTGTGTTGTTGTGTGTATTTAATGTGTGTTGTTTGTGTGTTGTTGTGTAATTTATTGTGTGTTGTGTGTATTTATTGTGTGTTGTTGTGTATTTATTGTGTGTGTTGTTGTGTGTTGTTGTGTATTTATTGTGTGTTGTTGTGTATTTATTGTGTGTTGTTGTGTGTTGTGTGTATTTATTGTGTGTTGTTGTGTATTTATTGTGTGTTATTGTGTGTTGTTGTATGTTGTTGTGTATTTATTTTGTGTTGTTGTGTATTTACTGTGTGTTGTTGTGTATTTATTGTGTGTTGTTTGTGCGTTTGTATTTATTGTGTGTTGTTGTGTGTATTTATTGTGTGTTGTTGTGTGTTGTTGTGTATTTATTGTGTTGTTGTGTGTGTTGTGTGTATTTATTGTGTGTTGTTGTGTATTTATTGTGTGTTGTTGTGTATTTATTGTGTGTTGTTGTGTGTTGTTGTGTATTTATTGTGTGTTGTTGTGTGTTGTGTGTATTTATTGTGTGTTGTGTGTATTTATTGTGTGTTGTGTGTTTATTGTGTGTGTTATGTGTATTTATTGTGTGTTGTTGTGCGTTGTTGTGTATTTATTGTGTGTTGTTGTGTATTTATTGTGTGTTGTGTGTTTATTGTGTGTTTTTGTGTGTATTTATTGTGTGTTGTGTGTATTTATTGTGTGTTGTTGTGTGTTGTGTGTATTTATTGTGTGTTGTTGTGTATTTATTGTGTGTTGTGTGTTTATTGTGTGTTGTTGTGTGTGTGTGTTGTGTGTTGTTGTGTGTTGTTGTGTATTTATTGTGTTTGTTGTGTGTTGTTGTGTTGTGTGTGTGTGTTGTTGTGTGTTGTTGTGTGTTTTGTGTATTTGTTGTGTGTTGTTGTGTGTATTGTGTGTATTGTGTGTTGTTGTGTTTATTGTGTTTGTGTGTTTTGTGTTGTTTTATGTGTTTATTGTGTGTTGTTGTGTGTTGTTGTGTATTTATTGTGTGTTGTTGTGTATTTATTGTGTGTTGTGTGTGTGTTTGTATGTTGTGTGTTGTTGTTGTGTGTTATTGTGTGTTGTTGTGTATTTATTGTGTGTTGTTGTGTGTTGTTGTGTATTTATTGTGTGTTATTGTGTGTTGTTGTGTATTTATTGTGTGTTGTTGTGTGTTGTTGTGTATTTATTGTGTGTTGTTGTGTGTTGTTGTGTATTTATTGTGTGTTGTTTGTATTTATTGTGTGTTGTTGTGTGTTGTTGTGTATTTATTGTGTGTTGTTGTGTGTTGTGTGTATTTATTGTGTGTTGTTGTGTATTTATTGTGTGTTGTTGTGTATTTATTGTGTGTTGTTGTGTGTTGTGTGTATTTATTGTGTGTTGTTGTGTATTTATTGTGTGTTGTTGTGTGTTGTGTGTATTTATGTTGTGTGTTGTTGTGTATTTATTGTGTGTTGTTGTGTGTTGTGTGTATTTATTGTGTATTTATTGTGTGTTGTGTATTTATTGTGTGTTGTGTGTTTTGTTATTTATGTGTGTTGTGTGTTGTGTGTATTGTTATTTGTGTTGTTGTGTGTTTATTGTGTGTTGTGTGTGTTGTTTGTATTTATTGTGTGTTGTGTGTGTGTTGTGTGTATTTATTGTGTGTTGTTGTGTGTTTATGTGTGTTTGTTGTGTGTTTACTGTGTGTTGTTGTGTTATTGTTGTATTTAGGTTGTTGTGTATTTATTGTGTTGTTGTTGTGTGTTGTGTGTATTTATTGTGTATTTATTGTGTGTTATGTGTATTTATTGTGTGTTGTTGTGTGTTGTTGTGTATTTATTGTTGTGTGTTGTTGTGTATTTATTGTGTGTTGTTGTGTGTTTATTGTGTGTTGTTGTGTATTTATTGTGTGTTGTTGTGTGTTGTTGTGTATTTATTGTGTGTTGTTGTGTATTTATTGTGTGTGTTGTTGTGTGTTGTGTGTATTTATTGTGTGTTGTTGTGTATTTATTGTGTGTATTGTGTGTTGTTGTATGTTGTTGTGTATTTATTTTGTGTTGTTGTGTTTTACTGTGTGTTGTGTATTTATTGTGTGTTATTGTGTGTTGTTGTATGTTGTTGTGTATTTATTTTGTGTTGTTGTGTATTTACTGTGTGTTGTTGTGTATTTATTGTGTGTTGTTGTGCGTTGTATTTATTGTGTGTTGTTGTGTGTATTTATCGTGTGTTGTTGTGTGTTGTTGTGTATTTATTGTGTGTTGTTGTGTGTTGTGTGTATTTATTGTGTGTTGTTGTGTATTTACTGTGTTGTTGTGTATTTATTGTGTGTTGTTGTGTGTTGTTGTGTATTTATTGTGTGTTGTTGTGTGTTGTGTGTATTTATTGTGTGTTGTGTGTATTTATTGTGTGTTGTGTGTTTATTGTGTGTTGTTATGTGTTTATTGTGTGTTGTTGTGCGTTGTTGTGTATTTATTGTGTGTTGTGTGTATTTATTGTGTGTTGTGTTGTTGTTGTGTGTGTGTTTTATTGTGTTGTTGTGTATTTATTGTGTGTTGTGTGTGTTTGTGTGTATTTATTGTGTGTTGTTGTGTTGTTGTAATATTTATTGTGTATTGTTGTGTATTTATGTGTGTGTTGTTGTGTGTTTATTGTGTGTGTTGTTGTGTGTTGTTGTGTATTTATTGTGTGTTTGTTGTGTGTTGTTGTGTATTTATTGTGTGTTGTTGTGTGTTGTTGTGTATTTATTGTGTGTTGTTGTGTGTTATTGTGTGTTTATTGTGTGTTGTTGTGTGTTGTTGTGTATTTATTGTGTGTTGTGTGTTTGTTGTTGTGTGTTTATTGTGTGTTGTTGTGTGTGTATGTTATGTGTGTGTTGTGTTATGTGTGTTTTGTGTGTTGTTGTGTATTTATTGTGTGTTGTTGTGTTGTTTGTATTTTATTGTGTGTGTTGTTGTGTTTTGTGTATTTATTGTGTGTTGTTGTGTGTTGTTGTGTATTGTATTGTGTATTGTGTGTGTTGTGTTTGTTGTGTGTTGTTGTGTGTTGTTGTGTGTTATTGTGTGTTGTTGTGTGTTTGTGTGTTGTGTGTTGTTGTATTTATTGTGTGTTGTTGTGTGTTGTTGTGTATTTATTCTGTGTTGTTGTGTGTTTGTGTGTGTGTTGTTGTGTGTTGTTGTGTATGTTATTGTGTGTTGTTGTGTGTTGTTGTGTGTATTTATTGTATTGTTTGTGTTGTTGTGTATTTATTTGTGTTTGTTGTGTATTTATGTGTGTGTTGTTGTGTTTATTGTGTGTTGTTGTGTGTTTATGTGTGTTGTTGTGTGTTGTTGTGTATTTATTGTGTGTTTGTTGTGTGTATTTATTGTGTTTGTTGTGTGTTGTTGTGTGTTTATTGTGTGTTGTTGTGTGTTTATTGTGTGTTGTTGTGTGTTTATTGTGTGTTGTTGTGTGTTGTTGTGTAGGGATGCTGGTGAGTCTGGAGTGTCTGAGGGAAACTCCTCTGATCGACATAAAACAGCAACTGTTCACAGAGGCCAGGAAGTACCCGCTCTACCACCTCCTACAGGTAACTACAGGTACTACACCCCAACACCACCTCCTACAGGTAACTACAGGTACTACACCCGCTCTACCACCTCCTACAGGTAACTACAGGTACTACACCCGCTCTACCACCTCCTACAGGTAACTACAGGTACTACACCCAACCACCTCCTACAGGTAACTACAGGTACTACACCCGCTACTACCACCTCCTACAGGTAACTACAGGTACTACACCCGCTCTACCACCTCCTACAGGTAACTACAGGTACTACACCCAAACACCACCTCCTACAGGTAACTACAGGTACTACACCCGCTCTACCACCTCCTACAGGTAACTACAGGTACTACACCCAAACACCACCTCCTACAGGTAACTACAGGTACTACCCAAAACCACCTCCTACAGGTAACTACAGGTACTACACCCAAACACCACCTCCTACAGGTAACTACAGGTACTACACCCAAACACCACCTACCTACAGGTAACTACAGGTACTACCCCAAACACCACCTCCTACAGGTAACTACAGGTACTACACCTCCAAACACCTCCTACAGGTAACTACAGGTACTACACCGTACCACTCCTACAGTAACTACAGGTACTACACTACACTACACCTACCACCTCAGGTAACTACAGGTAACTACAGGTACTACTACCTACACTAACACCACCTCCTACAGGTAACTACAGGTACTACACCCAACCACCTCCTACAGGTAACTACAGGTACTACACCCGCTCTACCACCTCCTACAGGTAACTACAGGTACTACACCCAACACCTCCTACAGGTAACTACAGGTACTACACCCAAACACCACCTACAGGTAACTACAGGTACTACACCCAAACACCTCCTGCCCTTTAATTTCTTTCAATGTTGCCTCCTCTGCTCTGATTGGTTAAACTCTGCTGTTCTGTGCTCTGATTGGTCAGGAACATCGACCGCGATCCTCAAAGTCATCGAACCCATGGGCAACAGGGAGGAGAAGATCCTCTGTCCTCGAACCCCTGACCGCTGACCGACCCTGACCCCTGACGCCTGACCCATGATCCCTGACCCCTGACCCTGATCCCTGACCCATGACCCTCAACAGTCCCTTCCTGTGTCTTTTGACCTGCACGGGCTGCACTTCTGAGTTGGTTAAAATCATGTGACTGACCTCTCAACAGTGTGACCTCAAGAGAAAGCTGTCAGTCCTGGTTTAGTCTTGTTCAGACCTGGTTCAGTAGACCTGGTTGGTTCAGACCTGGTTCAGACCTGGTTCAGACCTGGACCTGGTTGAGTCCTGGTTGAGTCCTGGTTTGGTTCTGTTCCAGGTTTCGCCATCGGGATGCCGGTGTGTGAGTTCGAGCTGCTGAAAGACGCCGAGGTGCAGGAGTTCAGGAGGTCCATACTGAGCGTGTGCAGAGAAGCGGTGGAGGAGCGAGAGGCAGGAGGCGCTCACTCCCACGCCCTGTACGTGTACCCGCCCAACGTGGAGACCAGCCCGCACCTGCCCCTGCACCTGTACCAGCGCCTGGACCAAGGTAAGACCTGCCCCTGCACCTGCCCTGCACCTGTACCTGCCCCTGCACCTGCCCCTGCACCTGCCCCTGCACCTGTACCAGCGCCTGGACCAAGGTGACCTGCCCCTGCACCTGCCCCTGCACCTGCCCCTGCACCTGCCCCTGCACAATGAACACTTCCTGTTTGGACGCGACATTCGAGGGTCAGATGTGTCCATTTATATAAACAGACTCTGACCCGAGTCTGGACCAGGGTAAAACCAGCCAAAGAACCCCCAACCGGGTTTGGACCAGGTTTAGACCTGGTTTAGACCGGGTGTAGTCCTGGTTTAGACCGGGTGTAGTCCTGGTTTAGACCTGATTTAGTCCTCTGTGTTTTTCAGGTCGTCTGATCGTCACCATCTGGGTCATCGTGTCTCCGTCCAACTCCAAACAGAAGTACACGCTCAAGGTAATACCTTCTCCTCACCCTGTCTCCTAGCTCCTCACCCTGTCTCCTAGCTCCTCACCCTGTCTCCTAGCTCCTCACCCTGTCTCCTAGCTCCTCACCCGGTCTCCTAGCTCCTCAGAATGTCTCCTAGCTCAGATGACAGTCAGCAAGTTAGTAACAGTAACAGTAAAGTCTTTTATTTTGAAGGTGAGCCACAGTGTGTTTTATTTTGAAGGTGAGCCACAGTGTGTTTTATTTTGAAGGTGAGCCACAGCAGTTTGCCGGAGCAGCTCATCGCAGAATCGATCCGGAAAAAGAGTCGCTCGATGCACCTGTCGCCACAACAACTGCGCCTGTGTGTGCAGGAGTACCAGGGCCAGTACATACTCAAGGTACTACTACTGCTACTACTACTGACTACTACTACTACTACTACTCAGGTGTGTTCTTCTACTCACTCACTCTCTTGTGTGTTCTCAGTGTGTTCTTGTGTTCTCAGTGTTCTCAGTGTTCTCATGGTGTTCTCAGGTGTGTGTGTGTTCTCAGGTGTGTGTTCTTCTTGTGTTCTCTCTTGTGTCAGGTGTGTTCTTGTGTTCTCAGGTGTGTTCTTGTGTTCTCATGTGTTCTCACTCAGTGTGTGTTCTTGTGTTCTCAGGTGTGTTCTTGTGTTCTCAGTGTGTGTTCTTGTGTTCTCAGGTGTGTTCTTGTGTTCTCAGTGTTCTGTGTGTGTGTTCTGTGTGTTCTCTTGTGTTCTCAGGTGTGTTCTTGTGTTCTCAGTGTGTGTGTTTGTGTGTTCTCATGTGTGTGTGTGTGTTCTGTGTGTTCTCAGGTGTGTTCTTTGTGTTCTCAGGTGTGTTCTTGTGTTCTCAGTGTGTGTGTGTTCTCAGGTGTGTGTGTTCTCAGTGTGTGTTCTTGTGTTCTCAGTGTTCTCGTGTGTGTTCTGTGTGTTCGTCTCAGTGTGTGTGTGTTCTCAGGTGTGTTCTTGTGTTCTCAGTGTGTGTTCTGTGTTCTCAGGTGTGTGTGTTCTTGTGTTCTCAGGTGTGTTCTGTGTGTTCTCAGGTGTGTTCTTGTGTTCTCAGTGTGTGTTCTTGTGTTCTCAGGTGTGTTCTTGTGTTCTCAGGTGTGTTCTTGTGTTCTCAGGTGTGTTCTTGTGTTCTCAGGTGTGTTCTTGTGTTCTCAGGTGTGTTCTTGTGTTCTCAGGTGTGTTCTGTGTGTGTTCTTCTGTGTGTGTTCTTGTGTGTTCTTGTGTTCTCAGGTGTGTTCTTGTGTTCTCAGTGTGTGTGTTCTGTGTTTCTTGTGTTCTTCAGGTGTGTTCTTGTGTTCTCAGTTCTTGTGTTCTCAGGTGTGTTCTTGTGTTCTCAGGTGTGTTCTTGTGTTCTCAGGTGTGTTCTTGTGTTCTCAGGTGTGTTCTTGTGTGTTCTCAGTGTGTTCTCAGTGTGCTGTGATGAGTATCTCCTGGAGAAGTATCCCCTGAGTCAGTACAAGGTAAAACACACACACATATAAACACACACACATAAACACACACATGTATATACACACGCATAAACATGTAAACACACACGCACGTAAATAAAAAGAGCCCACTGACTTTTCTTCTTCTTCTTCCTCCTCCTCCTTCTTCTTCTTCTTCCTCTTCTTCTTCTTCTTCTTCCTCTTCTTCTTCTTCTTCCTCTTCTTCTTCTCCTCTCTCTCTTCTTCTTCTTCTTCTTTCTTCTTCTTCTTCTTCTTCTCTTCCTCCTCTTCTTCTACTTCTTCTTCTTCTTCTTCTTCCTCTTCTTCTTCTTCTTCTTCTTCTTCTTCTTCCTCCTCCTCTTCTTCTTCTTCTTCTTCAGTACATTCGCTCGTGTTTGTCTGTGGGACGTCTTCCTCACCTGATGCTCGTGTCCAAAGACTCACTTTACTCTCAGCTCCCGTCCTCAGGCTTCGTCACGCCCTCATACAGGTAACACCGACAGGTGACACCGACAGGTGACACCGACAGGTGACACCGACAGGTGACACCGACAGGTGACACCGACAGGTGACACTGACAGGTAACACCGACAGGTGACACCGACAGGTGACACCGA
>NW_026571153.1:78809-145402 GCF_026225935.1 Boleophthalmus pectinirostris | reverse complement strand
TGTGTGTTCTGTTCGTGTGTTCTCAGGTGTGTTCTTGTGTGTTCTCAGGTGTGTTCTTGTGTGTTCTCAGGTGTGTTCTTGTGTGTTCTTGTGTGTTCTCAGGTGTGTCTCTTCCTGTGTTCTCGTGTGTGTTCTGTGTGTGTTTCTTGTTCTTGTGTTCTCAGGTGTGTTTCGTGTGTTCTTGTGTTCTCAGGTGTGTGTGTTCTGTGTGTGTTCTCAGGTGTGTTCTTGTGTTCTCAGGTGTGTTCTTGTGTTCAGGTGTGTTCTTTGTGTTCTCAGGTGTGTGTGTTCTTGTGTGTTCTCAGTGTGTGTTCTGTGTGTTCTCAGGTGTGTTCTTGTGTTCTCAGGTGTGTTCTTGTGTTCTCAGGTGTGTTTCTTGTGTTCTCAGGTGTGTTCTTGTGTTCTCAGGTGTGTTGTTCTCATTGGTGTGTGTTCTTGTGTTCTCAGTGTGTTCTCACGTGTGTTCTTGTGTTCTCTCTGTGTGTGTGTGTGTTCTCAGGTGTGTTCTGTGTTCTCAGTGTGTGTGTGTTCTTGTGTTCTCAGGTGTGTTCTTGTGTGTAGGTGTTCTTCTGTGTTCTCGTGTGTGTTCTTGTGTGTTCTCAGGTGTGTTTCTTGTGTTCTCAGGTGTGTTCTGTTTCTGTGTTCTTGTGTTCTCAGGTGTTCTTGTTCTGTGTGTTCTGTGTGTTCTCAGGTGTGTTCTTGTGTGTTCTCAGGTGTGTTCTTCAGGTGTGTTCTTGTGTTCTCAGGTGTGTTTCTTGTGTTTCTCTGTGTGTGTGTGTGTTCTTGTGTGTTCTCAGGTGTGTTCTTGTGTTCTCTGTGTGTTCTCTGTGTTCTCAGGTGTGTTCTTGTGTTCTCAGTGTGTGTTCTTGTGTTCTCAGTGTGTGTTCTGTGTGTGTGTTCTCAGGTGTGTTCTTGTGTTCTCAGGTGTGTTCTCGTGTGTGTTCTCAGGTGTGTTCTTGTGTTCTCAGGTGTGTTCTTGTGTGTTCTCATGTTCTGTGTGTTTCTGTGTGTGTTCTCAGGTGTGTTCTTTGTGTTCTCAGTGTGTGTTCTTGTGTTCTCAGTGTGTTCTCTTGTGTTCTCAGGTGTGTTCTTGTGTTCTCGTGTGTGTGTTCTTGTGTGTTCTCTCGTGTGTGTTTCGTGTGTGTGTTCTCAGTGTGTGTTCAGGTGTGTTCTCTGTGTGTGTGTTCTGTGTGTTCTCAGTGTGTGTTCTTGTGTTCTCAGGTGTGTTTGTGTTCTCAGTGTGTGTCTCTTGTGTGTTCTCAGGTGTGTTTCTTGTGTGTTCTCAGGTGTGTTCTTGTGTTCTTGTGTGTTCTCAGTGTGTGTTCTTGTGTTCTCAGGTGTGTTCTTGTGTTCTCAGGTGTGTTCTTGTGTTCTCAGGTGTGTTCTTGTGTTCTCAGGTGTGTTCTTGTGTTCTCGTGTGTGTGTGTTCTGTGTGTTCTTGTGTTCTCGTGTGTGTTCTTGTGTTCTCAGTGTGTGTTTCTGTTCTTGTGTTCTCAGGTGTGTTCTTGTGTTCTCAGGTGTGTTCTTGTGTTCTCAGGTGTGTTCTTGTGTGTTCTCAGGTGTGTTCTTGTGTTCTCAGGTGTGTTCTTGTGTTCTCAGGTGTGTTCTTGTGTTCTCAGGTGTGTTCTTGTGTTCTCAGGTGTGTTCTTGTGTTCTCAGGTGTGTTCTTGTGTTCTCAGGTGTGTTCTTGTGTTCTCAGGTGTGTTCTTGTGTTTCTTGTGTTCTCAGTGTGTGTTGTGTTCTTGTGTTCTCAGGTGTGTTTCTTGTGTGTTCTCAGTGTGTGTGTGTTCTCAGGTGTGTTCTTGTGTGTTCTCAGGTGTGTTCTTGTGTTCTCAGGTGTGTGTTTTTGTGTTCTCAGGTGTGTGGCTGTGATGAGTATCTCCTGGAGAAGTATCCCCTGAGTCAGTACAAGGTAAAACACACACACATATAAACACACACACACACATAAACACACACATGTATATACACACGCATAAACATGTAAACACACACGCACGTAAATAAAAAGAGCCCACTGACTTTTTCTTCTTCTTCTTCCTCCTCTTCTCCTCTTCTTCTTCTTCTTCTTCTTCTTCTTCTTCTTCTTCCTCTTCTCCTCTTCTTCTTCTTCTTCTTCTTCTTCTTCTTCTTCTTCTTCTTCTTCTTCTTCTTCTTCTTCTTCTTCCTCCTCCTCCTCTTCTTCTTCTTCTTCTTCTTCTTCTTCTTCCTCCTCCTCTTCTTCTTCTTCTTCTTCAGTACATTCGCTCGTGTTTGTCTGTGGGACGTCTTCCTCACCTGATGCTCGTGTCCAAAGACTCACTTTACTCTCAGCTCCCGTCCTCAGGCTTCGTCACGCCGTCATACAGGTAACACCGACAGGTGACAACTGACACCGACAGGTGACACCCGACAGGTGACACGACAGGGACAGGTGACACTGACAGGTAAAACCGACAGGTGACACCGACAGGTGACACCGACGGACAGGTAACACCATCAGGTGACACCGACCGGTGACACCGACAGGTGACACCGACAGGTGACACCGACAGGTAACACTGACTGTGCGACGCCTCAGCCGTCCCCGTGTCCCTCTGGTTCTAGGTCTAGTTCTAGTTCTGGTTCTGGTTCTGGTTCTGGTTCTGGTTCTGGTTCTGGTGGTTCAGTTCTGGTTCTGGTTCTATCTGGTTCTAGTTCTGGTTCTGGTTCTAGTTCTGGTTCTAGTTCTGGTTCTGGTTCTGGTTCTAGTTCTGGTTCTAGTTCTGGTTCTGGTTCTGGTTCTAGTTCTGGTTCTGGTTCTAGTTCTGGTTCTGGTTCTGGTTCTGGTTCTGGTTCTGGTTCTGGTTCTGGTTCTGTCTCATGTCCCCGTCTCTTGTCCCTCAGTCGTAGGACGCCTCAGCCGTCCCCGTGTCCCTCTGGTTCTGGTTCTGACTCGATTCGGTCTCTTTGGGCCTTTAACACTTTGCTGAGGATCCGTCTGCTCTGTGCCACCTACGTCAACGTCAACATCCGCGACATCGACAAGGTGACCTGACTGTGACCTGACTGTGACCTGAGTGTGACCTGACTGTGACCTAACTGTGACCTGACTGTGACCTGAGTGTGACCTGAGTGTGACCTGAGTGTGACCTGACTGTGACCCAAATGAGACTGGAGTGTGACCTGAGTGTGACCTGAGTGTGTGACTCGAGTGTGACCCGAGTGGGACCCGTACCGTGGTGACCGTTTGTGTCTCTGTTGCCGTGGTGACCGTTGTGTCTCTGTTGCCGTGGTGACCATTGTGTCTCTGTACCGTGGTGCCATTGGTCTCTGTTACCGTGGTGACCGTTGTGTCTCTGTTGCCGTGGTGACCGTTGTGTCTCTGTTGCCTGGTGACTTCCAGATCTACGTCAGGACAGGGATCTATCACGGAGGAGAACCTCTATGTGACAACGTCAACACCCAGAGAGTACCCTGCTCCAACCCCAGGTACCCCACACACCCCAGAGTACCCCACACACCCCACAGAGTACCCCAGAGTACCCCACACACCCCAGAGTACCCCCAGAGTACCCCACACACCTCAGAGTACCCCACATACCTCAGAGTACCCCACATACCTCAGAGTACCCCACACACCCCAGAGTACCCCACACACCCCAGAGTACCCCACACACCCCAGAGTACCCCACAGTACCTAAGAGTACCCCACATACCTCAGAGTACCCCACACACCCCAGAGTACCCCACACACCCCACAGTACCCCAGAGTACCCCACACACCCCAGAGTACCCCCAGAGTACCCCACACACCCCAGAGTACCCCACACACCCAGAGTACCCCACATACCTCAGAGTACCCACACACCCCAGAGTACCCCACACACCCCAGAGTACCCCACACACCCCAGAGTACCCCACATGTACCCCAACACCCAGAGAGTACCCTGCTCCAACCCCAGGTACCCCACATACCCCCATGTACCTCAGGGTACCCCCACACAGACCCCCCATACCATATGTCTCCTTATGTCCTCTCTTGTCTCCTTGTCTCCTCACTTGTCTCCTTGTGTCCTTCTTGTCTCCTAACTTGTCTCCTTGTCTCCTTGTCTCCTTGTGTCCTCAGGTGGAACGAGTGGTTGACCTATGACCTGTCCCTGTGTGACCTTCCTCGCTCGGCTCGTCTCTGTCTCTCCATCTGCTCCGTCAAAGGAAGGAAAGGAGCCAAGGAGGTAGGAAAGGAGACAAGGTGGTAGGAAAAGAGATAAGGAAACACTCCTGGTTTAGTTCTGGTTTAGACCTGGTTTAGACCTGGTTTAGTCCTGGTTTAGTTCTGGTTTAGTCCTGGGTTAGTTCTGGTTTAGTCCTGGGTTAGTTCTGATTTAGTTCTGGTTTAGACCTGGTTTAGACCTGGTTTAGTCCTGGTTTAGTCCTGGTTTAGACCTGGTTTAGACCTGGTTTAGTCCTGGTTTAGTCCTGGTTTAGACCTGGTTCAGACCTGGTTTAGTCCTGGTTTAGTCCTGGTTTAGACCTGGTTTAGACCTGGTTCTGGTCTCTGCAGGAGCACTGTCCGTTGGCCTGGGGAAACGTGAACCTGTTCGACTTTAAGGATGTTCTCGTTTGTGGGAAACTCGCTCTGAGTCTGTGGCCGGTTCCTCACGGCCTCGAGGATCTGCTCAACCCCATCGGGACGGCCACCTCCAACCCCAACAAGGTCAGATGCCCTTCCATGGTCTTAGATTTAGTTTTAACCCTGACCCTCGTCTAAATCCAGTCATAACCCGGTCTAACTCTGGTCTTGCCCTCTCCCTGGTCTGACCCTGGTCCAGGTCTGTCCCTGGTCATGTTCCAAGTCTCGGTCTAACCCCAACCCTAATTCTGGTCTCGGTCTAACCCCAGTCCTGGTTCCGGTCTGTCCCTGGCCCTGGTCTAATCCCAACTCTGGTCTTGGTCTGTCTCTGGCCCTGGTCTCGGTCTAACCCTGGCCCTGGTCTAACTCCAGTCCCAGTCTGTCCCTGGTCTCAGTCTAACCTCGGTCTCAGTCTAACCCCGGTCCTGGTCTGGTCTCAGGAGTCCCCGTGCCTGGAGCTGGAGTTCTCGTGGTTTCATCAGACCGTCGTGTTTCCAGACGAGACTCAGATTCGAAGAGCACGCCCACCGGAGCATCAGCCGCGAGCTCGGGTACTCCCCCAGACTGGTGAGAACTAAACCAGGACTACACCAGGACTATAAGAGGACTAAACCAGGACTGGTCCAGGACTGACCCATGTGTGGTTGTGATTGGCTGTGGCAGAGGGGCGTGGCCTGCGAGGGCCTATCAGAGGCGGAGGTGGAGCAGTTGAAGGTTCTGGGGTCTCGAGATCCTTTGTACGAGCTGTCGGAGCAGGACAAGGACTTCCTCTGGAGACACAGGTGAGACACGCCCACTCACAGGTGAGACACGCCCCCTCACAGGTGAGACACGCCCACTCACAGGTGAGACACGCCCACTCACAGGCTCATGTACAGGTGAGACAGGTGAGACTCACACAGAGACGTGTCCTCAGATCTACAGAGACAGCAGCACCTTTTCCCTTTAGTTCAGTCGAGATCTCCAACTCAGGCACTGAAATGATCCTGATGTTTCTAGTGAAGGTGTGTGGAGCACTTCCTGTATCACCACATGATGACATCACAAGGTGGAACAGAGTGTTTTCAGTTTGGGAGAAGAACTCAGATCAGAGAACAGAGTCATATGAGGACTTTAAAAGTGTGTGATTAGTTACACAAAGTGTGTGTTGTGTTTAAAGTGTGTGTTGTGTTTAAGTGTGTGTTGTGTTTAAAGTGTGTGTGTGTGTTTAAAGTGTGTGTGTTGTGTTTAAAGTTTAAGTGTGTGTTGTGTTTAAAGTGTGTGTTGTGTTGTGTTTAAAGTGTGTGTTGTGTTTAAAGTGTGTTTGTGTGTTGTGTTTAAAGTGTGTGTTGTTTAAAGTGTGTGTGTTTGTTGTGTTGTGTTTAAAGTGTGTGTTGTGTTAAAGTGTGTGTGTGTGTGTGTGTTGTGTTTAAAGTGTGTGTTGTGTTTAAAGTGTGTGTGTTGTGTTAAAGTGTGTGTTTGTGTTAAAGTGTTAAAGTTGTGTTGTGTGTTGTGTTTAAAGTGTGTGTGTTTAAAGTGTGTGTGTGTTGTGTTTAAAGTGTGTGTTGTGTTTCATATAAAGTGTGTGTTGTGTTTCATATAAAGTGTGTGTTGTGTTTCAGACATTACTGTGTGAACTTCCCTGAGTCGTTGCCAAAGCTGCTGCTGTCGGTCAAATGGAACTCGAGAGACGAAGTGTCACAGGTAAAAACACAAACACCTGAAGTGAGTGAACATGACGTCTGTGGATAAAGTCGTGTGAGTGAACATGACGTCTGTGGATGAAAAGTCGTGTGAGTGAACATGACGTCTGTGGATAAAGTCGTGTGAGTGAACATGACGTCTGTGGATAAAAGAACATGACGTCGTCGTGAGTGAACATGACGTCTGTGGATAAAGTCGTGTGAGTGAACATGACGTCTGTGGATAAAGTCGTGTGACGTCTGTGAAGTCGTGTGAGTGTGACGTCTGTGGATAAAGTCGTGAGTGAACATGACGTCTGTGGATAAAGTCGTGTGAGTGAACATGACGTCTGTGGATAAAGTCGTGAGTGAACATGACGTCTGTGGATAAAGTCGTGTGAGTGAACATGACGTCTGTGGATAAAGTCGTGTGAGTGAACATGACGTCTGTGGATAAAGTCGTGTGAGTGAACATGACGTCTGTGGATAAAGTCGTGAGTGAACATGACGTCTGTGGATAAAGTCGTGAGTGAACATGACGTCTGTGGATAAAGTCGTGTGAGTGAACATGACGTCTGTGGATAAAGTCGTGAGTGAACATGACGTCTGTGGATAAAGTCGTGTGTGACGTCGTGTGAGTGAACATGACGTCTGTGGATAAAGTCGTGAGTGAACATGACGTCTGTGGATAAAGTCGTGAGTGAACATGACGTCTGTGGATAAAGTCGTGTGAGTGAACATGACGTCTGTGGATAATGAGTCGTGGTGAGTGAACATGACGTCTGTGGATAAAGTCGTGAGTGAACATGACGTCTGTGGATAAAGTCGTGTGAGTGAACATGACGTCTGTGGATAAAGTCGTGAGTGAACATGACGTCTGTGGATAAAGTCGTGTGAGTGAACATGACGTCTGTGGATAAAGTCGTGTGAGTGAACATGACGTCTGTGGATAAAGTCGTGTGAGTGAAGTCTGTGGATAAAGTGTGAGTGAACATGACGTCTGTGGATAAAGTCGTGTGAGTGAACATGACGTCTGTGGATAAAGTCGTGAGTGAACATGACGTCTGTGGATAAAGTCGTGAGTGAACATGACGTCTGTGGATAAAGTCGTGTGAGTGAACATGACGTCTGTGGATGAAAAGTCGTGTGAGTGAACATGACGTCTGTGGAGTAAAGTCGTGTGAGTGAACATGACGTCTGTGGATAAGTCGTGAGTGAACATGACGTCTGTGGATAAAGTCGTGTGAGTGAACATGACGTCTGTGGATAAAGTCGTGTGAGTGAACATGACGTCTGTGGATAAAGTCGTGTGAGTGAACATGACGTCTGGTGTGAGTGAAAAGTCGTGTGAGTGAACATGACGTCTGTGGATAAAGTCGTGTGAGTGAACATGACGTCTGTGGATAAAGTCGTGTGAGTGAACATGACGTCTGTGGATAAAGTCGTCGTCTGTGAGTGAACATGACGTCTGTGGATAAAGTCGTGTGTGATGTCTGTGTGATAAAGTCGTGAGTGAACATGACGTCTGTGGATAAAGTCGTGTGAGTGAACATGACGTCTGTGGATAAAGTCGTGTGAGTGAACATGACGAGGAGGTGCTCATGTTAGAAACGTCCAAATGTGGGATCTGCTCAGTGGCTCCACCAAAGTCTGGAGACTGGACAGTCCCAAGTGTGGAAAAGTCGGGACTGATACCACAGTACCAAGTGTGTGTTGTGTTAAAGTGTGTGTTGTGTTAAAGTGTGTGTTGTGTTAAAGTGTGTGTGTTGTGTTAAAGTGTGTGTGTGTGTTAAAGTGTTGTGTTAAAGTGTGTGTGTTGTGTGTGTTGTGTTAAAGTGTGTGTTGTGTTAAAGTGTGTGTGTTGTGTTAAAGTGTGTGTTGTGTTAAAGTGTGTGTTGTGTTAAAGTGTGTGTTAAAGTGTGTGTGTGTTAAAGTTGTGTGTGTGTGTGTGTGTGTGTGTTGTGTTAAAGTGTGTGTTTGTTTAAAGTGTGTGTGTTGTGTTAAAGTGCGTGTGTTGTGTTTAAAGTGTGTGTGTTGTGTTAAAGTGTGTGTGTTGTATTAAAGTGTGTGTGTTGTGTTAAAGTGTGTGTTGTATTAAAGTGTGTGTTGTGTTAAAGTGTGTGTGTTGTGTTAAAGTGTGTGTTGTGTTAAAGTGTGTGTTGTGTTAAAGTGTGTGTTGTATTAAAGTGTGTGTTTGTTAAAGTGTGTGTGTTGTTAAAGTGTGTGTGTTAAAGTGTGTGTGTGTGTGTTGTGTTAAGTGTGTGTGTTGTGTTAAAGTGTGTGTTGTGTTAAAGTGTGTGTTGTGTTAAAGTGTGTGTTGTGTTAAAGTGTGTGTTGTATTAAAGTGTGTGTTGTGTTAAAAGTGTGTGTGTTGTGTTAAAGTGTGTGTTGTGTTAAAGTGTGTGTTGTGATTAAAGTGTGTGTGTTGTGTTAAAGTGTGTGTGTTGTGTTAAAGTGTGTGTGTGTGTTAAAGTGTGTGTGTTGTGTGTGTTGTGTTAAAGTGTGTGTGTTGTGTTAAAGTGTGTGTTGTGTTAAAGTGTGTGTGTTGTGTTAAAGTGTGTGTTGTGTTAAAGTGTGTGTGTTGTGTTAAAGTGTGTGTTGTATTAAAGTGTGTGTTGTGTTAAAGTGTGTGTGTTGTGTTAAAGTGTGTGTTGTATTAAAGTGTGTGTTGTGTTAAAGTGTGTGTTGTGTTAAAGTGTGTGTTGTGTTAAAGTGCGTGTGTTGTGTTAAAGTGTGTGTTGTGTTAAAGTGTGTGTGTTGTGTTAAAGTGTGTGTTGTATTAAAGTGTGTGTTGTATTAAAGTGTGTGTTGTGTTAAAGTGTGTGTTGTGTTAAAGTGTGTTGTGTTGTTAAAGTGTGTGTGTTGTGTTAAAGTGTGTGTGTTGTGTTAAAGTGTGTGTTGTGTTAAAGTGTGTGTGTGTTGTGTTAAAGTGTGTGTGTGTTAAAGTGTTGTGTGTGTTGTTAAAGTGTTGTGTGTGTGTTAAAGTGTGTGTGTTTAAAGTGTGTGTGTTAAAGTGTGTGTGTGTTAAAGTGTGTGTGTTGTGTTAAAGTGTGTGTTGTTAAAGTGTGTGTTGTGTGTTAAAGTGTGTGTGTTGTGTTAAAGTGTGTGTGTTGTGTTAAGTGTGTGTTGTGTTAAAGTGTGTGTGTGTGTGTGTGTGTGTTAAAGTGTGTGTTGTGTTAAAGTGTGTGTTTGTTAAAGTGTGTGTTGTATTAAAGTGTGTGTGTTGTGTTAAAGTGTGTGTTGTGTTAAAGTGTGTGTGTTTGTGTTAAAGTGTGTGTGTTAAAGTGTGTGTTGTGTTAAAGTGTGTGTTGTTGTTAAAGTGTGTGTGTGTGTGTTAAAGTGTGTGTGTTAAAGTGTGTGTGTTGTGTTAAAGTGTGTGTGTTGTGTTAAAGTGTGTGTTGTGTTAAGTGTGTGTGTGTGTGTTAAAGTGTGTGTTGTATTAAATGTGTGTGTGTGTGTGTGTTAAAGTGTGTGTGTTGTGTTAAAGTGTGTGTGTTGTGTTAAAGTGTGTGTGTTGTGTTAAAGTGTGTGTTTGTTTAAAGTGTGTGTTGTGTTAAAGTGTGTGTGTTGTGTTAAAGTGTGTGTTGTGTTAAAGTGTGTGTGTGTGTGTGTGTGTGTTAAAGTGTGTGTTGTGTTAAAGTGTGTGTGTAAAGTGTGTGTTGTGTTAAAGTGTGTGTGTTGTGTTAAAGTGTGTGTTGTGTTAAAGTGTGTGTTGTAAAGTGTGTGTGTGTTGTATTAAAGTGTGTGTTTGTGTTAAAGTGTGTGTTGTGTTAAAGTGTGTGTTGTGTTAAAGTGTGTGTTGTGTTTAAAGTGTGTGTTGTTTAAAGTGTGTTTGTGTTAAAGTGTTGTTGTTTAAAGTGTGTGTTGTGTTAAAGTGTGTGTGTTGTGTTAAAGTGTTCATTAAAGTGTGTTTGTGTTAAAGTGTGTGTGTTGTGTTAAAGTGTGTGTGTTGTGTAAAGTGTGTGTTGTGTTAAAGTGTGTGTTGTGTTAAAGTGTGTTGTTGTGTGTGTGTGTGTGTGTTAAAGTGTGTGTGTGTGTGTGTGTTGTGTTTAAAGTGTGTGTTGTGTTAAAGTGTGTGTGTGTTAAAGTGTGTGTTGTGTTAAAGTGTGTGTGTGTGTGTGTGTGTTAAAGTGTGTGTGTTGTGTTAAAGTGTGTGTGTGTTAAGTGTGTGTGTTGTGTTAAAGTGTGTGTTGTGTAAAGTGTGTGTGTTAAAGTGTGTGTTGTGTTAAAGTGTGTGTTGTGTGTTAAAGTGTGTGTGTTAAAGTGTGTGTTGTGTAAAGTGTGTGTGTGTAAAGTGTGTGTTGTGTTAAAGTGTGGTGTTGTGTTAAAGTGTGTGTGTTGTATTAAAGTGTGTGTGTTGTGTTAAAGTGTGTGTTAAAAGTGTGTTGTGTTAAAGTGTTGTTGTGTTTAAAGTGTGTGTTGTGTTAAAGTGTGTGTGTTTGTGTTAAAAGTGTGTGTTTGTTAAAGTGTGTGTTGTGTAAAGTGTGTTGTGTTAAAGTGTGTGTTGTATTAAAGTGTTGTGTGTAAAGTGTTGTTGTTAAAGTGTGTTGTGTTAAAGTGTGTGTTGTGTTAAAGTGTGTGTGTTTAAAGTGTGTTGTTTAAAGTGTGTGTTGTATTAAAGTGTGTGTTGTGTTAAAGTGTGTGTGTGTGTTGTTTAAAGTGTGTGTTGTATTAAAGTGTGTGTGTGTTGTGTTTATTAAAGTGTGTTGTGTATTTAAAGTGTGTGTTGTGTTAAAGTGTGTGTTGTGTTAAAGTGTGTGTAAAGTGTGTGTGTGTTAAAGTGTGTGTGTGTGTGTGTTGTGTTAAAGTGTGTGTTGTGTAAAGTGTGTAAAGTTTAAAGTGTGTTGTATTATTAAAGTGTGTGTTTGTGTTAAAGTGTGTGTTGTGTGTTAAAGTGTTTGTGTGTTAAAGTGTGTGTTGTTTAAAGTGTGTGTTGTGTTAAAGTGTGTGTTGTATTAAAGTGTGTGTTGTGTAAAGTGTGAAAAGTGTGTGTGTTAAATGTGTGTGTGTTAAAGTGTGTGTTGTTGTTAAAGTGTGTTTGTTGTAAAGTGTGTGTTGTATTAAAGTGTGTGTTGTGTTAAAGTGTGTGTGTATTAAAGTGTGTTGTGTTAAAGTGTGTGTGTTCTGTTAAAGTGTGTGTTGTGTTAAAAAAGTGTGTGTCGACCGTCATGATCAGTTTCAGTCTTTGCTGTGAGGAAAACTGTCTCATCCTCAGTATGAAGTACTGTGTGTACTTTCTGTGTACTTGTACTGCAGATGTACTGCCTGCTGAAGGAGTGGCCTCTCATTATTAAACATATGTATTTGTATATATTTGTGTACTTTCTTGTACTTGTACGCAGATGTACTGCCTGCTGAAGGAGTGGCTCATAAACATATGTACTGTATTGTATATTTGTGTACTTTCTGTGTACTTGTACTGCAGATGTACTGCCTGCTGAAGGAGTGGCCTCTCATTATTAAACATATGTATTTGTATATATTTGTGTACTTTCTGTGTACTTGTACTGCAGATGTACTGCCTGCTGAAGGAGTGGCCTCTCATTATTAAACATATGTATTTGTATATATTTGTGTACTTTCTGTGTACTTGTACTGCAGATGTACTGCCTGCTGAAGGAGTGGCCTCTCATCGAGCCGGAGTCGGCTCTGGAGCTGCTGGACTGGAACTTTCCGGATCCTGTCGTCCGAGAATTTGCTCTGAGGTGTTTGGTCCAAGGTCTGAGCGACGACAAACTGTCCCAGTATTTACTGCAGCTAGTACAGGTACTACAAATACTAAAATACTACAATACTACTACGCAGCTAGTACAGGTACTACAAATACTACAAATACTACAGATACTACTACTGCTAGTAGTACAGTACTACAAATACTACAAATACTACAAAACTACTACTGCACTACAGCTTATACAGGTACTACAAATACTACTACTGCAGCTAGTACAGGTACTACTACAATACTACTACTACTGCAGCTAGTACAGGTACTACAAAATACTACAAATACTACGATACTACTACTGCAGCTAGTACAGGTACTACAAATACTACAAATACTACAGATACTACTACTGCAGCTAGTACAGTACTACAAAATACTACAAATACTACAAATACTACTACTGCAGCTAGTACAGGTACTACTACAAATACTACAAATACTACAGATACTACTACTGCAGCTAGTACAGGTACTACAAAAATACTACAAATACTACTACTGCAGCTAGTACAGGTACTACAAAATACTACAATACTACTACTACTGCAGCTAGTACAGGTACTACAAATACTACAAATATACTACTACGCAGCTAGTACAGGTACACAAATACTACAAATACTACACTACTACAGTACTACAAAATACTACAAATACTACTACTGCAGCTAGTACAGGTACTACAAAATACTACAAATACTACAAATACTACTACTGCAGCTAGTACAGGTACTACAAATACTACAAATACTACAAATACTACTACTGCAGCTAAGCTACAGTTCAAATACTACAAATACTACTAAAACTACTACTACAAATACTACTACTGCAGCTAGTACAGGTACTACAGGTACTACAAAATACTACAAAACTACAATACTACTACTGCAGCTAGTACAGGTACTACAAATACTACAAGGTACTACTACAAATACTACTACTACTGCAGCTCAGTACAGGTACTACAAAATACTACAAACACTACTACTACTACTGCAGCTAGTACAGGTACTACAAATACTACAAATACTACAAATACTACTACTGCAGCTAGTACAGGTACTACAAATACTACAAACTACTACAAATACTACTACTGCAGCTAGTACAGGTACTACAAATACTACAAATACTACAAATACTACTACTGCAGCTAGTACAGGTACTACAAATACTACAAATACTACAAATACTACTACTACAGCTAGTACAGTACTACAAATACTACAAATACTACAATACTACTACTGCACTGTACAGTACTAACTACAAATACTACAATACTACTACTGCAGCTAGTACAGGTACTACAAATACTACAAATACTACTACTGCAGCTAGTACAGGTACTACAAATACTACAGATACTACTACTGCAGCTAGTACAGGTACTACAAATACTACAAATACTACAAATACTACTACTGCAGCTAGTACAGGACTACAATACTACAAATACTACAAATACTACTACTGCAGCTAGTACAGGTACTACAAATACTACAAATACTACAAATACTACAAATACTACTACTGCAGCTAGTACAGGTACTACAAATACTACAAATACTACAAATACTACTACTGCAGCTAGTACAGGTACTACAAATACTACAAATACTACAAATACTACAAATACTACTACTGCAGCTAGTACAGGTACTACAGGTACTACAAAATACTACAAACTACTACTAAAATACTACTACAGCTAGTACAGGTACTACAAATACTACAAATACTACTACTGCAGCTAGTACAGGTACTACTATGAATACTACAACAGTACTGCAGTACAGGTGACTTATATTTCTCTATAAAAATCAGTAAACCTCGTTGTTGTGACGCTGCTCAGACTGAAGAGTTTCTGTTCTGACTGAAATAAAAACTGAATGAAAAACTGAAGCTGCTCAAAAAAAAAAAAAAAAGTTAAAATCTGTTTATTTTGAAATTCCAAATGTTTTTAAACAGTTCGATCAGAGTTGAACAAAAGTCCAAATGTGGAGCTGGACTGATGTAGCACGACCCTCTGTCCCTGTCTGTCCCTGTCTGTCCCTGTCTGTCCCTGTCTGTCCCTGTCTGTCCCTGTCTGCCGGCAGGTGCTGAAGTATGAGATGTACCTGGACAATCCTCTGGCTCGTTTCCTGATCAAAAAGGCTCTGACCAATCAGAGGATCGGACACTTCTTCTTCTGGCACCTCAAATCTGAAATGCACAACAAAACTGTGTCCCGGCGCTTCGGGCTCCTCCTGGAGCCTGCCTTCTGCACCTGAACCGACGCACCTGGCCTGCTGCATGTACCTGAAGCACCTGAACCGACAGGTGAGGCACCTGAACCGACAAGCGAGACATGTACCTGAAGCACCTGAACCGACAGGTGAGGCACTGAACCTGACTGAAGAGTGAGACATGTACCTGAAGCACCTGAACCGACAGGTGAGGCACCTGAACCGACGAAGCGTGAGACATGCTACCTGAAGCATGACCACTGAAGACCTGAACGACTGAAACCTGAACCGACAGGTGAGACACCTGCCTGAACGACTGAAGCACCTGAACCGACAGGTGAGACATGTACCTGAAGCACCTGAACCGACAGGTGAGACATGTACCTGAAGCACCTGAACCGACAGGTGAGACATGTACCTGAAGCACCTGAACCGACAGGTGAGACATGTACCTGAAGCAGCTGAACCGACAGGTGAGGCAGGGGCATGTACCTGAGCAGACAGGTGAGGGGAGGAGGGGCTTCAGGGGCCTGGATAAAGTCTGTTTATAATGTTTATGTATAATGTTTTATTTCTATAGTGTTTAGTTGAAGTTGTGTTATATTTGGGCTGTGGTTGTAGTCAGGTCACAGTCGGGTCACAGTCGGGTCATGTTGGGGTCACAGTCGGGTCACAGTCGGGTCACAGTTGGGTCACAGTCGGGTCATGTTGGGGACACAGTCGGGTCACAGTCGGGTCATGTTGGGGTCACAGTCGGGTCACAGTCGGGTCATGTTGGGGGTCGGGTCACAGTCAGTCGGGTCACAGTCGGGTCACAGTCGGGTCATGTGTGTGGTCACAGTCGGGTCATGTTGGGGGTCACAGTCGGGTCACAGTCAGGTCACAGTTGGGTCATGTTGGGGGTCATAGTCGGGTCACAGTCGGGTCACAGTCGGGTCACAGTCGGGTCATGTTGGGGGTCACAGTCGGGTCACAGTCGGGTCACAGTCGGGTCATGTTGTGTGCTCAGGTGGAGGCGATGGACAAACTGGTGAATCTGACGGACACACTGAAACAGGAGAAGAAGGACGAGACACAAAAGGTGAGAGACAGGTGCGCCCCACCCTCAGACAGGTGCACCCCTACCTCAGACAGGTGCACCCCACCCTCAGACAGGTGCTCCTCTCCCTCTGACCTCAGACAGGTGTAACCCTGCCCTGGTTGGTTGGCAGGTGCAGATGAAGTTCCTGGTGGAGCACATGTCTCGTCCCGACTTCATGGAGGCTCTTCAGGGGTTTGTGTCGCCGCTCAACCCAGTGCACCAGCTCGGCTCCCTGAGGTACTACGAGTACTACAAGTACTACTACAAGTACTACGAGTACTACAAGTACTACTACCAGTACCAGCCCCCAGGCTCCCACAGTATGTTAGTTTGGATGAATATAGAATTTTCAAAACAATAAAAGGAACATGGAGATGTGGATATGAGACATGTTACAGTTAATACCCTCAGAGGGTTAGGGTACCTCCTCTTTAATACCCCTCAGAGGGTTAGGGTACCTCCTCTTTAATACCCCACAGAGGGTTAGGGTACCTCCTCTTTAATACCCCTCAGAGGGTTAGGGTACCTCCTCTTTAATACCCCACAGAGGGTTAGGGTACCTCCTCTTTAATGCCCCACAGAGGGTTAGGGTACCTCCTCTTTAAGGGTACCCCACAGAGGGTTAGGGTACCTCCTCTTTAATGCCCCACAGAGGGTTAGGGTACCTCCTCTTTAATACCCCTCAGAGGGTTAGGGTCAGAGGGTTAGGGTACCTCCTCTTTAATACCCCACAGAGGGTTAGGGTACCTCCTCTTTAATGCCCCACAGAGGGTTAGGGTACCTCCTCTTTAATACCCCTCAGAGGGTTAGGGTACCTCCTCTTTAATACCCCTACAGAGGGTTAGGGTACCTCCTCTTTAATACCCCACAGAGGGTTAGGGTACCTCCTCTTTAATACCCCTCAGAGGGTTAGGGTACCTCCTCTTTAATGCCCCACAGAGGGTTAGGGTACCTCCTCTTTAATACCCCTCAGAGGGTTAGGGTACCTCCTCTTTAATACCCCTCAGAGGGTTAGGGTACCCCCTCTTTAATGCCCCACAGAGGGTTAGGGTACCTCCTCTTTAATACCCCTCAGGGAGGGTTAGGGTACCCCTCTACCCCCTCTTTAATACCCCACAGAGGGTTAGGGTACCTCCTCTTTAATGCCCCACAGAGGGTTAGGGTACCTCCTCTTTACCCTCACATTGTCTCTTCTTCATGCCTCAGGTTGGATGAGTGCCGGATTCTGTCTTCGGCGAAACGCCCCCTGTGGCTGAACTGGGAAAACCCCGACATCATGTCCGAGCTCCTGTTCACCAACAACGAGATCATCTTCAAGAACGGAGACGGTACGAACCAAAACCCAACACCGACACAAACCAAACCCGACAGATAAACCCTCACCCTTCCACCAACACTGGGTTAGTGTTAGTTTATCTCCGGGTTAGTGTTAGTTTAACTCCGGGTTAGTGTTAGTTTAACTCCGGGTTAGTGTTAGTTTAACTCTGGGTTAGTGGTAGTTTAACTCCGGGTTAGTGTTAGTTTAACTCCGGGTTAGTGTTAGTTTAACTCCGGGTTAGTGTTAGTTTAACTCTGGGTTAGTGTTAGTTTATCTCCGGGTTAGTGTTAGTTTAACTCGGGTTAGTGTAGTTTAACTCCGGTTAGTGTTTTAGTTTATCTCCGGTTAGTGGTAGTTTAACTCCGGGTTAGTGTTAGTTTAACTCCGGGTTAGTGTTAGTTTAACTCCGGGTTAGTGTTAGTTTAACTAACCGGGTTAGTGGTTAGTGTTAGTTCTCCGGGTTAGTGTTAGTTTAACTCTGGGTTAGTGTTAGTTTAACTCCGGGTTAGTGTTAGTTTAGTTTATCTCCGGGTTAGTGTTAGTTTTAACTCCGGTGTTAGTGTTAGTTTAACTCCGTGTTTAGGTTAGTTTAACTCCGGGTTAGTGTTAGTTTAACTCCGGGTTAGTGTTAGTTTAACTCTGGGTTAGTGTGCGGCTGACAGCGCCCTCTTGTTGCAGACCTGAGGCAGGACATGCTGACGCTGCAGATCATTAAAATCATGGAGAACATTTGGCAGAACCAGGGTCTGGACCTCAGGTGAGACTTTTACCCTTTTACAGATTTAACCCTTAAACTTTAAGAAGAACTGAACCAGGACTGAGCCAGAACTGAACCAGGGTTTTTTTTTTTCCATCAAAGTGGCTTAACAGGTCCAGGCTGATCCTGAAATCCTGATCTGAATCTAGATCCAGTTTAAGCCTCAGGTTGTTTCATGACACAAATAAACCCGAGTCTGATTAAAAATGAACTCAGGTCAGAGGTTTGTGACTCTGGCAAATGTTCTGTGTATTACTGTAGTTACACTCTGTTTCTTGTACTTACTGTAGTACTGTAGTACTCAGCAGTACTCAGTACTAGTGTAGCAGTACTCCAGTACTCTACAGTAGTATCTGTAGTACTTACTCTGTGCAGTACTCAGTATACTCAGCTCAGTACTCAGTCAGTAGTACTCAGTAGTAGTACTGTAGTAGTACTCAGTAGTACTCTGTAGTACTCAGTAGTACTGTAGTACTCGTAGTACTGTACAGTAGTACTCAGTAGTACAGTAGTACTGTAGTACTCTGTAGTAGTACAGTAGTCAGTAGTAGTACTCAGTAGTACTCTAGTAGTAGTACTCAGTACTCAGTAAGTACTCAGTAGTACTCAGTACTCAGTCAGTACTCTAGTAGTAGTACTCTCAGTAGTACTAGTACTCTCTGTAGTACTCAGTAGTACTCAGTAGTAGTAGTAGTAGTACTCTAGTAGTACTCAGTAGTACTCAGTAGTACTCAGTAGTACTCTCAGTAGTACTCAGTGTACTCAGTAGTACTCTGTAGTAGTATTACTCTAGTAGTACTCAGTAGTACTCAGTAGTACTCAGTAGTACTCTGTAGTAGTACTCAGTAGTACTCTGTAGTTACTCAGTAGTAGTACTCTAGTAGTACTCTAGTAAGTACTCAGTAGTACTCTGTAGTACTCAGTAGTACTCTACTCTAGTAGTACTGTAGTATCAGTAGTACTCTGTAGTAGTACTCAGTAGTACTCAGTAGTACTCAGTAGTACTCTGTAGTACTCTGTGCCAGTACTAGTACTCTAGTAGTACTCAGTAGTACTCAGTTAGTACTCTGTAGTTACTCTAGTAGTACTCTGTAGTACTCTGTAGTACTCTAGTATCAGTAGTACTCTGTAGTACTCTGTGTACCTCGTAGTACTCAGTAGTACTCTGTAGTACTCTGTGGTACTCAGTAGTACTCAGTAGTACTCTGTAGTACTCTGTAGTACTCAGTAGTACTCAGCAGTACTCTGTAGTACTCTGTAGTACTCAGTAGTACTCTGTAGTACTCAGTAGTACTCAGTAGTACTCTGTAGTACTCAGTAGTACTCTGTAGTACTCTGTAGTACTCAAAGTACTCAGTAGTACTCAGTAGTACTCAGTAGTACTCTGTAGTACTCTGTGGTACTCAGTAGTACTCTGTAGTACTCTGTAGTAGTACTACTCAGTAGTACTAGTACTCTGTGTAGTACTCTCAGTAGTACTCAGTAGTACTCAGTACCAGTACTCAGTAGTACTCTGTAGTACTCAGTAGTACTCTGTAGTACTCTGTAGTACTCTAGTAGTACTCAGTAGTACTCTGTAGTACTCAGTAGTAGTACTCTGTCGTAGTACTCTGTGTAGTACTCTGTAGTCTCTAGTAGTACTGCAGTACTCTGTAGTACTCTCTCTGTGGTACTCAGTAGTACTCAGTAGTACTCTGTAGTACTCTGTAGTACTCAGTAGTACTAGTAGTACTCTCAGTAGTACTCAGTAGTACTCTGTAGTACTCAGTAGTACTCTGTAGTACTCTGTACAGTAGTACTCAGTAGTACTCATACTCTGTAGTACTCTGTAGTACTCGTAGTACTGTAGTCAGTAGTACTCACTCTGTAGTACTCAGTAGTACTCTGTAGTACTCAGTAGTACTCTGTAGTACTCAGTAGTAGTAGTACTCTGTAGTACTCTGTAGTACTCAGTAGTACTCTGTAGTACTCTGTAGTACTCTGTAGTACTCAGTAGTAGTAGCTCAGTAGTACTCAGTAGTACTCTGTAGTACTCAGTAGCTGTAGTACAGTCTAGTAGTACTCTGTAGTAGTACTCAGTAGTACTCAGCAGTACTCAGTAGTACTCAGTAGTAGTAGTACTCTAGTAGTACTCTGTAGTACTCTGTAGTACTAGTAGTACTCAGTAGTAGTACTCTGTAGTACTCTGTAGTACTCAGTAGTAGTACTCTAGTAGTACTCTGTAGTACTCTCAGTAGTACTCTGTAGTACTCAGTAGTACTCTAGTAGTACTAGTACTCAGTAGTACTCTGTAGTACTCTAGTAGTAGTACTCTGTAGCAGTACTCAGTAGTACTCAGTAGTACTCTGTAGTACTCAGTGTAGTACTCTAGTAGTACTCAGTAGTACTCAGTAGTACTCTGTAGTACTCAGTAGTACTCTAGTAGTACTCAGTAGTACTCAGTAGTACTCTGTAGTACTCAGTAGTACTCAGTAGTACTCAGTACTCTGTAGTACTCTGTAGTACTCAGTAGTACTCAGCAGTACTCAGTAGTACTCAGCAGTACTCAGCAGTACTCAGTAGTACTTGTACTGTGTGGTAGGATGCTGCCGTACGGCTGTCTGTCCATCGGGGACTGTGTTGGGCTCATTGAGGCGGTGAAGAACAGTTACACCATCATGCAGATCCAGTGTAAAGGCGGCCTGAAGGGGGCGCTGCAGTTTAACTCCAACACACTGCACCACTGGATCAAAGAGAAGAACAGAGGAGAGGCGTGAGTACTACTACAAATACTACTACAAATACTACAACTACAACAAATACTACAACTATTACTGCAAATACTACTACTCCTGATGGTTCAAAGTCCTCAGTCCTCTTCTCCTCCTCTAACTCTCTGTGCTGTTCACTCTCGTTATTCTTCTCCTCTTTCTCACGGTGTTTTCTCTCTCTCTTTCTCTTCTCTCTCTGGTTCTTGTCGTCCGCAGGTACGATCGTGCCGTTGATCTCTTCACTCGTTCTTGTGCCGGTTATTGCGTCGCGACGTTCATCCTCGGAATCGGAGACCGACACAACTCCAACATCATGATCAAGGAGAACGGCCAGGTCCGAACAGACCCCTTAGACCGGTTAGGATCCTCCTCTAGACCCAACAGACCCCCTGTAGACTGGTTAGGATCCTCCTCTAGACCCAACAGACCCTTAGACCGGCCAGATCCTCCTCTAGACCCCAGACCAACAGACCCCTGTAGACTGGTTAGGATCCTCCTCTAGACCCAACAGACCCCTGAGACGGTCAGGATCCTCCTCTAGACCCAACAGACCCCCTGTAGACGGATCCTCCTCTAGACCCAACAGACCCCCTCAGGATCCTCCTCTAGACCCAACAGACCCCCTGTAGACAGGATCCTCCTCTAGACCCAACAGACCCCTGTAGACTGGTTAGGATCCTCCTCTAGACCCAACAGACCCCTGTAGACTGGTAGGATCCTCCTCTAGACCCAACAGACCCCCTGTAGACCGGTTAGGATCCTCCTCTAGACCCAACAGACCCCCTGTAGACTGGTTAGGATCCTCCTCTAGACCCAACAGACCCCTGTAGATCCTCCTGTAGACCAGTCTGGACCCTGTAGACCGGTTCTGATCTGGGTCTTTTCTGTAGACCGGTTCTGATCCGCGTCTTTTCTGTAGACCGGTTCTGATCCGGGTCTTTTCTGTAGACTGGTTCTGATCCGGGTCTTTTCTTCTCAGCTCTTCCACATCGACTTCGGGCATTTCTTGGATCATAAGAAGAAGAAGTTCGGATACAAACGAGAGCGTGTGCCCTTCGTCCTCACGCAGGACTTCCTCATCGTCATCAGCAAGGGAGCTCCAGAGTCCACCAAGACCAAGGACTTCCAGAGGTCTGGACCAGGACCAGGACCAGGACTAGACCAGGACCAGGACTAAACAAGGATTAGACCAGGAGTCCACCAAGACCAAGGACTTCCAGAGGTCTGGACCAGGACCAGGACCAGGACTAGACCAGGACCAGTACTAAACAAGGATTAGACCAGGAGTCCACCAAGACCAAGGACTTCCCGAGGTCTGGACCAGGACCAGGACCAGGACTAGACCAGGACCAGGGCTAAACCAGGACTAGACCTGTTGCTCCTGTCTGTCGGCAGGTTCCAGGAGATGTGTTATGCGGCGTACCTGTCTCACCTGTCTCACCTGTCGCTCCTGTCTCACCTGTCTCACCTGTGTCACCTGTCGCTCCTGTCTCACCTGTCTCACCTGTCTCACCTGTCTTCAGCTCCTGTCTCACCTGTCTCACCTGTCTCTGTCGGCAGGTTCCAGGAGATGTGTTACGCGGCGTACCTGTCTCACCTGTCTCACCTGTCGCTCCTGTCTCACCTGTCTCACCTGTCTCACCTGTCTGTCGGCAGGTTCCAGGAGATGTGTTACGCGGCGTACCTGTCTCACCTGTCTCACCTGTCGCTCCTGTCTCACCTGTCTCACCTGTCTGTCGGCAGGTTCCAGGAGATGTGTTACGCGGCGTACCTGTCTCACCTGTCTCACCTGTCGCTCCTGTCTCACCTGTCTCACCTGTCTGTCGGCAGGTTCCAGGAGATGTGTTACGCGGCGTACCTGTCTCACCTGTCTCACCTGTCTCACCTGTCTCACCTGTCTGTCGGCAGGTTCCAGGAGATGTGTTACGCGGCGTACCTGTCTCACTTGTCTCACCTGTCTCACCTGTCTCACCTGTCACTCCTGTCTCACCTGTCTGCTCCTGTCTCACCTGTCTCACCTGTCTGTCTGTCGGCAGGTTCCAGGAGATGTGTTACGCGGCGTACCTGTCTCACCTGTCTCACCTGTCTCACCTGTCTCTCCTGTCTCACCTGTCTCACCTGTCTGTCGGCAGGTTCCAGGAGATGTGTTACGCGGCGTACCTGTCTCACCTGTCTCACCTGTCACACCTGTCTCACCTGTCTCACATGTCTCACCTGTCTCACCTGTCTGTCGGCAGGTTCCAGGAGATGTGTTACGCGGCGTACCTGTCTCACCTGTCTCACCTGTCTCACCTGTCTCACCTGTCACCTGTCGCTCCTGTCTCACCTGTCTCACCTGTCTGTCGGCAGGTTCCAGGAGATGTGTTACGCGGCGTACCTGTCTCACCTGTCTCACCTGTCTCACCTGTCTCACCTGTCTGTCGGCAGGTTCCAGGAGATGTGTTACGCGGCGTACCGTCACCTGTCTCACCTGTCTCACCTGTCTCACCTGTCTCACCTGTCTCACCTGTCTGTCGGCAGGTTCCAGGAGATGTGTTACGCGGCGTACCTGGCGATCCGGAGTCACGCGTCGCTCTTCATAAACCTTTTCTCTCTGATGCTCGGCAGCGGGATGCCCGAACTCCAGAGCTTTGACGACATCGCCTACCTCCGCAAGACCCTGGCCCTGGGTGAGACCAAGACCAGGACTAAGACCGGGACCAGACCAGGACTAAGACAGCACGAAGTATTAGTAGCAACAGTGTTTCCCTCAGACCAAGTAGCATCGTGTGGCCCCCCTCACACGGCCAAGGCCCCCCCACCGATCAGAATCTACAAAATACTGAAACATCATGAGTCTGTTTGGTGCATATGTCCTCTCAGAATTTAACCGAATTATACGTGGCTTTCTGAAAAATAACTCCGGTGCTCGATCATGAGAGACCTCTTTGGTTTCTGGCCCATTTATTGTGTGTGAGGAGCCCGGGTCAGACTACGGACCGGACCGGGCCGGGCCCAGTGACCACGACTGAAAGGTCCGGCACAGAGCTCCACGCCCCACGCAGCAAATCATCCGATTACAGTTTGTAAACACCCGGAGGAACAGTTCCTCGTTCCAGCGCCGCGGGCAGAGAGTCGAGTCCAGAGAGTAAATAGTGCAGGTCTTTCTGAAGTGCTCCCCCAGTGACCTGAGTGCAGCTGCTGATCTCTGAGACAGAAGAGCGGAAAAACAAAAAGGCAGAATCAATTTGTGGCGCTCGGTTTTCATTTTGTGGAGCTGCAGCAGGAACTGACCTATGTGTGGGAAACACTGTAGTAGTAGGAGTAGTAATAGTAACAGTAGTAGCAGTATTAGTAGTAGTAGTAGGAGGAGGAGTAGTAGTAGTACTATTATTATTGTTCTGTGTGTTGTTGTTGCAGAGAAGAGCCAGCAGGAGGCGCTGGAATACTTCAGTAAACAAATGAACGACGCTCATCACGGAGGCTGGAGCACCAAGATGGACTGGATCTTCCACACCATCCGACACATGCCCAACGAGCACTGAGAGTACCCACAGAGAGTACCCACATGCCCAACGAGCACTGAGAGTACCCACAGAGAGTACCACACAGTGAGAGTACCCACAACGAGCACTGAGAGTACCCACAGAGAGTACCCACATGCCCAACGAGCACTGAGAGTACCCACAGAGAGTACCCACATGCCCAACGAGCACTGAGAGTACCCGCAGAGAGTACCCACAGAGAGTACCCACATGTCCAACGAGTACTGAGAGTACCCACTGAGAGTACCCGCAAAGAACCTCTTGCACAGTTTCCATGGAAACAGGAAACAGCTGATGTCACACGGTCCTGTCCTTGTGCCCTCGGGCTGCACACTCTGCTCTTCTGAGTCGGTTAAAAACTGTTCAGTGTGTGAGCCGGACAGCCACAAGAGCAGCCCTCCACTCTGCAGAGTTTATGTGTCACAGGAGGAGGCGCTGTGGAGCTGTGTTCACACGAACAGAGACACGATAGAGACAGAGACGTGACAGAGACAGAGACGACAGAGACAGAGACAGACAGAGCAACAGAGACAGAGACGACGACAGAGACACAACAGAGAGAGACAGAGACGCGACAGAGAGACACGACAGAGACAGAGACAGAGACGTGACAGAGACAGAGACACACAGAGACAACAACAGAGACGACAGAGACGCGACAGAGACGCAACAGAGACAGAGACGAGACAGAGACAGAGACACAGAGACACAGACAGAGACACAACAGAGACGCGACAGAGACGACAGAGACGACAGAGACGACAGAGACGTGACAGAGACACAACAGAGACGCAACAGAGACAGAGACGCGACAGAGACGCAGACAGACGACAGAGACGACAGAGACACGACAGAGACAGAGACGACAGAGACACAACAGAGACAGACAGAGAACAGAGACAGAGACGTGACAGAGACAGACAGAGACAGACAGAGACACAGACAGAGACAGAGACGCGACAGAGACACGACAGAGACGATGACAGAGACAGAGACACAGAGACACGACAGAGACACGACAGAGACACAACAGAGACGTGAACAGAGACAGAGACAGAGACACAACAGAGACACAACAGAGACAAACAGAGACACAACAGAGACGACGACAGAGACACAACAGAGAGACGACAACAGAGAACGACGACACAGAGACACGACAGAGACGCGACAGAGACGACAGAGACACGACAGAGACGCGACAGAGACGACGACAGAGACACGACAGAGACAGAGACAGAGACGTGACAGAGACAAGACAGAGAGACACAACAGAGACGTGACAGAGAGAGACACAACGACAGAGACACAACAGAGACAACAGAGACGACAGAGACAGAGCGACAGAGACACGACAGAGACAGAGACGACAGAGACAGAGACAGAGACGACAGAGACGACGACAGAGACACGACAGAGACACGACAGAGACGCGACAGAGACAGACGCGACAGAGAGACAGACAGAGACGCGAACAGAGACAGAGACGCGACAGAGACACGACAGAGACACGACAGAGACGCGTCAGAGACGCGACAGAGACACAACAAAGACAGAGACATGACAGAGACACGACAGAGACACGAACAGAGACGCGACAGAGACAGAGACAGAGACACGACAGAGACGCAGAGAACAGAGAACAGAGACAGAGAGACGCGACAGAGACACGACAGAGACGCGACAGAGACGCGACAGAGACGACAGAGACGAGACAGAGACAGAGACAGAGACAAGACAGAGACGTGACAGAGACAGAGACACAACAGAGACACAACAGAGACGCGACAGAGACGCAACAGAGACGCAACAGAGACGCGACAGAGACGCGACAGAGAACACGACAGAGACGTGACAGAGACAGAGACACAACAGAGACGAGACAGAACAAGAGACGCGACAGAGACGACAGAGACGACAGAGACAGAGACGCGACAGAGACAGAGACGCGACAGAGACGACGACAGAGACGCAGAGACGTGACAGAGACGACGACAGAGACAGAGACGACAGAGACGTGACAGAGACGTGACAGAGAGACGACGACAGAGACAGAGACGACAGAGACGCGACAGAGACACGACAGAGACGACAGTGACAGAGACGTGACAGAGACGCGACAGAGACATGACAGAGACGCGACAGAGACACGACAGAGACGACGAGACGACAGAGAGACACAGAGACAGAGAGACAGAGACGTGACAGAGACGCGACAGAGACGACAGAGACAGAAGACAGACAGAGAGACAGAGACACGACAGAGACACAGAGACGCGACAGAGACGACGACAGAGACAGAGACGTGACAGAGACAAGACACAGAGACACAACAGAGACGTGACAGAGAACAGAGACAGAGACACAACAGAGACAGAGACGCGACAGAGACGCGACAGAGACACGACAGAGACACACAGAGACAGAGACGACAGAGACGCGACAGAGACGCGACAGAGACGCGACAGAGACGTGACAGAGACAGAGACACGACAGAGACAGAGACACAGAGACAGAGACAGAGACACAGAGACACAGACAGAGACACAGACAGAGACACGACAGATGACAGAGACGACAGAGACGACAGAGACGACGACAGAGACGCGACAGAGACAGAGCGACAGAGACACGACAGAGACGTGACAGAGACGCGACAGAGACATGACAGAGACGACGACACGAGAGACGACGACAGAGACGCAACAGAGACGCGACAGAGACGTACAGAGACAGAGACGACAACAGAGACGACAGACACGACAGAGACACGACAGAGACGCGACAGAGACGCAAGACAGAGACAGAGACAGAGACAGAGACGACGACAGAGACACGACAGAGACGCAACAGAGACGCGACAGAGACACGACAGACAGAGACAGAGACAGAGACAGAGACGACAGAGACAGAGACAGAGACAGAGACGACAGAGACGACAGAGACACGAGACAAGACACGACGAGAGACGACAGAGACAGACAGAGACGACAGAGACGACGACAGAGACGACACGACAGAGACGTGACAGAGAGACAGAGTGACAGAGACAACGACAGAGACACGACAGACAGAGACAACAGAGACACGAACAGAGACAGAGACGACAGAGACAGAGACAGAGACACGACAGAGACAGAGACGCGACAGAGACACGACAGAGGACGACAGAGACAGAGACACAACAGAGACAGTGACAGAGACACGACAGAGACGCGACAGAGCGACAGAGACACAACAGAGACAGAGACGTGACAGAGACACAGACAGAAACAACAGAGACGACAGAGACGAGACAGAGACGAACAGAGACGCGACAGAGACGACGACAGAGACGCGACAGAGAGAGACACAGAGACAGACAGAGACGACAGAGACAGAGACAGAGACGACAGAGACAGAGACGACAGAGACGCGACAGAGACGACGACAGAGACGACAGAGACGACAGAGACGACAAGACAGAGACACGACAGAGACAGAGACACAACAGAGACAGACAACAGAGACACGACAGAGACGCGACAGAGACGCGACAGAGACGACGACAGAGACACGACAGAGACGTGACAGAGACGTGAACAGAGACGCGACAGAGACATGACAGAGAGACAGACGCGACAGACAGACACGACAGAGACGCGACAGACGACAGAGACACGACAGAGACACGACAGAGACGCGACAGAGACAGACGACAGAGAGACAGAGACGAGACACGACAGAGACACGACAGAGACGCGACAGAGACGACAGAGACAGACAAGAGAACAGAGACAGAGACGACAGAGACACGACAGAGACACAGACAAAGACAGAGACATGACAGAGACAGAGACACAGAGAGACAGATAGAGACGAACAGAGACGCGAACAGAGACACGGACAGAACACAGAGAGACAGAGACGCGGACAGAGACACACAGAGACAGAGACGACAGAGACACGACAGAGACACGACAGAGACGACAGAGACGCGACAGAGACGCAACAGAGACAGAGACGTGACAGAGACACGACAGAGACACGACAGAGACGCGAACAGAGACGCGAACAGAGACACGATAGAGACGCGACAGAGACACAACAGAGACGCGGACAGAGACACAACAGAGACATGAGACGTGACAGAGACACGACAGAGACAACAGAGACGACAGAGACCGACAGAGACCGAACAGAGACGCGAACAGAGACACGATAGACGAAGAGAGACAGAGAGACGCGACAGAGACGCGAACAGAGAGACAGAGATGTGACAGAAGACACAGGCAGAGACGCGAACAGAGACGCGAACAGAGACGCGAACAGAGACACGAGAGAGACGCGATAGAGACGCGACAGAGACACAACAGAGACAGACACGATAGAGACGCTATAGAGACACGACAGAGAGAAGAGACACGACAGAGACACGACAGAGACCGACAGAGACGCGACAAACAGAGACGCGACATACAGAGACAGAGAGATGACAAGAGACAGAGACGCGACAGAGACACAACAGAGACAGAGACGCGACGAGAACAACAGAGAGACAGAGACGCGACAGAGACAGAGACACGACAGAGACGACAGAGAGCGACAGAAGACGCGACAGAGACGCGAACAGAGACGATAGAGACGCTAATAGAGACGCGACAGAGACACAACAGAGACGACAGACAGAGACAGAGACGCGAACAGAGACACGATAGAGACGCGACAGAGACAGAGACGCAGAGAGACGACAGAACAGAGACGAGAGACAGAGACGCGAGAGACACGACAGAGACACGATAGAGACACAACAGAGACGCAACAGAGACAGAGACGCGAACAGAGACAGAGAGACAGAGACACAACAGAGACGACAACAGAGACACGAGAGACGCGACAGAGACAGAACGAGAGACGCGAACAGAGACGAACAGAGACAGAAGAGACAGAGACACAGAGACGCGACAGAGACACGACAGAGACACAACAGAGAGACAGAGACATGACAGAAGACACAGACAGAGACGAACAGAGAACAGAGACACGACAGAGACGCGAACAGAGACACGAACAGAGACGACGCAACAGAGACGCGAACAGAGACACAGAGACAGAGACACAACAGAGACGCGAACAGAGACGCGACAGACGCGACAGAGACAGACGGACAGAGACAGAGACGACAGAGACGAACAGAGACGACAGAGACGCGAACAGAGACGCGAACAGAGACGCGACAGAGACAGAGACAGAGACACGACAGACACGACAGAGACGCGAACAGAGACGCGAACAGAGACACGACAGAGACAGCGACAGAGACCACGACAGAGACAGAACGCGACAGAGAACGGACAGAAACGCGACAGAGACAAGACAGAGAGAGACGCGACAGAGACGCGACAGAGACGACAGAGGACAGAGACACGAGAGACAGCAGACAGAGACAGAGAACAGAGACAGAGACACGATAGAGACACAACAGAGACGCGAACAGAGACAGAGACGCGAACAGAGACGCGACAGAGACACAACAGACAGAGACACAACAGAGACACGACAGAGACACAGACGACAGAGACAGAGACAGAGACACGACAGAGACGCGAACAGAGACGACGAGACAGAGACACGACAGAGACACGCAGAGACGACAGAGACACGACAGAGACCACGACAGAGACGCGACAGAGACGACAGAGAGACACGAACAGAGACAGACGACAGAGACGCGACAGAGACGACACAGAGACGCGACAACAGAGACACGACAGAGACGCAGACAGGAGACAGAGACACGAGAGAGACGACAGAGACAGAGACGCGAGAGACGCGACAGAGACAGAGACAGAGACGCGACAGAGACGACAGAGACGCGAACAGAGACACGACAGAGACACGACAGAGACGACGACAGAGACGACAGAGACGCAGACGACGACAGAGACAGAGACGACAGAGACAGAGACGCGAACAGAGACGACGACACAGAGACGACAGAGACACGACAGAGACAGAGACGACGCGACAGAGACACGACAGAGACGACAGAGACAGAGACAGACGACGAACAGAGACGCGACAGAGACAGAGACGAACAGAGACAGAGACAGACAGAGACATGACAGAGACACGACAGAGAGACGACGAACAGAGACGCGAACAGAACAGACAGACGAAAGAGACGCGAACAAGACAGAGACGACAGAGACGACAGAGACACGACAGAGACGCGAACAGAGACGCGAACAGAGACGCGACAGAGACGACATGACAGAGACACGACAGAGACGCGAGACAGAGACGCGAACAGAGAACGACAGAGACACAGACGACGACAGAGCGACAGAGACGCGAACAGAGACGCGAACAGAGACGACAGAGACGCGAACAGAGACGCGAACAGAGACACAACAGAGACAGAGACACAGAGACAGAGACGCGACGACAGAGAACGACGAACAGAGACACGACAGAGACAGAGACACGACAGAGACACAACAGAGACGAACAGAGACGACAACGACAGAGACGCGAACAGAGACGCGAACAGAGACACGACAGAGACGACAGAGACACGACAGAGACGCGAACAGAGACAGAGACGCGAACAGAGACGAGACAGAGACACAACAGAGACGACAGAGACGACAGAGACGACAGAGACAACGACAGAGACGCGAACAGAGACGCGAACAGAGACACGACAGAGACGACGAACAGAGACGCGACAGAGACACGAGACACAGAGACAGAGACAGAGACAGACACGAGAGACACGACAGAGAGCGACAGAGACGCGAACAGAGACACACAGAGACAGACGACAGAGAGACAAGAGACAGAGAGACAGAGACACGACAGACGCGACAGAGACACGACAGAGACACGACAGAGAGACAGAGCGGACAGAGACAGAGACGACAGAGAGACAGACGAGACAGAGACGACAGAGAGACAGAGACGCGAACAGAGACGCGAAAGAGACGACGCGACAGAGACACGACAGAGACGACAGAGAACAGAGACGACAGAGACACGACAGAGACGCGACAGAGACGCGACAGAGACAGAGACGACAGAGACACGACAGAGACGCGAACAGAGACGCGAACAGAGACGACAGAGACACGACAGAGACGACAGAGAACAGAGACGCGACAGAGAGACAGAGACGCGACAGAGACGCGACAGAGACGACAGAGAACAGAGACGACGACGACAGAGAGGACAGAGACACGACAGAGACGCGACAGAGACGCGAACAGAGACGCGAACAGACGCGACGAACGACAGAGACGAACAGAGACGCGAACAGAGACGCGACAGAGACGACAGACAGAGACAGAGACGACGAACAGAGACCGACAGAGACGCGACAGAGACGCGACAGAGACACGACAGAGACGACAGAGACAGAGACACGACGACGCGACAGAAGAGACAGAGAACGACAGAGACAGACACAGAGACGACAACAGAGACAGAGACGCAGAGACAGAGACGAACAGAGACAGAGACGAACAGAGACGCGAACAGAGACAGACAGAGACGCGAACAGAGACACGAGACGCGACAGAGACACGACAGAGACGCGAACAGAGACAGAGACGCGAACAGAGAGAGAACGACGACAGAGACACAACAGAGACAGAGACGACAGAGACGACAGAGAACAGAGACGACAGAGACAGAGAGACAGAGAGACGAGAGACACGACAGAGACACGGACAGAGAGACAGAGACACGACAGAGACGCGAACAGAGACGACAGAGACACAAGAGACACAGAGACGAACAGAGACGCGAACAGAGACACGACGAACAGAGACACGACAGAGAGACGCGACGAACAGAGACGCGACAGAGACGCGACAGAGACACAGAGACAGAGACGCGAACAGAGACGCGAACAGAGACATCGACAGAGACACGACACGAGAGCCGAACAGAGACGCGAACAGAGACGAACAGAGACGACAGAGACAGAGACGACAGAGACACGACAGAGACACGACAGAGACGACGGACAGAGACAGAGACACGACAGAGACGACGACAGAGAGACGAACAGAGACGAACAGAGACGCGACAGAGACGCGAACAGCGACACGACACGACAGAGACACGACAGAGAGACGAACAGAGAACAGAGACGCGAACAGAGACGCGAACAGAGAGAGACACGCGAACAGAGACACGACAGAGACGAACAGAGACAGAGATGACAGAGACGACAGAGACACGCAACAGAGACACGAGAGACAGAGACACGACAGAGACGCGACAGAGACACAACAGACGCGACAGAGACAGAGACACGACAGAGACGCGAACAGACGCGACGCGAACAGAGACGCGACAGAGACACGACAGAGACGCGACAGAGACGACGAACAGAGACGGACAGAGACAGAGACACGACAGAGACGACGACAGAGACGCGACAGAGACGCGAACAGAGACGAGACAGAGACAGAGACGACAGAGACAGACAGAGACGCGAACAGAGACGCGAGACAGAGACGACAGAGACGACAGAGACGCGACAGAGACACGACAGAGACGCGAACAGAGACGCGAACAGAGAGACAGAGATGACAGAGACACGACAGAGACGAACAGAGACAGAGACGACAGAGACGCGACAGAGACACGACAGAGACGCGACAGAGACGACGCGACAGAGACAGAGAGACGACAGAGACGACGAACAGAGACGCGAACAGAGACGAACAGAGAACAGAGACACGACAGAGACGCGGACAGAGACACGACAGAGAGAGACGCGAACAGAGACGCGAACAGAGACGCGAACAGAGACGCGAACAGAGACACGACAGAGACACAACAGAGACGAACAGAGAGACAGAGACGCGAACAGAGACGCAGAGAACAGACGCGACAGAGACGCGACAGAGACGCGAACAGAGAACGCGACAGAGACACACAGAGACGCGACAGAGACGACGACAGAGACAGAGACGCGAACAGAGACGCGAACAGAGACACGACAGAGACGAACGAACAGAGCGAACAGAGACGACAGAGAGACAGAGACAGAGACACGACAGAGACACGACAGAGACGCGAACAGAGACGCGAACAGAGAACGCAGAACAGACAGAGAGACACGACAGAGACACGACAGAGACGCGAACAGAGACACGACAGAGACGCGAACAGAGACGCGACAGAGACGACAGAGACGAGAGACAGAGACACGACAGAGAGACACGACGAACAGAGACGAACGAACAGAGACGACGAACAGAGACAGAGACAGAGACAGAGAACAGAGACGACAGAGACACGAACAGAGAGACAGAGACAGAGACGACAGAGACGCGAACAGAGACGCGAACAGAGACGACGACAGACAGAGACACGACAGAGACAGAGACAGACGACAGAACAGAGACGCGAACAGAGACGCGAACAGAGACACGACAGAGACGACAGAGACGCGACAGAGACGCGAACAGAGACAGAGACGCGAACAGAGAGACAGAGAGACACGCGACAGAGACAGAGACGCGACAGAGACGCGAACAGAGACAGAGACGAACAGAGACGCGAACAGAGACGCGAACAGAGACGAACAGAGACGCGACAGAGACAGAGACGCGAACAGAGACGCGAACAGAGACAGAGACGACAGAGACGACGACAGAGACGCAGAACAGAGACGAACAGAACAGAGACACGACAGAGACACGCGACAGAGACACGACGCGACAGAGACGCGGACAGAGACACGACACGCGACAGAGACGCGACAGAGACGACGACAGAGACACGACAGAGACGCGGACAGAGACGCGAACAGAGACAGAGACACAGAGACAGAGACAAGACGAACAGAGACGGACAGAGACGCGACAGACACGACAGAGACGACAGAGACACGACAGAGACGACGGAAACAGAGACACGACAGAGACGAGACAGAGACGCGAACAGAGACGATGCGAACAGAGACACAGAGACAGAGACGCGAACAGAGACGCGACAGAGACACGACAGAGACGCAACAGAGACGCGAACAGAGACAACAGAGACACGACAGAGACACGCGACAGAGAGCGAACAGAGACGACAGAGACGACGACAACAGAGACAGAGACGAACAGAGAACAGAGACAACAGAGACGACGAACGAACAGAGACACGACAGAGAGACACAACAGAGACGCGAACAGAGACGCGCAGAGAACAGAGACGCGAACAGAGACACGAACAGAGACGACAGAGACGACGACAAGAGACGCCGAACAGAGAGACGCGAACAGGACAGAGACGACAGAGACGCGAACAGAGACACGAACAGAGACGCGAACAGAGACAGAGACAGAGACACGACAGAGACACGAACAGAGACGCGAACAGAGACACGACAGAGACACGACGACAGAGACGACAGAGACGCGACAGAGACACGACAGAGACGACGAGAACAGAGACGAACAGAGACGCGAACAGAACAGAGACATCGACAGAGACACGCGACAGAGACGCGAACAGAGACGCGAACAGAGACACGACAGAGAGACGCGAACAGAGACACGACAGAGACACGACAGAGACGCGAACAGAGACGACAGAGACGACGAACAGAGACCGCGAACAGAGACACGACAGAGACGCGAACAGAGACGAACGAACAGAGACACGACAGAGACGACAGAGACGCGACAGAGACGCGAACAGAGACGCGACAGAGACACGACACAGAGACAGAGACAACAGAGACGCGAACAGAGACACGAACAGAGAACAGAGACAGAGACACGACAGAGATGCGAACAGAGACGCGAACAGAGACGCGAACAGAGACAGACAGAGACGACAGAGACAGACACACAGACACGACAGAGACGCGAACAGAGACACGAACAGAGACATGACAGAGACACAGAGAACAGAGACGCGAACAGAGACACGACAGAGACGCGAACAGAGACACGACAGAGACAGACAGAGACGCGAACAGAGACGCGAACAGAGACATGACAGAGACACGACAGAGATGCGAACAGAGACGCGACAGAGACGCGAACAGAGACATGACAGAGAACACGACAGAGACACGAACAGAGAGAGACGCGACAGAGACGCGAACAGAGACGACGAACAGAGACGAACAGAGACACGACAGAGACGACGAACAGAGACGCGAACAGAGACACGACAGAGACGACGAACAGAGACGAACAGAGACGCGAACAGACGACAGAGACAGAGACGACAGAGACGACAGAGACACGACAGAGACGAACAGAGACAACAGAGACGACGAACAGAGACGCGAACAGAGACACGACAGAGACACAACAGAGACACGACAGAGAGACGCGACAGAGACGCGAACAGAGACGACGAACAGAGACACGAACAGAGAGACACGACAGAGACACGACAGAGACGACGAACAGAGACACGATAGAGACACGACAAAGACGCGAACAGAGACACAACAGAGACACACAGAGACGCGGGACTCACCGGACTCACGAGATTTTTGGAGGCGACTGCAGTGTTTTCTGATCCAAGTGAAACGTTTCAAAATGTTTTTCTCAAAAACAATTTGAACTTTTGTAAAAACTACAAAATGTAGCAACAACACAAGTCTTCCACCTCCCTGTGTGTGTCAGGTCCCTCCTGTGTGTCAGGTCCTCCTGTCCCTCCTGTGTGTCAGGTCCCTCCTGTGTGTCAGGTCCTCCTGTGTGTCAGGTGTCCTCCTGTGTGTCAGGTCCCTCTGTGTGTCAGGTCCCTCCTGTGTGTCAGGTGCCCTCCCGTGTGTGTCAGGTCCCTCCCGTGTGTGTCAGGTCCCTCCTGTGTGTCAGGTCGGTGTGTGTCAGGTCCCTCCTGTGTGTCAGGTGCCCTCCCCGTGTGTGTCAGGTCCCTCTCTGTGTGTCAGGTCCCTCCTGTGTAGCATTAACTTTTAGCATTGAGCTAAACAGCAATAATCGACCAATCACTGCTGAGACAATCAGAGCGCAACCAATGAGACGATGCGATCTGCGTCACGTGACTCTGAGCTGCGTCACCATTGGTTTAAAGTAACGCAGCGAGAATCAGGGAACAGCCAATCAGCTGCCGGCGAGCACTTCACTCTGGACCAATCAGCTGCCGGCGTTTTGGGGGCGGAGCCTTGCACTAATCGAATTCTTGTGACAATGTTGAAAGAAATGAGACTTTTGTACGTTTGTGTTTTTGTGTCGTGTTTCTGGAGTTCAGATTTTAAATTAAAAATGTGATTTAAAATGTGAAAGTTTTTCATAATTTCTTCTAAAATAAAATGACGTCTTTTTTGTTTAAAGTTTAATCTTGAGCCGCGACGACGTAAACGGTTTGGAATAAAATATTGTCGATCAGGAGTTTTGTGGTTTGTGCATTTCTGAATAAAAACATGAGAAAATTTGTTTAAAAGTTTACAACTAACACTAAAGCAAACAACTAGCATGCTACTGCACATGTCCTGATTATCACACAATAAAAGACTTTATAATTGAACACAGACAGAACATTCCGGACTTTTTTTGACCTCAATAAATCTGCACATTTGACTCAAACACAAACTCACGACGGCTCTTTAAGGTTCAGTTTAGTTTGAGTTTAGTATAAAAATAAGATAAAACTGTTTTAATTTGGCAAAGGACAAATTTAACTCCTTTGTCGTGAAATCTGCCTGAACGACTGAGGGATTTTACACATGCAGTATCTGTAGTATTTGTAGTATTTGTAGTATCTGTAGTAGTATCTGTAGTATTTGTAGTATCTGTAGTATCTGTAGTATTTGTAGTATCTGTAGTATCTGTAGTATTTGTAGTATCTGTAGTATCTGTAGTATCTGTAGTATCTGTAGTATCTGTAGTATCTGTAGTATTTGTAGTATCTGTAGTATTTGTAGTATCTGTGTATTGTAGTATCTGTAGTATTTGTAGTATCTGTAGTATCTGTAGTATTTGTAGTATCTGTAGTATCTGTAGTATCTGTAGTATTTGTAGTATCTGTAGTATTTGTAGTATCTGTAGTATCTGTAGTATTTGTAGTATCTGTAGTATCTGTAGTATCTGTAGTATCTGTAGTATTTGTAGTATTTGTAGTATCTGTAGTATTTGTATTTGTAGTATCTGTAGTATTTGTAGTATCTGTAGTATTTGTAGTATCTGTAGTAGTATTTGTAGTATCTGTAGTATCTGTAGTATTTGTAGTATCTGTAGTATTTGTAGTATCTGTAGTATTTGTAGTATTTGTAGTATCTGTAGTAGTAGTATTTGTAGTATCTGTAGTAGTAGTATGTAGTATTGTAGTATTTGTAGTATCTGTAGTATTTGTAGTATCTGTAGTAGTATCTGTAGTATCTGTAGTATCTGTAGTATTTGTAGTATCTGTAGTATTTGTAGTATCTGTAGTATCTGTAGTATTTGTAGTATTTGTAGTATATGTAGTATATGTAGTATTTGTAGTATCTGTAGTATTTGTAGTATCTGTAGTATCTGTAGTATTTGTAGTATTTTTAGTATTTGTTGTATCTGTAGTATTTGTAGTATCTGTAGTATCTGTAGTATTTGTAGTATCTGTAGTATTTTTAGTATTTGTAGTATCTGTAGTATTTGTAGTATCTGTAGTATAGTGTAGTATCTGTAGTATTTGTAGTATCTGTAGTATTTGTAGTATTGTGTAGTATCTGTAGTAGTATCTGTAGTATTTGTAGTATCTGTAGTAGTAGTATCGTAGTAGTATCTGTAGTATTTGTAGTATCTGTAAGTATTTGTAGTATCTGTAGTATCTGTAGTATTTGTAGTATCTGTAGTATTTATCTGTAGTATCTGTAGTATTTGTAGTATCTGTAGTAGTAGTATCTGTAGTATTTGTAGTATCTGTAGTATATGTAGTATTTGTAGTATCTGTAGTATCTGTAGTATTTGTAGTATCTGTAGTAGTATTTGTAGTATCTGTAGTATCTGTAGTATCTGTAGTATTTGTAGTATCTGTAGTATTTGTAGTATCTGTAGTATCTGTAGTATCTGTAGTATTTGTAGTATCTGTAGTATATGTAGTATTTGTAGTATCTGTAGTATCTGTAGTAGTATCTGTAGTATCTGTAGTATTTGTAGTATTTTGTAGTATTTAGTTAGTATCTGTAGTATTTGTAGTATCTGTAGTAGTATTTGTAGTATCTGTAGTATTTTGTAGTATTTGTAGTATCTGTAGTATTTGTAGTATCTGTAGTATTAGTAGTATCTGTAGTATTTGTAGTATCTGTAGTATTTGTAGTATTTGTAGTTTCTGTAGTATTTGTAGTATCTGTAGTATTTGTAGTATCTGTAGTATTTGTAGTATCTGTAGTATTTGTAGTATCTGTAGTATTTGTAGTATCTGTAGTATTTGTAGTATCTGTAGTATTTGTAGTATTTGTAGTATCTGTAGTATCTGTAGTATCTGTAGTATTTGTAGTATTTGTAGTATCTGTAGTATTTGTAGTATCTGTAGTAGTATTTGTAGTATCTGTAGTATTTGTATTATCTGTAGTATCTGTAGTATTTGTAGTATTTGTAGTATCTGTAGTATTTGTATTTGTAGTATCTGTAGTATTTGTAGGATTTTCCAGTTTTTATTTGTTTTATTTTGATGCTTTACCTTCTTTTACCACTTGATGGCGCAGTGGAAACGCGCTGGTATCTGTGGCTAACCGCTAACAGCTAACTCCCATTTAGCTAGTTTAAAAAAGGTTTTGCAGCTCAAAGTCTTCAGAACCAGAGCTGAACCTTCGGAACCAACACCCGGATCCGCAGAACCATGAGACCACGGCCTTAAACCGGGTCTAAACCGGGTCTAAACCGGGTCTAAACCACCAGACCCCGTCAAGACCCCGTTTAGGCCCAGCGCCGGAAGTGCACTATGCGCCACAGCGGAAGTGCTTAGTTGTAGTCCGGAAGTGTTTCGAGCTGCGGGAGAAACGGAGGAAAAGAGCGAAAGTTGAAGAAAATGATTTTTTAAATCGCGTTTTTGATCCGGACCGAACCGGACCAGACCGGACTACAGCTCCGAACCACAGATGTGTTTATAATCCTGAGACGGGAGAGTTTTACTCACAGATTCTGTAAATACAGACGTTATTTTTACAGTTTTACACAAAGAAGTTTTTGTTTTACACAAATACGAAAAAAAACTCGAGGATTAACGAAGAAACAAAGAGGTGAAACCAGAACTAAACCAGGACTAAACCAGAACTAAACCAAACTAAATCAGGACTAACCAGGACTAAACCAGGACTAAACCAGAACTAAAAAGGTCTAAACCAGGACTAAACCAGGACTAAACCAGAACTAAACCAGGACTAAACCAGGACTAAACCAGGTCTAAACCAGAACTAAACCAGGACTAAATCAGAACTAAACCAGGACTAAACCAGAACTAAACCAGGACTAAATCAGAACTAAACCAGAACTAAACCAGAACTAAACCAGGACTAAACCAAACTAAACCAGGTCTAAACCAGGACTAAACCAGGACTAAACCAGGACTAAACCAGGACTAAACCAAGACTAAAGCAGGACTAAACCAGGACTAAACCAGGACTAAACCAGGTCTAAACCAGGACTAAACCAGGACTAAACCAGGTCTAAACCAGGACTAAACCAGGTCTAAACCAGGACTAAACCAGGTCTAAACCAGGACTAAACCAGGTCTAAACCAGGACTAAACCAGGTCTAACCTGACACACGGGGAGGTACAACAAAGTCTAATCCTCATGTTTTTCCCTGTAGGATCTAAGAGTCCGGTCCTGGTCTGGTCCCGGTCTGGTCCCGGTCTTGATCCCGATCAGGTCTGAGATGGAGGCCCCCCCTTCCCCCTGTCCACACCCCCCTCCCCCCTGTCTCCGCCCCCTCATCCTCTGAGTCCAGACTCTGTACTCGACCTGTCAATCACAGCAGAGCCCCGCCCACCCAGGACAACTAGACGAAAAGTGAGACTAAAGCAGGACTGAACCGGGACTGAACCAGGACTAAACCAGGACTAAACCAGGACCGGTGACTCTTGTTTTCTGATTGGTTGTTTCAGGTCCAACAGCCAATCGTGGGCCAGAGGAACAGTTGTCTCCGTGGTAACAGCTCTGCCATTGGTCAAGTCAGACCTGAGCCGGAAACGCCCAATCACACCCCAGAATCTGCAGCAACGTCCAATCAGGTCGCAGCGTGTCCGGAGGGGGCGGAGCTAAACACCACTCTGGCTCTCAGGGCGGAGCTTCAGTCTGTGCAGGTGAAAACACGAAAACATGAAACTGTTCTCTGATCTGTGTTCTGATGTTCTAAAGTTCTGATGTTCTAATGTTCTGATGTTCTGTTGTTCCTGTGACACTCGGAGCTGGACTTGTGTGTTTGTTTATTATGAGTTTGTTTCATCTCCAAAGCTCCAGACGCTCTGTTTCACCTTGTGATGTCATGAAGTTCTCAGCTCCTTTTCCCTTTAGTTCAGTCGAGGTCGGGGACTCCAGGACTGAAATGTTCCAGATGATTCTAGTTTAAAAACACAGTGGAGCTCTTCCTGTATCACCACATGATGACATCACAAGGTGGAACAGAGTGTTTCATGGTAAATGTGCAGGTTTGTGTCTGAATGTCTCCCCCAGCCCCTCGCCCCTCATAGCCCCAGACTCTGCAGCGACCCCCCCCCCCACACAGATTCAGACTCAGGTCACTGCAGTCGGGTCATGTGACTGTGGCAGGAAACCCTCAGTCTGACCCGTGTGAACGTCCCACGCAGCAAAGGATGATGGGAGTTTGCCCTGTGTGTGTAACTCTGGTGTTGTCCTGCAGGAGGCGCAGTGGGACGCAGCCAAAGCTCTGAAACAAAGTCTGGAGAAAAACCAAAGAAGTCAGACGCTCCTCAACTGCAGAGCGACGCAAGGTACGACCTGAAACTAACCTGCTCGACTAACCCGCTCGACTAACCTGCTCGACTAACCCGCTCGACTAACCCGCTCAACTAACCTGCTCCACTAACCCGCTCGACTAACCCGCTCGACCAACCCGCTCGACCAACCCGCTCCACTAACCCGCTCGACTAACCCGCTCGACCAACCCGCTCGACTAACCCGCTCGACTAACCTGCTCGACTAACCCGCTCGACCAACCCGCTCGACCAACCCGCTCCACTAACCCGCTCGACCAACCCGCTCGCCAACCCGCTCGACCAACCCGCTCGACCAACCCGCTCGAACTAACCCGCTCGACCAACCGCTCGACAACCCGCTCGACTACCAACCCGCTCGACCAACCCGCTCGACCAACCCGCTCGACTAACCCGCTCGACTAACCGCTCGACTAACCCGCTCGACTAACCTGCTCGACTAACCCGCTCGACCAAACCGCTCGACCAACCCGCTCCACTAACCCGCTCGACTAACCCGCTCGACTAACCCGCTCGAACCTGCTCGACCAACCTGCTCGACCAACCCGCTCCACTAACCCGCTCTCCACTAACCCGCTCCACTAACCCGCTCGACTAACCCGCTCGACCAACCCGCTCGACCAACCCGCTCCACTAACCCGCTCCACTAACCCACTCAACTAACCCGCTCTGATCTATAACTCACCCGCTTTTAACCCAGACTAACCCATATTCCTTGTCTCCTCTCTCTTCATCTACTAACCCCTTGTCTCCTTGTGTCCTTGTGTCCTTTCCTAGGCGTGTCGTTTCCTCGTCGTGCACGTCTGTACTCTGCTCTGGTGAGCGTGCACGTGTCGGAGGGTCATGTGATCAGACAGGCGGCTCTTCAGAGGCTCCCATTGGCCGCCGCTCCCAAAGCTCCGCCCGTTGCCTCCGCGGGCCCCTCCCTCCTGCCGCTGACCTCCGACCTCTACAGCAGGCCCCTCCCCCCGTCGCCCAGCCCCGCCCCCTGCATCCGGCCCCGCCCCCACAGTGCCCCCTTCAGCCTGTTCCAGAGACAACAGCGCTGGACCGCGGCGCCGTAAGACCCCGCCCCCCCGGCGGCGCCGTAAGACCCCGCCCCCCGGCGGCGCCGTAAGACCCCGCCCCCCGCGGCGGCGCCGTAAGACCCCGCCCCCCGCGCGGCGCCGTAAGACCCCGCCCCCGCGGCGGCGCCGTAAGACCCCGCCCCCCGCAGCCTGTTCCAGAGACGGTGGTTTCAAAAGTTTTCTGTTTCCTCATGAGACCTGAGTGACCTGAGTGACTAGAGTTGCACCTGGGACATGAAGTGTATTTGTATTTATATTTGTACTTATATTTATATTTGTATTTGTATTTGTCGTCGCTCTGACTTTTGTTTTTTCGATTTGTGGTTTAATAAAAACACAAAAAAGTTCCACATTCAACATTTTATTAAACTGTATTTGTTTTTTTACATCTCCATGGCAACAGGCTCCTGATTGGCTCATTCAGGGAGTCACAGCTTCAACACAATTGTCTGAAAGATAGTCCTGCTCTGGTCCAGACTTAGTCCTGGGTTAGTTCTTTAGTCCTGGTTTAGTCCTGGTTTAGTTCTACACATGCATAAATTCTGTTGTGCAGCTTTAAATTCTTAAAAAATAATAATAATAATCACAAAAACCTCAAAGAGTTAGAAATAGTCCAGGTTTAGTTCTACTCTAGTCTCAGTCCAGTCCTGGTCCACTTCTGTACATGTCAGTGATAGTCCTGGTCTAGTCCTGATGTGGTCCTGGGTCAGTAGGTGTGGGTGATGGTCCTGGTCTGGTCCTGGTCTAGTCCTGGTCTGGTCCTGGGTCAGTAGGTGTGGGTGGTGGTCCTGGTCTGGTCCTGGTCTAGTTCTGGGTCAGTAGGTGTGGGTGATGGTCCTGGGTCTGGTCCTGGTCTAGTCCTGGTCTGGTCCTGGGTCAGTAGGTGTGGGTGGTGGTCCTGGTCCTGGTCTGGTCCTGGTCTAGTTCTGGGTCAGTAGGTGTGGGTGATGGTCCTGGTCTGGTCCTGGTCTAGTCCTGGTCTAGTTCTGGGTCAGTAGGTGTGGGTGATGGTCCTGGTCTGGTCCTGGTCTAGTCCTGGTCTGGTCCTGGGTCAGTAGGTGTGGGTGATGGTCCTGAGGATCCGGTTTTCTTGTTCTAAGAGCTGGTTCTGGGTTTGTAGGTCTCTGATGGTCTCTCTCAGGACTTGGACCTCGTCTCGGACTGCCATCCTCAGGTGGGTCTTCACCAGGTCCTGCAAGAGTCCATAGACTGGGTTTAGTCCTGGTTCGGTCCAGGTTTAGTCCAGGTTTAGTCCAGGCCTTCACTTACCAAAGCCTGTTCAATTTTATTATCGATGGACGAACCACAGGATGAACTGAAAACACAAAAGAAAGTGAGATTAAGCCAGGACTAAACCAGGACTAAACCAGGACTAAACTGGGACTGAACCAGGACTACACCAGGTCTAAGCCAGGACTAAACCAGGACTAAACTGGGACTGAAACCAGGACTACTAACCAGGACTAAACCAGGGGACTGAACCAGGACTGACTACCAGGACCAGGTCTAACCAGGACTAAACCAGGACTAAACAGGACTAAACTACACCAGGTCTAAACTAACCAGGACTACCAGGACTAAACCAGGACTAAACCAGGACTAAACCAGGACTAAACTGGGACTGAACCAGGACTACACCAGGACTAAACCAGGACTAAACCAGGACTACACCAGGACTAAACTGGGACTAAACCAGGACTAAACCTGGACTAAACCAGGACTAAACCAGGACTACACCAGGACTAAACTGGGACTGAACCAGGACTAAACCGGGACTAAACCAGGACTAAACCAGGTCTACACCAGGACTAAACTGGGACTGAACCAGGACTAAACCAGGTCTAAACCAGGACTAAGCCAGGACTACACCAGGTCTACACCAGGACTGAACCAGGACTAAACCAGGTCTAAACCAGGACTAAGCCAGGACTACACCAGGTCTGCACCAGGACTGAACCAGGACTAAACTGGGACTAAACCAGGACTAAACCAGGACTGAACCAGACCATCAGTTTCATTTAAAAACTGCTTACCTGGTGCAGAGCCGCAGCAGTCCGCTCAGACTCCGCTCTGATTGGCTCGCACAGAGCCCGGCGCGCTCTGATTGGCTCGCACAAGGTCGGACACGCTCTGATTGGGTAAAGGGTTTGAGGGTCCGGGGTGGAGGGGGCGGAGTCTGAGGTGGGCGGGTCTTCGGTCTCGGCTCGTTAGCGTTAGCATCCATTGGCATCGTGCTGCAGTTCCTCGCTCCTCCTCCAGGTCCCAAAGTCCTCGGAACCTGGTTTAGACCCGGTTCAGTCCTGATTTAGTCCTGGCTTAGACCTGGTTTAGTCCTGGCTTAGACCTGGTTTAGTCCTGGCTTAGACCTGGTTTAGTCCTGGCTTAGACCTGGTTTAGTCCTGGTTTGTCTCTGGTCTTGTCTCCTGCACAGACTCGCCTCTGATTCGCTGCCCACTCGAGACCTCGCAGAGACATTCCCCTTTTCCCACTCAAACATTCCACTGGGACTAAACCGGGACTAAACCAGGACTGAACCAGGACTGAACCACAAATAAACCACGACTGGTTTAGTCCTGGTTTAAACGAGCTCAGTGGTAAATTGAAGTCTGCAGACGTATGAGCTGGAATCATCTCGTCTAATCACATGAACCCAGTGAGTCGGAGTCGTGTTGGAGTCGTGTCAGTCGTGTGTCAGTCGTGTGTCAGTCGTGTGTCAGTTGTGTGTCAGTTGTGTGTCAGTCGTGTGTCAGTTGTGTGTCAGTTGTGTGTCAGTCGTGTGTCAGTCGTGTATCAGTCGTGTGTCAGTCGTGTGTCAGTCGTGTGTCAGTTGTGTGTCAGTCGTGTGTCAGTCGTGTATCAGTCGTGTGTCAGTCGTGTGTCAGTTGTGTGTCAGTCGTGTGTCAGTCGTGTGTCAGTTGTGTGTCAGTCGTGTGTCAGTTGTGTGTCAGTCGTGTGTCAGTGTGTCAGTCGTGTGTCAGTCGTGTGTCAGTCGTGTGTCAGTCGTGTGTCAGTCGTGTGTCAGTTGTGTGTCAGTCGTGTGTCAGTCGTGTGTCAGTTGTGAGTCGGTGTCGTGTGTCAGTCGTGTGTCAGTCGTGTGTCAGTTGTGTGTCAGTTGTGTGTCAGTCGTGTGTCAGTCGTGTGTCAGTTGGGAAATGATGAAAACTGAGGTTTGGTTGTTGAATTGTTGATGAGCCGAACAGAACTGAACGACACAATGACACAGAGGAAGAAAACTGTGACGTTTTCAAATTTTTCCTACATTTTGTCAGACTTACGACAAACAGAGTCCAGACGAAGTTTCATCACAAGTTTCCAAACATGTTTCTGGTTTGTGACGTCAGCGTGAACTGATCCTGTGAACCCCGCCCCCTGAGACTATGACATCATCAGCGTACGCGCCGCAACACGAGTCGTTTAAAACACGACTCGTTTAAAACACGTGGAACAAAACGGTGTAAAGTGTTTTCGGAGCCGTCACATCTACAGTTGTTTCGTTGGACGTCACCGCCGCGTCATCACGACGTCACCGCCGCGTCACCGCCGCGTCACCGCCGCGTCACCGCCGCGTCACCGCCGCGTCACCGCCGCGTCACCGCCGCGTCACCGCCGCGTCACCGCCGCGTCACCGCCGCGTCACGCCGCGTCACCGCCGCGTGCCGCGTCACGCGTCATCACGACGTCACCGCCGCGTCATTACGACGATCGACTCCAAACAAAACTGTTCTTAATGTTCAGATCTGGATTTGGAACCAAAAGTTGAAGTAGAAACCCCAGGGTCATGTGGAGCGGGTCAAAGGTCAAAGGTCAGAGTGAGGGGTCACACTTTTCACACAGACTGAACTGGAGCCAGAGTCAGTGGAGCCCAAACACGCCTGTGAACACTTCCTGTGAGCAGGACAGACATGTGGGCGGGACTTATGTGTGTGTGGGTGGGGGGGCTGGATAGGGCGTGGCTTACCTGTGGGCGGGGCTGAAGAGGGCGTGGCTCAGGTGGAGGCTGTGAGGAGGAGACGACGGCTGAGAGCGACACTGCCTCAAAGTCTGAAACACAAAAGACTCTCACTGGATCTGACGAGACTGACACAGACCTGACACTGACACACAGGGACCTGACACACAGACCTGACACAGACCTGACACACAGGGACCTGACACACAGGACCTGACACAACCTGACACACAGGGACCTGACACACAGGGACCTGACACACAGGGACCTGACACACAGGGACCTGACACACAGGGACCTGACACACACACAGGGACCTGACACACAGGGACACACCTGACACACAGGGACCTGACACACAGGGACCTGACACAACCTGACACACAGGGACCTGACACACAGGGACCTGACACACGGGACCTGACACACAGGGACCTGACACACGGAGGGACCTGACACACAGGGACCTGACACAAGGGACCTGACACACAGGGACCTGACACACAGGGACCTGACACACAGGGACCTGACACACGGGAGGGACCTGACACACGGGAGGGACCTGACACACAGGAGGAGGGACCTGACACACAGGGACCTGACACACAGGGACCTGACACACGGGAGGGACCTGACACACAGGAGGACCTGACACCAGGAGGGACCTGACACACGGGAGGGACCTGACACACGGGAGGGACCTGACACACAGGAGGGACCTGACACACAGGAGGGACCTGACACACAGGAGGCACCTGACTCACCTGTGCGTCTGTGAGCAGCTGCAGGGGGCGGGGTTTGGGGGCGGGGTTGGGCTTGTGAATTGTGGGAGGTGGAGTCCCACTGAGGACTACAAACCCCGCCCCCTTCTCTCTTTCTCGTCCAATCAGCTCCAGCGACTCCAGGGAGTGGGCGTGTCTCATGCTGTCAATCATCATGACCCGTCGTAGTCCCGCCCCCAGCGACCCCACTTCCTGTTTGAGAAAAGACCAGACCAAGATCCAAACCAGGTCTAAGAAAACTAAAATATATGTGGATAAAGTATTTTAGTCCTGGTTTAGTCCTGGTTAGTTTAGTCCCGGTTTAGTCCCGGTTTAGTCCCGGTCCGGTCCTGGTCTGGTCCTGTACCGTGGGGGGCAGGTCCACACAGGTCCAGCGGCCTCGTTGGTGTCGCCCTCTTGTGTCCAGACGCACGACTCTGAAGCGATGCCCCAGTGCATCTTGGGACTGCGGGCGGCGAACGGAGGATTCTGATTGGTCGACGGGCTCTGACATCATCACACTGGTGATGTGGAAGCCCCGCCTCCGTTTACTCATGATGGACCAATCAGAGCTCAGCTCTGCAGAGACACAAGATACACAAATGAAGCACAAATGACACACAAATGACACACAAGCACAAATGACACAAATGACACAAATGACACACAAATGCACAAATGACACACAAATGACACACAAATGAAGCACAAATGACACACAAATGCACACACACAAATGAATGCACAAATGACACACAATGACACAAATGACACAAATGCACAAATGACACACAAATGCACAAATGACACACAAATGAATGACACACAAATGACACACAAATGCACAAATGCACAAATGACACACACAAATGCACAAATGACACACAAATGACACACACAAATGACAAATGCACAAATGACACAAATGAACACAAATGACACACAAATGCACAAATGACACACAAATGACACAAATGACACACACACAAATGACACACAAATGAAGCACAAATGACACACACAAACAAATGACACACAAATGACACAAATGAATGCACAAATGACACACAAATGACACACAAATGAAGCACAAATGACACAAATGACACACAAATGAATGCACAAATGAATGACACAAATGACACACAATGAATGCACAAATGACACACAAATGACACATAAATGACACACAAATGAAGACACAAATGAAGCACAAATGACACACAAATGAACACAAATGCACAAAGACACACAAATGCACAAATGACACAGCACAAATGACACACAAATGCACAAATGACACACACAAATGACACACAAATGAACACAAATGACACACAAATGACACAAATGACACACAAATGACACACAAATGACACACACACAAATGACACAAATGAAGCACAAATGACACACAATGACACAAATGACACACAAATGACACAAATGCACAAATGACACACACACAAATGACACAAATGACACACAAATGACACACACACAAATGACACACAAATGCACAAATGACACAAATGAACACAAATGACACACAAATGCACAAATGACACACAAAGCACAAATGACACACAAATGACACACACACAAATGACACACAAATGACACAAATGAAGCACAAATGCACAAATGCACAAATGCACAAATGCACAAATGACACACAAATGAAGCACAAATGACACACAAATGACAACACACACAAATGAAGCACACACAAATGAACACAAATGAACACAAATGCACAAATGCACAAATGACACACAATGACACAAATGCACAAATGCACAAATGACACACAAAGCACAAATGCACAAATGACACACAAATGACACACACACACACAAATGCACAAATGCACAAATGACACACAAATGAAGCACAAATGACACACAAATGAAGCACAAATGACACACAAATGCACAAATGACACACAAATGCACAAATGACACACAATGACACAAATGAACACAAATGAAGACACAAATGAAGCACAAATGACACACAAATGAAGCACAAATGACACACAAATGAAGCACAAATGACACACAAATGAAGCACAAATGACACACAAATGACACACAAATGCACAAATGACACACAAATGCACACACACACAAATGACACACAAATGCACAAATGACACAAATGACACACACACAAATGAATGCACAAATGCACACACACAAATGACACACAAATGCACAAATGACACAAATGAACACAAATGAAGCACAAATGACACACAAATGATGCACAAATGACACACAAATGCACAAATGACACACAAATGAAGCACAAATGACACACAAATGACACACAAATGAAGCACAAATGACACACAAATGAAGCACAAATGACACACAAGTGATGCACAAATGACACACAATGCACAAATGCACAAATGAACACACAAATGACACACAAATGAATGCACAAATGACACACAAATGAATGACACACAAATGACACACAATGCACAAATGACACACAAATGACACAATGACACACAAATGAAGACACACACACAAATGACACACACACAAATGACACACAAATGCACAAATGACACACACACAAATGACACAAATGCACAAATGACACACAAATGCACAAATGAACACAAATGACACACAAATGACACACAAATGAAGCACAAATGACACACAAATGACACACAAATGACACACAAATGAAGCACAAATGACACACAAATGACACACAAATGACACACAAATGACACACAAATGACACACAAATGAATGCACAAATGCACAAATGACACACAAATGAACACACAAATGACACACACACAAATGACACACAAATGAAGCACAAAATGACACACAAATGAATGCACAAATGACACACAAATGACACACAAATGAAGCACAAATGACAACAGTCAGGGGGGTCAGGGGGGTCAGGGGGGGGGTCAGGGGGGTCAGGGGGGTTAGGGGGTCGGGGGGTCAGGGGGTTAGGGGGGTCAGGGGGGTTAGGGGTGTTAGGGGGTCGGGGGTCAGGGGGTCAGGGGGTCAGGGGGTCAGGGGGGTTAGGGGTGTTAGGGGGGGGGGTCGGGGGGGGGGGTCAGGGGGTCAGGGGTCAGGGTTGTTTTTGACGAGGGTTGAGGAGTTTAGTTTATTTCTTGATTGAGACAGGGACAGTTCTCAGTCGACATGAACCTGAACAGGACAGGTGTTTTATTCCAGGTTAGGGTTAGGTCAGTAACATTTGCACCTGCCGCCCCTGTCGTCCCTGTCGTCCCTGTCGTCTCTGGGCAGGTTCACTGATTGTGTTTAATTGACCTGAGCTCCCAGCTGAAATCTGTAACATGTTTTGTGTTGATGGGGGAAAGTGAAGCGCCTGGAGGAAACTCATCCAGACACGGGCAGAACATACAAACTCCACACAGAAACACCAGGCGACCTGAACCCAAACCCCGGGGATCGAACCCGGAACCTTCTTGCTGTGAGGCACGAGTGACACTCAGCCACCAGCTCCACTTTCCCTTTAATTTTGGTTTTGTTTTTAGATGAGAAAATCTTTCTGTCAAAATCTGACATTAACAAAAATGAAATATTTGATCTGAGAAAATGAAAACGTGACAAAACTGTAACAGTTTTAATCGTTTAAATTTAAAGTTATTTATTGAAAGACTAAAAGTGTGAAAGTGACGCACTGACCTCAGCTGCTGCACAACTCCGAACAAACATCCAACAAAGCCCCCATTGTTCCCCCGAGTCCTGCTCCAGTCCTGGTTTAGACTCAGTTTGGTCCTAGTCTAGTCCTACTCTAGTCCTGCTCCAGTCCTTGTTTAGACTTGGCTCAGTCCTGGTTTAGTTCTGGTTCAGTCCTGGTTTAGTCCTGTTTCAGTCCTGGTTTAGTCCTGCTATAGTTCTGATTAAGTCCTGGTCCTGGTCTTGTGCTGAACTTTTCCTGAGACTCTGACGTTGAGCCCAAACTCACAGCAGTGTTTTGTGTAACAGCGCCACCTGCTGCTCACAGCGACTCAGCGCAGCCACAGAGCTCAGTCCTAAACCATGTGTCAAAAGGGTCACGTCCCTGTACAGACAGAATAATGCAGTGTGGGAGGGCATCTGACACACAGGAGAGGGTGGGAGGCATCTGAACACACAGGAGGACGGGAGGGCATCTGACACACACAGGAGGGTGGGAGGGCATCTGACACACACAGGAGGAGGAGGGAGGGCATCTGACACACACACAGGAGGAGGACGGGAGGGCATCTGACACACACAGGAGGAGGGTGGGAGGGCATCTGACACTGACACACAGGAGGGTGGGAGGGCATCTGACACAACAGGAGGAGGACGGGAGGGCATCTGACACACACAGGAGGGTGGGAGGGCATCTGACACACACACGAGGACGGAGGGCATCTGACACACACAGGGGGGGGGGGTGGGGGGGGGGGGGGGGGGGGGGGGGGGGGGGGGGGGGGGGGAGGGGAGGGCATCTGACACACACAGGAGGACGGGAGGGCATCTGACGGGAGGGCATCTGACACACACAGGAGGAGGGACGGGAGGGCATCTGACACACACAGGAGGGACGGGAGGGCATCTGACACACACAGGAGGTGGGAGGGCATCTGACACACAGGAGGAGGACGGGAGGCATCTGACACACACAGGAGGAGGAGGGCATCTGACACACACACGAGGGGAGGGCATCTGACACACGGAGGGCACACACACAGGAGGAGGAGGGCATCTGACACACAGGAGGAGGGGAGGCATCTGACACACAGGAGGGAGGGTGGGGAGGGCATCTGACACACACAGGAGGACGGGAGGGCATCTGACACACAGGAGGAGGGTGGGAGGGCATCTGACACACACAGGAGGAGGGTGGGAGGGCATCTGACACACACAGGAGGAGGGTGGGAGGGCATCTGACACACACAGGAGGAGGAGGGCATCTGACACACAGGAGGAGGGCATCTGACACACAGGAGGGTGGGAGGGCATCTGACACACACAGGAGGAGAGGCATCTGACACACGAGGACGGGAGGGCATCTGACACACAGGTCACGTGTGTGTTATGTATGGTTCGTGCGCGCGGTGCATCGGTCCACCGCGTGCACGTGACGTATGCTCGTGCGTCACTGGGGTGTGCGGTCATTGGGTGTGACGTCACGGATGTGTGGGCGGGGCCTGACTCCGCAGCCTCCGCGCGTCTCCGCGCTCCTCCATCATCTGCCGCGTCCATCGCTTCATCTGCGCGTCTCACCGCGTCTCACCGCGTCTCACCGCGTCTCACCGCGTCTCACCGCGCTCCATCCGCCGCGTCTCCGTCTCTCATCCGCCGCGTGTCCTCCGTCCGGACCGGGTCAGAATCATCCCGCTCAAACGCTCCGAATCCGCCTCTGATCCGCATCAGATTCGCGCAGCCTCCGCGGAAACAGCTGGAGCTAATCCGGACAGCGCCATCTTCACCTTCACTCTCCTCCTCTGTGAGCCAGGACTAGACCAGGACTAGACCAGGACTAGACCAGGACTAGACCAGGACTAGACCAGGTGTAAACCAGGACTAAACCAGGACTAAACCAGGACTAAACCAGGACTAAACCAGATCTAAACCAGGTGTAAACCAGGACTAATCAAGTCTAAACCGGGTCTTAACCGGGTCTCAACCAGGTCTCAACCAGGACCAAACCAGGTCTAAAGCAGAACTAAATCAGGTCTAAACCAGGACGTAACCAGGACTAACTCGGGACCATGTCTGGGGGCGGTGCAAAAGAAGAACCGCGCGGATCCAGTTGGGACTTTATCTGGAACCCGCGGACGCACGAGCTGATGGGCCGGACCGCCACGAGCTGGGGTGAGTCTGTCAGGTGTGCGTGAGGTGTGCGTGAGGTGTGCGTGAGGTGTGCGTGTGCGTGAGGTGTGCGTGAGGTGTGCGTCAGGTGTGCGTCAGGTGTGCGTCATGGGAGAACACTTGTGTTTAGTTACAGAAGAGTGAATACTGCAATAACATGTTCAAATACATGGGCCAAAAGAGTACTGCAGTCTGAGTACTTCAAACGGAGTACTGCAGTCTGAGTACTTCAAACGGAGTACTGCAGTCTGAGTACTTCAAACGGAGTACTGCAGTCTGAGTACTTCAAACGGAGTACTTCAAACGGAGTACTGCAGTCTGAGTACTTCAAACGGAGTACTGCAGTCTGAGTACTTCAAACGGAGTACTGCAGTCTGAGTACTTCAAACGGAGTACTGCAGTCTGAGTACTTCAAACAGAGTACTGCAGTCTGAGTACTCTAAATATATTTACATCAAATCACATGTAAATGATGTGAAAACACAGTACTCTAAAGTAACTGTACTCTAAAGTACAGGTACTCAGAAGTACCTGTACCCTGAAGTACTTGTACTCTGAAGTATCTGCACTCTGAAGTAACTGTACTTCAGAGTAACTGTACTCTGAAGTACCTGTACTCTGAAGTAACTGTACTTCAAAGTAACTGTACTCTGATGTAACTGTACTTCAAAGTAACTGTACTCTAAAGTACCTGTACTCTGAAATACAGGCACTTTGAAGTGTCTGTATTCTGAAGTACCTGTGCTCTGAAGTAACTGTACTCAGAAGTACCTGTACTCTGAAATAGTAGGGAGAGAGGAAGAGTAGAGGAAGAATCTGACCTGAGTCTGACACAGAGACTCTGCTGATGTTCACTCTGATACTGAACAACTGTGCCCTTGGGCAAGACACTTCCTTATTCTGTGTGAGAGTCAGTGACTGGGACATTTAACTATTTTATTATCCATCCATCCATCCATTTTCTTCCACTTATCCGGGGCCGGGTCGCAGGGGCATCAGTCTAAGCAGGGACTCCCAGACTTCCTTCACCCCAGACACTTCCTCCAGGTGTTCCCAGTCCAGAGACATAGTCCCTCCAGTGTGTCCTGGGTCTTCCCCGGGGCCTCCTCCCGGTGGGACATGAACACCTCCTGAGGGAGACGTCCAGGAGACATTAGAACAGACGTCCTCCCCTCAGACGCTCCTCTCCACGTGGAGGAGCAGCGGCTCTACTCCGAGCTCCTCCCGTGTGACTGAGCTCCTCACTCTGTCTCTAAGGGAGACGCCCAGCCACCCTGCGGAGGAAACTCATTTCGAGCGCTTGTATCTGTGATCTCGTCCTTTCGGTCACTACCCAGAGCTCATGACCAGAGGTGAGAGTAGGAACGAAGACTGACCGGTAAATCGAGAGCTTCACCTTTCGACTCAGCTCCTCTTCACCACAACGACCGATACAGCGACCGCATCACTGCAGACGCTGCACCTGTCCACCTGTCAATCTCACGTTCCGTCCTCCCCTCACTCGTGAACAAGACCCCGAGATACTTGAACTCCTCCACTTGAGGCAAAGACTCCCCACCCACCCGGAGAGGGCAAGACACCTTTTTCCGGTCGAGAACCATGGCCTCGGACTTGGAGGAGCTGATCTTCATCCCAGCCGCTTCACACTCGGCTGCAAACCGCCCCAGTGCTGCAGGTCCTGGTTCAATGGAGCCAACAGGACAACATCATCTGCGAACAGCAGAGATGATCCTGTGGTCCCCAAACCGGACCCCCTCCCGTCCCTGACTGTGCCCAGAACCTCTGTCCATAAACACAATGCACAGAACCAGTGACAGGGGCGGCCCTGGTGGAGTCCAACATGCACCCTTAGCAAAGGGCTCCGAACCCCATACTCCCAGTGCACCCCCCACAGGACACCACGAGGAACACGGTTGACTCTTCTCTAGATCCACAAAACACATGTGGACTGGTTGGGCAAACTTCCCATGAACCTCGAGCACCGATGGAGAGTGTAGAGCTGGTCCAGTGTTCCACGGCCAGGACCGAAAACCACACTGCTCCTCCTGAATCCGAGGTTCGACTATCGGCCGGATTCTCCTCTCCAGTACCCTGGCATAGACCTTACCGGGAAGGCTGAGAAGTGTGATCCCCCTATAGTTGGAACACACCCTCCGGTCCCCCTTCTTATACAGAGGGACCACCACCCCGGTTTGCCAGTCCAGAGGTACTGTCCCCGACCGCCACGCGATGTTGAAGAGGCGTGTCAGCCAAGACAGCCCCACAACATCCAGAGACTTCAGGTACTCAGGACGGATCTCATCCAACCCCGGAGCCTTGCCACCAAGGAGCTTGCCAACCACCTCAGTGACTTCGGCCAGGGTGATGGATGAGTCCACCTCCGAGTCCCCAGCCTCGGCCTCCTCCTCGGAAGGACGTGACGGTGGGATTGAGGAGATCCTCAAAGTTTTCCTTCCACCGCTGGACAACGTCCCCAGTCGAGGTCAGCAGCTCTCCCCCCGCACTGTAAACAGTGTTGGTGAAGAACTGCTTTCCCCTCCTGAGGCGCCGGACGGTTTGACAGAATCTCTTTGAGGCCATCTGATAGTCCCTCCCCGAACTCCTCCCAGCTCCGAGTTTTTGCTTCCGCAACCACACTAGCTGCAGCACGCTTGGCCCGCCAGTACCTGTCAGCTGCCTCAGGAGTCCCACGAGCCAACAAGTCCAGACAGGACTCCTTCTTCAGCTTGACGGCATCCCTTACTTTCGGTGTCCACCACCGGGTTCGGAGATTGCCGCTGCGACAGGCACCACAGACTTTACGCCCACAGCTACGAGCGACCGCATTGAGAATAGAGGCCGAGAATGAAGCCCACTCGGACTCCATGTCCCCAGACTCCCCTGGAATCTGGGAGAAGTTCCCAGAGGTATGAGTTGAAAGTCCCTCTGACAGAAGCTCCGCCAGACGTTCCCAACAGACCCTCACTACACGCTTGGGCCTGCCAGGTCTTTCCGGCTTCCTCCTCTGCCAGTGAACCCAACTCACAACCAGGTGGTGATCAGTTGATGGGGTCACAGGAAGATGCATTGGTTTTAGTTTGATGAGGTCACAGGAAGCCTCACAGTCTCATATAAGCGGCACCTTTACTTTTCTAAGCTTCAGGATTTTCACAATAAGCAGATGAGTTGAGCAGAAAGAGAAGGCACGACTCAGAGCCAGACCTGCTCCTCACAGAGCCAGAGCCGCGCCACTGTACAGGCAATATTATTATATTATTATTATTATTATTATTATTATTATTATTATTATTATTGATTCTCAGTATTACAGAACTTTACAGTAAGTGTAAAATTTAATGAACAAAGGACATCCACTACAAAGTCGATCATCGACCTCCGGCCTAGGGTGTCCTGGTGCCACGTGCACTTATGGACCTTGTGCTCGAACATGGTGTTTGTTATGGACAAACTGTGACTAGCACAGAAGTCCAATAACAAAACACCACTCGGGTTCAGATCAGGGAGGCCGTTCCTCCCAGTCACCCCTCTCCAAGTGTCACTGTCGTTGCCCACGTGGGCGTTGAAGTCCCCCAGGAGAACAACGAGTCCCCGGTCGGTGCACTGTCTAGTACCCCTCCCAGGGACTCCAAGAAGGCCGGGTACTCGAGTACTCTGCACTGCTGTTCGGCCTGTAGGCCGACACCACAGTGAGAGACCTGTCCCCGACCCGAAGGCGCAGGGACGCGTCCACCCTCTCGGGTTCAAAGCGGAGGTGAACTCCAAACACACAGCGTGCTGAGCTGTGGGGCAATGAGCTCCACACCGGCCCCCCACGTCGCTCCTTCAGGCTGAGCCCGGCCGGACCCTGTGGGGGAAGGCTCGGCCACCAGGTGCTCGCTGGTGAGCACCCACCTCAGGCCTGGCTCCAGGGTGGGGCCCTGGTAACGCTGATCCTCTGAGTGTACATCATCATATAAAGCTTCTGAACCGCCCTTCGTCTGACCCGTCCCCCCAGGACCTGTTTGCCTTGGGTGACCAGGGGCATGAAGCCCCCAACAACATAGCTTCCCGGGATAATTTGGGCACTCAAACCCCTCCACCACGATAAGGTGATGGTTCAGGGAGGTGGCAGTTATTATTATTATTATTATTATTATTATTATTATTATTCCATACTGTGGCCTTACCAGTTTGTCAAAGCCTGATCTTGTCAGATCTCTGAAGCTCAGCAGGTCTGGACTTGGATGGAGACGTTTGGAACATCAGGAGCCACAGGAGGCGCCAAAGCAAAAACTGTCATTGTGTCCTTAGGCAAGACACTTCACCCACATTGCCTAGGATGAAAGTGGTGTGTGTGTGTGAGTGATGGTGGTCAGATGGACCGATGGCACAGATTGGCTGGCAGCCACACTTCCATCAGTCTGCCCCAGGGCAGCTATGGCTACAATAGTATCTTACTATCACCAGGTCTGGAGTGAATGAATGATGATCTGTAAAGCAGCTTTGTGACATGTGTCTGTGAAAAGTGCTATAGAAATAAAAATAATAATAATAATAATAATAATAATAATAATAATAATAATAATAATAATATTATTATTATTATTACCACCTTTAAAAACAATTCTACACAAAAAGACCCTCCCCCCGACCAAAGTAGTGCCTCCCCCCGATGAATGTAGGTCACACACAAAGGATTAGCCCCTCCCCCTGACCCCAAGACCAGGACTGAACCAGGACTAAACCAGGACTATACTAGGACTAAACTAGGACTATACCAGGACTGAACCAGGACTGAACGAGTTAAATAATGTCCTTTGTTCATAAAATTTTACACTTACTATAAAGTTCAGTAATACTGAGTATCTATTATTATTATTATTATTATTATTATTATTATTATTATTATTATTATTATTATTATTATTTATTTTATTATTATTATTATTGCCTGTACAGTGGCGCGGCTCTGGCTCTGTGAGGAGCAGGTCTGGCTCTGAGTCGTGCCTTCTCTTTCTGCTCAGCTCATCTGCTTATTGTGAAAATCCTGACGCTTAGAAAAGAAAAGGTGCCGCTTATATGAGACTGTGAGGCTTCCTGTGACCCCTTCAAAATAAAACCAATGCATCTTCCTGTGACCCCTTCAAAATAAAACCAATGCATCTTCCTGTGACCCCTTCAAAATAAACCAATGCAATTCCTGTGATCTCTTCAAAATATAACCAATGCATCTTCCTGTGACCCCGTCAAAATAAAGCCAGTGCATCTTGTCGCTCATTTTCATCTTTGTCTGAAACAGAGGATTTCCATCTGGTCTCCCCAGGCAGAGTTAGGATCAGGTTAAATTCTATTGTGTCTCTGTTCTAATGTGAGGTTCAGGTCAGAGTTGTTCCACCGTTTGTTCTAATGTGAGGTTCATGTCAGGGTTGTTCCACCGTTTGTTCTAGTGTGAGGTTCATGTTAGGGTTGTTCCACCGTTTGCTCTAATGTGAGGTTCATGTCTGGGTTGTTCCACCGTTTGTTCTAATGTGAGGTTCATGTCAGGGTTGTTCCACCGTTTGTTCTAATGTGAGGTTCATGTCAGGGTTGTTCCACCGTTTGTTCTAATGTGAGGTTCATGTTCAGGGTTGTTCCACCGTTTGTTCTAATGTGAGGTTCATGTAGGGTTGTTCCACCTTGTTCTAATGTGAGGTTCATGTCAGGGTTGTTCCACCGTTTGTTCTAATGTGAGGTTCTGGCAGGTCTCATCTTCTTGTTCTACCTGGTGTTCTACCTGTTCCTCGCTGGAATGTTTGCCCTGACCATGTACGTCATGCTCCTGACACTCGACGACTACCGCCCCACCTGGCAGGACCGCCTCACTACACCTGGTAAGACTACACAACCACAATGCACCTGTCACTACACCTGTCACTACACCTGTCTCTGCATATGACAGGTTTTTATTCCCCGCTCTTCTCTTCTGATGCTCAGCTTATTGGTTTAGGGTTTATGGTGATTACATTTGATTTCTTGTTTTGTGATGTTAATGTCTTTCTGATTCTGTAAAACACTTTGAATACATTGTGAACAAATGAAGCCGTAAAAAGAAACCTGCCTAATGCCAAATAAATAAAGAGCCTTATTGTTCAAAGGAAAGATTCCAACCCGAACCCAGCGCATCTGTTCACTGTGTTTGGACAGACCTGAAACGCTGTTACTTCATTGTTCTCTGATTATTTGTGTTTAAAGGCATGATGATTCGTCCGAAGGGAGACCAGCTGCACATCGCCTTCTCTGTTTCCAAGGCGGAGTCGTACCGTGACCTGACTTCAAACCTGGACGTCTTCCTCTCACGTGAGAATCTACCAGTTTTCTATAATGCACTTTTTTGCCAATCAAAGATACTGAAATTTGGGGACCTGGTAAAATTTAAAACATGCCAAATTTAGTTTAAAGTGAAACTCAGAAAACATTCAAAAACTGTTCTGTACAAATGAATTCAAATACAACCTAAGAGGTCAAATAAAGAGCTGAGTGCTCCCGTGTGTTTGGCGCTGCTGCCTGAGCTCAGAGCTTCTGCTCCGGGCTGATGTGCAGTGAGTTTGTACAAAGTTCTACATGCTGCTGTTTCATGAGTGCTCCTGTGCTCAAACTCAGTTTATCTCACTTTACACGCAAACCTGAAAACTGAGTTTTCCAGAATCTTCACTCTAGCCTGAGTTTTTAGAAATTTTCGTTTTCAGAGGCGAATTCGCTGTTTGCGTGTAAACGATGGGTATAAACGAAGGGAAATATCTCCAGTTTTAAAAATACCCATGTACGTGTAAACGGGGCCTAATTCTACGACACTAACCCTAACGACACTAACCCTAATGACACTAACTCTAACCCTCCAAACTCTTGTGTGATTTTAAACGTGGCTCTTTCTCTCTGTTTGCAGCTTACAACGATAGTGTCCAAGCCCAAACCAACGACAACTGTCCCCCAAACCAGTACTTCATCCAAGAGGACAGTGGAGAGGTAAGTCCAACAGCCCGAACCCCTAACTCAGGTCAGACTCAGGTCAGACTCAGGTCAGACTCAGGTCAAACTCAGACTTAGATCAAACTCAGACTCACATCAGACTCTGGTCTTTCTTCATATGTTCTACTGTCTCAGGTGTTCTTTTTCTCTCTCAGGTGTTCTTCTGGGTCAGGTGTTCTTCCTCTGTCTTAGGCTACGTTCAGACTGCAGGGTTTAACGCTCAATTCCCGATTTTTTTGTGAAATCCGATGTTTTTGCGAGGTCGTTCACATTTCCAATTAAATGTGACTTGTCTGTCACTCCAGTGTCCCACATGTGACACTGGAGACACGACGACGTCAACCCCATGCGTCAACCGCAGTGAGCCTGATCTGCGTTTACGGAAGTTGTCCAAACATGGACGCGAGCATTGAGCACCTGGAGATTTTACAGTTCCGGTTTCCGCCTGCTTCAGCGCAGAATAGTGACGTTTGTCGCTTGTTGATGACGTGTAGGTCGGATGGATGCGCTTTGGCCGTTCAGACTGAAGTCGCATGTCAAAAGATCTGTCATTAAAAAATCGGATACAGGTCACATAGAAGCCAAAAAATCGGATTTGCGTCACTTCAGGCTTCAGTCTGAACGCAGCCTTAGTTGTTCTTCTGTCTCAGATATTGTTCTTCTGGGTCAGGTGTTCTTCTGTCTCTAGTCTCAGATGTTCTTTGGTCTCAGATGTTCTTTGGTGTTCTTCTTTGGGTTCAGGTGAGGAATAACCCAAAGCGCTCGTGTCAGTTTAACCGGACGGCTCTGGACCTTTGCTCTGGGCTCAGTGACTCCTCCTACGGCTACAGCAGCGGGCAGCCATGTGTGCTGCTCAAACTCAACCGGGTCAGATGCCCTCCCTGTGTGTCAGATGCCCTTCCCTCCCTGTGTGTCAGATGCCCTCCCTGTGTGTCAGATGCCCTCCCTGTGTGTCAGATGCCCTCCCTGTGTGTCAGATGCCCTCCCTGTGTGTCAGATGCCCTCCCTGTGTGTCAGATGCCCTCCCTGTGTGTCAGATGCCCTGTCAGATGTGTGTCAGATGCCCTTCCTGTGTGTCAGATGCCCTTCCCTCCCTGTGTGTCAGATGCCCTCCCTGTGTGTCAGATGCCCTGTGTGCCCTTCATGTGTGTCAGATGCCCTTCCTGTGTGTCAGATGCCCTTCCCTGTGTGTCAGATGCCCTCCCTGTGTGTCAGATGCCCTCCCTGTGTGTCAGATGCCCTCCCTCCCTGTGTCAGATGTCCCTGTGTGTCAGATGCCCTCCTGTGTGTCAGATGCCCTCCCTGTGTGTTCAGATGCCTCCCTGTGTGTCAGATGCCCTTCATGTGTGTCAGATGCCCTCCCTGTGTGTCAGATGCCCTTCATGTGTGTCAGATGCCCTCCCTGTGTGTCAGATGCCCTTCCGTGTGTCAGATGCCCTCCCTGATGCTGTTTGCTTGTGCTGCAGGTGATTGGGATGCTCCCAGGGAAAGATGGACAGTCTCCATATGTTTCGTGTGGAGCAAAGGTTTGTCTCTTTCTCTCACAGATCTTCTCATCTCTGGACCCAAAGCTCTCGCCTCCTTCGGTCAGAACATGTCCCTCAGTGGTGATGAGGGAGATGTTCTTGGGCTAGTGTGAGCGCACCCATAGATGCAGCGCTCTCTTTCGCTTCCACTCTCTCTCACTCTTTGTCTCATTCGTTCTCTCTCTTTCTTTCTCTCTCTCTGTTTCTCTTTTTCTCTCACTCTTTTTCATGTGTTTGTAGAAGGAAGATGTAAACGTTGGTCCTTTGGCGTATTTTCCTCCAAATGGAACATTCAATCTGATGTACTACCCATACTACGGCAACAAGGCCCAGGTGAGTCCTGGTCTGCTTCAGGTTTAGTCCTGATTTAGTCCTGGTTTAGTCCTGGTTTAGTCTTGGTTTAGTCCTGGTTTAGACCTAATTTAGACCTGGTTCCATTCTGGGTCAGTCCTGGTTCAGATCCTGTTTTGTGTGTTTTAGGTGAATTACACACAGCCGCTGGTCGCGGTGAAGTTCTTGAACGCGTCTCTGAACACCGACCTGAGCGTGGAGTGTCGCATCATCTCCAACACGCTCGGAGACGTCTACGCCAACGACAGGGACAAGTTCGCAGGACGAGTCTCCTTCACTCTACGCATCAATGCTTAGACTGACCTGAGGCCCAAGACCTGAGACAAACCCAAGACTAAAGACCAAACCTGGACCACAGACTGACCATGGACCAAACTTGGACTGACCTAAGACCAGAGCCATCCTCTTCTTCACTCTGCGCATCAATGCTTAGACGAAACAAGGACCCAATTTAGACTGAACCAAGACCAGTCTAGATCAACCCAAGACTAACTACAGACTTTCCGTAGACCTATGGCTCCAACCAAAAGCCACAGATTTAAGACCAGGATCAGTCCACAGACGTTTGAGATTCTTCTGACTGGAGACTTCTCATGATCAATAAACCAGAAAGATCAATCCCAGATGGACACCAAACACTCAGGATGAAGACCCGCTCTGAGACTCCAGGGGGCACTGTTCTGCAGCAGCTCAAACGTGAAAACACAATTGACAAACCTGTTTCAGATTAAATACAGAATCACACGAGACATCGACCCACTGAGTCCTGCTCCAGACCATCCAGATTCCCCCTTCATGTGATCCCAACTAGACCCTGTATAAACCAGTTACAATCCACCTGAACCTATCCAGAACTTCGACTAGACCGGTTACAATCCACCTGAGCCACAGCAGTCTACTGCCACCTACTGCCAAAGAAGATCACTACACACTGCCACTACTACTACTACTACTACTACTACTACTACTACTACTACTACTACTACAGTATACCTAGTGTGTACTTCCACCTACAGCTGCCAAAAGAACAAACTGTCCTCTTTCCATCACTGCCAGGACAAATAAGAACATGAAAGTACAAGAAACATATCGAACATGAACTACTACAGCCAATCAGATCCAAAAGTTGATCTGAGATTTAAAGTTTTCCTAAAGTTGTGTTTAAGGGAAAAAGTTCATATCCCAAATATATGAAATAACATAATGTGCCATGAAGCAAATCTCTGCGAGCACAAACGGCGGCAGCGTCTTAGCTACGCCCAATAAGTCCTATTAACTTTTACCAGAAGATGTTTGAAACATGCGGATGAAGACTTCCAGTGATAAAACAATAAAACTATGGATTCAGCAGCAGCGTCTTCACCTGCCAAAGCTTTACATGGAGACAGGACTCGGATCACATCAGTGTCACTTACAGGCAGCTTTTCATAAGAGTTGATCTGCCAAACATAACGGAACGCTACAGTGACACGTTTTTTTTTTGACAAATTATAATACACAAATTAATTCACATAAATACACAAATTAAAGGCAATTTATAAAAGCAAAAAAGAAAGAATGAAATAACATCTAGATGAAGAAAACCGGGACATGTTGTCAGACTTACCGTCACCAACAGAGCCCAAAGGAAGTCGTCATCTGCATGTTTCCAAACATCTGCCGCTTTTGTGACGTCAGCCTGAATAGAGCCTATTTATATCTACAGCCTATGCTTGTAACAGCTCAGTGTCACCAGTAAGAAACATCAAGACTTTTAGAAACTTGACAAAATTTTCTTTTGCTTTGTGTCCCACCACTGACCCTAACCCATGACTATAAACGCCTTTAACCTGAACCTTTGAGCCAAGGAACTGCACCGAGACCAAAGCAGATGTCACATAACACACTCCAATTGTTTCTATGACACCCACCCTTTGTATAAGCAAAACTAAAACCGGACCCTTTTCCTCTGACCCTAACCCCTGACCCCTAACCTCTTACAGATGACAAATAATAGACGCTTAATATTTCTAAACCCCTCTACGTCCCCCATGTACCCAACTTCTCGTACCCCATACAGCCGATAGAGTAGAAGTATCAGGAGTTTTGAGTATTTTGGATAGCAGGAGTATAAGAAGTATCAGTATCAAGAGTATCGGGAGTATCAGGAATTTCAGTATCGAGAGTATCAGCATCGGGAGTATCAAGAAGTGTCAGTATCGGGATTATCGGGAGTATCAGGAGTGTCAGGATTTTCAGTATCGGGAGTATCAGTATCGGGAGTATCAGGAGTATCAGTATCGGGAGTATCAAGAGTGTCAGTATCGGGAGTATCAAGAGTGTCAGTATCGGGATTATCGGGAGTATCAGGAGTGTCAAGATTTTCAGTATAGGGAGTATCAGTATCGGGAGTATCAGGAGTGTCAGTATCGGGAGTATTGGGAGTCGCTCTGAGCCACGGACCTCATGGATCAAACCAGTGACTGGAGAAAAGCACATTTTTAAAGCTGTAAACACAAAAACGTGACAATAACACGACGTAACTGTGCACTTTAACAGAACTGCACTAAACTCACTGTTTAAACCTGAGCCATATCTGCACCAATCACAGCGCTCGGTCACAGTCACATGACCCTCACTGTTTACACTATTTATTTAGATTTATGTCTTTGTGGTGTTTTCAATGTTTACATGTTTGTTTAAACCATTTGTTCTGATTGGACGGGAGGAGAGTGGACGTGAGGAAATCACTTTTTATTCATACTTTTAAATGATATCTGTTGTTGTTTTTGTCTGTTTTAGATCAAAGTAGGTTTGAATATTTTAGAAATAGAATTTATAAAGTCATAGATGTGTCCTGTGTCTCAAACCGCTTCATATCTCTGCAAAAAGAACATTTAAATTCTGTCATTTTTGTATGAAGCTAAAAATACAATACATAAGAAAAGAAGTCAAGGAAGCAAGGAGGCAAGGAAATAGGACATGGGAAAAATAAGGAGCCAGGATGGGATGAGGAGGAAGAGGAGGAGGAAGAGGAGGAGCTGAAAGCGGTTTGAGACAAACCTCACCTGTCAATCAAAACTACACAAATCCCACCCACTTGCCTGAAGCCACGCCCCCTGCTGGTGTTAAATGTGAAATGTTCAATAAACTGATCAATAAAAGAATGGAACCTCAGACTGTGTGGTTATTGGGCACATGCTCACACTACTTCACTCTAACGCTTCCATAGGTTTTCTGAGATTCCTTAAAAACTACTTCCTGTAAATTTCAACTTGTTTTCACCTTTTCTTCAAAATCTTCAACACGACTAATGTGAAACTGTGAGAAATATTTCGCACAGGAACTGTGTGATGCTAACTGTAGGCACTGCTCTGTCAGAAACTCTCTTAGACTTTAATCTGAGTTGTAATTTATCACAATCTAACCATAAAGACCTGACTTAGCTGAACTACGACAGGTGAGCTGATCTGTGCTCTTAAATACGTCTCTCTGACCCTGAACAGGAACATGAAGATGTGAGCTTTAAATCACTTTTTCTTTTTTTTTCAGATGATCTTAAAAGTTTTTTGACAGTGTTTGCTCATGTGCGCTTTATGTCTCCATGGAACCTCTGAACATTGTACCATAGAGATATGTGTAGAACCCCCCCACTGTGAGGTCACTGCAAAGGAGCAATAATTATTGTTCTACATTTGTAACTGGCTCAGATCTGCAGGGTCCTCCTGACCAGCACCAGGCTCAGGTCAGATTATAGACGCAGGAGGAGCAGGAGCCAAACTGGTCTAATGAGATTAGGCAAAGCTGTGAGGAGCGAGGCAGCAGATACCTCAGGAGTCCACATGCTTCTGTAGGTCCTACTCAGACCTGGACCAAACCCTCAACCAGGATCTCAGGAGTCCATATGCTTCTGTACATCCTGCTCAGATTCAGACCGGAACCAAACCCTCAAACAGGACCACAGTCTAGACCTGGACGTGTTTTACCACCAATGTGAGGAGCAGACACAGGTAATGGGCACCTGAACCTAACATTAGCACAAACCCTAAACCTGAACCTGAACCTAACCCAACCTAACCTAAACCTGTGGTCAGAGCTGTGGTCTATGGTCCATGATCTGTGGTCCGTGATCTGTGGTCCATGGTCTGTGGTCTGTGGTTCATGGTCTGTGGTCCGTGGTCTGTGGTTCATGGTCTGTGGTCTGTGGTCTGTGGTTCATGGTCTGTGGTCCATGATCTGTGGTCCGTGGTCTGTGGTTCATGGTCTGTGGTCTGTGGTCCGTGGTCTGTGGTTCATGGTCTGTGGTCTGTGGTTCGTGGTCTGTGGTTCGTGGTCTGTGGTTCATGGTCTGTGGTCTGTGGTCAGTGGTCTGTGGTCTGTGGTTCATGGTCTGTGGTCTGTGGTCCGTGGTCTGTGGTCTGTGGTTCATGGTCTGTGGTCCATGGTCTGTGGTTCATGGTCTGTGGTTCATGGTCTGTGGTCTGTGGTTCATGGTCTGTGGTCTGTGGTGGTCTGTGGTCTGTGGTTCATGGTCTGTGGTCTGTGGTCTGTGGTCTGTGGTCTGTGGTCCGTGGTCTGTGGTCAGTGGTCTGTGGTCTGTGGTCTGTGGTTCATGGTCTGTGGTCTGTGGTTCATGGTCTGTGGTCTGTGGTTCATGGTCTGTGGTCTGTGGTCTGGTCGTGGTCTGTGGTTCATGGTCTGTGGTTCTGTGGGTCGTGGTTCGTGGTCTGTGGTCGTGGTCATGGTCTGTGGTCTGTGGTTCATGGTCTGTGTTCGTGGTCTGTGGTTCGTGGTCTGTGGTTCATGGTCTGTGGTCTGTGGTTCGTGGTCTGTGGTCTGTGGTCTGTGGTTTCGTGGTCTGTGGTTCGTGGTCTGTGGTTCTGGTCTGTGGTCTGGTGTGGTCTGTGGTCTGGTTCATGGTCTGTGGTCTGTGGTTCTGTGGTCTGTGGTTCATGGTCTGTGGTCTGTGGTTCATGGTCTGTGGTTCGTGGTCTGTGTCTGTGGTCTGTGGTTCATGGTCTGTGGTCTGTGGTTCGTGGTCTGTGGTTCATGGTCTGTGGTTCGTGGTCTGTGGTTCATGGTCTGTGGTTCATGGTCTGTGGTCTGTGGTGTGTGGTCTGTGGTCTGTGGTCATGGTCTGTGGTCTGTGGTTCATGGTGTGGTCTGTGGTTCATGGTCTGTGGTCTGTGGTTCATGGTCTGTGGTTCATGGTCTGTGGTCCGTGGTCTGTGGTCTGTGGTCTGTGGTCTGTGGTCAGATCTCTGGTCAGTGAGTCGTGAGTGAAATGGAGTAAATCGTCTCATCGTTTCGAGTTTGGCCCAAATTCAAATCCTCCGGGTTTTGGCACCGTGTGTGTCACCGAACCATGAGATCATGAGTCATGTGACCACAACATCCACCACACACTGTCACTTCACCTGTCACTTTACGTTCTGTGTCGTGTGTGTGTGTGTGTGTGTGTGTGTCTGCTGTGTGTGTGTGTGTGTGTGTGTGTGTGTTGTGTGTGTCTCTGTGTGTGTGTTGTGTGTGTGTGTGTGTGTGTGTGTGTGTGTGTGTGTGTGTGTGTGTGTGTGTGTGTGTG
>NW_026571153.1:51309-76309 GCF_026225935.1 Boleophthalmus pectinirostris | reverse complement strand
GAACAGGATTAAACAGAGGGGGAGGGGCTAACAGAGGGGAGGGGCTAACAGAGGGGGGGGCTAACAGAGGGGGAGGGGCTAACAGAGGGGGAGGGGCTAACAGAGGGGAGGGGCTAACAGAGGGGGAGGGCTAACAGAGGGGAGGGGCTAACAGAGGGGCAGGGGCTAACAGCGAGGGAGGGGCTAACAGACAGGGGCTAACAGGGGGAGGGGCTAACAGGGGAGGGGAGGGGGAGGGCTTACAGAGGGGGAGGGGCTAACAAAGGCCTCTGGAGCTCGGGCCTAATGAAATTATTATATTATTGTTAAGTTTTTTTCTCTGACCTTTTCCCATGATTCTCAGGACGACGATGCTGCTGTTTGGAGTTTGCCTGATGCTGCTGTTCCCGGGGTTGTGGGCGGCGACCTTTAAGATGGCTCTGATTGGCCCATGGTCATGTGACCCGCTGTACTCGCGCGCTATGGTGTCGACGGCGGTGAATCTGGCGTTGTCACGGTTACGCAGAGACGCAGGCCTCAGCTACTGGTACGACGTGAAGGTTCTGGACGAGAGCTGCTCCGCCTCCAGAGGTGAAAACACAGATTCACGTGGAACTTTTTTACTAAATCAGACTATTGACCCTTTTCAGAACTTCACCATGTTAATTAATCATTTTTGACCCTCTAAAGTTGGATTTGGCGTGATGTGATGTGGCGTTAGTGCATATTTGAGTAATCTTTAATCACTTAATTTCAAGACATTAATTTACTGATCTGCCCCGTTAACAGCTCCACTGGTGCAGGCCCAATGTGATGTACGCACGTCCTTCTCCAGTTCTATTACCCGTCCCCTTTGGAGGAGAGTCCTTGTGCTAAATATGTATCAGAGTTTCATCAGTTAAAAGGCACTTCGTGAAGAAAATTAAAATGTTGAAAATAAAGGAAGTATAACACAGTCTATGGAGTGGATCAGTGTATCGAGCAGGATCATTTTAGCTTTGTCCATCCTGCGTGTCCACTCCTGTCCGGCGAAGGCTTTAGTCTGACGATCATGTGGGTTTTACATTCGCTTCATGGGTTTGTGTGGCTAAATGTGCTTCCACTTTCCAAAATGTGCTTTAAGTTAAATGTAAAACCACCCGTACCAGCGAATACATTTTATACAACTGAATGTTTCTAAATGTGATATGAGGTGTTTCTGTCTCCTGTCATTTCTGCCAATCTTCAAAATGTGCATTAAAAACAAGGTGCTGGAAGAGCTCTGATGGAATAGTACTGGAACAGTCCTCGTGTTTGTGCTTTTGCCCCCAGCGCTGACAGAGTTCTCGTGTTTGTGCTTTTGCCCCCAGCGCTGACAGAGTTCTCGTGTTTGTGCTTTTGCCCCCAGCGCTGACAGAGTTCTCGTATTTGTGCTTTTGCCCCTCAGCGCTGACAGAGTTCTCGTGTTTGTGCTTTTGCCCCCAGCGCTGACAGAGTTCTCGTGTTTGTGCTTTTGCCCCCAGCGCTGACAGAGTTCTCGTGTTTGTGCTTTTGCCCCCAGCGCTGACAGAGCTCTCTGAGATGGAGGGTTATGGTCACGCCTACATTGGCCCCTTTAACCCCGCCCTTTGCCACGCTGCGTCCTTATTTGCTCAGCATTGGGAGGCGGGGCTGGCCTCTCCCGGGTGTCTGGATGCTGATTGGCCAAACCTTCCCCCGCTGACCCCACCCACTAAGGTCCTGTTCACCGTTTTACGTCACTTCGGCTGGGCGCATGTCGGCGTCATCACAGGTACAGTCGGAGCTGGTTTAATGTGGTTTCTGTCCAGGTTCAGGACCTGTTCAGTTTTGGTTTAGTGGTTTACTCCTAGTTGTTCATGAGATGTTCCTGTGTCGTGTTGCTCAGTTGATTTAAACAGGTTTTGACGCTGTCTTCCTCCTGGTGGAGGCAGGACGACAAGCGCCACCTGCAGTTCCACTTCCACCGGTAGGAAAACAGCACCAAAACCTGTTTAAATCAGCTGAGCGAGACGACACAGAAACATCACGTGACTCTGAGGAAGAGGAGCAGGGATCAGAACAAAACTGTCAGGAGGAAAACAAACTTTGGGTTTGAAAAAAGAACCTAATGATATAAATGACTGGAAGATCAAATGAACCTCACTGGACTAGTCCTCTTATACGTTTATAATCCTCTTATATGTGTGTGTGTGTGTGTGTGTGTGTGTGTGTGTATATATATATATCCTTATTTTTTCGTTCTATTTTGAATCCTTTTCTGTTGATCGTCAGCTCCCTCGGAGCTGTGGATGGGCACTGGGGAGGAGCTGGCGTCAGGGCTACGGGCTTTGGGTTTACCTGTCGCACCTGTCGTTTCCATGGATACAACAGGTCGACCGGAGGATGCTCTGAAGGCCATCAGAGAGGCGGACCAAGTCAAAGGTACGGACCAATCAGCATCCAGATATGTCTTTAAGTTACCATGGCAACGTTGCACTTGATGTTTCAGTGGTCATCCTGTGCATGAGCTCACTGCTGATTGGAGGAGAAGAGCAGAAAGAGCTCCTATTGGCTGCTCTGGACATGGGCATGATCTCAGACGGATATGTTTTCATCCCTTACGATGCGCTGCTGTATGCGATGCCCTACCAGGTACAACACTCCCACCTACAGGCAAAAAAACAAATAACCAACACAGTAGCACATATTTCTAAAGTAAAATGTCACCAAAGGTTAAACATTTAAGTTCATACTTTTATATTCTTTTAAAGTTTAAAGAGGGGGTTTTACTTTTTGTTTCCTGTTACAATGTGCTTCCTCATCACAAAGGACAAATTAAATTTGTCAATTGCACAAACATTTAGGACAAAAATGTTTCTCAGCTCATCCAAGCTGCTCTTCATTTGTGTCAGATGCTGGTGACACTGCCTTATATCTGCCTGAAGGGGGCGCTCACTACACTGAAACTTCTCTCAAACTAACACCATACTTGTTTACAGTTTGTGTTTGTAGCTCAGCCTCTTCATCCGTCCTGAGTGTGGGATCGTATCAGAGTGTTTTCACTCCTCTGGACCTGACCTGGACCTGACCTGGACCTGACCTGGACCTGACCTAAACCTGACCTGGACTTGACTTGGACCTGACTGTTGTTCTCTTTGTTCTACGTCTGAGGATGGAGTTACAGATGGAGACAGATGTAGTCTGATGCCTCCATTTCTGTTCAAGGAGGGAATGTCTCTCCTAACATAAAAATAAAAATAGCCTTTTTAACTCTTCTCTCAAACTGTTTCTTTTCTCTGGCTCAGATCTCTTCATCAAAAACATGCCTGAAAAGGTTTCAGATGTCATCCGTGCATGTCTGAGTAATCAAACTATTCAAACACTGACTGTATGTGACTGTGCTCTGAAGGGGGAGGGACTTTCTTTAAATGAGATGGAGACTTTTTATTTTTGCTGATTAAATTTGTCTATGTCTATAAACTTATACCTGTCTGTGATTGGCTCGTGTTTGTTGCTTCTGTCCAATTAGGAAGTGTCATACTCTCAACTGAGCAACAGCACCCGCCTCCGTCATGCCTACGGCGCCGTCCTCACCGTTACCATGGCGTCGGACCAGAGTTTCTACGAAGTGTTCAGGGACGCACAAATAAATAGAGAAATACGTTCGCCTGTGTCTGCGACTGAGGTCAGTACGACGCTCTTTCTCTCTCTGTTTCCTCGGCTGTTTTTCTGTCAGAAGTGTGACAGATTTTCCCTCAATGTTTCTTTGTTATTTCCCCAAATGTTCAACTGTAGAGTGTTCACGCTGTAGAGTGTTCACGCTGTAGAGTGTTCACGCTGTAGAGTGTTCACGCTGAAGAGTGTTCACGCTAGAGTGTTCACGCTGTAGAGTGTTCAACTGTAGAGTGTTCTGTAGAACTGTTAGAGTGTTCACGCTGTAGAGTGTTCAACTGTAGAGTGTTCACGCTGTAGAGTGTTCAACTGTAAAGTGTGTTCATGCTGTAGTGTTCAACTGTAGAGTGTTCAGTGTTCACGCTGTAGTGTTCAGCTGTAGAGTGTTCACGCTGTAGAGTGTTCACGCTGTAGAGTGTTCACGCTGTAGAGTGTTCACGCTGTAGAGTGTTCAACTGTAAAGTGTTCATGCTGTAGAGTGTTCAACTGTAGAGTGTTCAACTGTAGAGTGTTCATGTTCACGCTGTAGAGTGTTCACGCTGTAGAGTGTTCACGCTGTAGAGTGTTCACGCTGTAGAGTGTTCACGCTGTAGAGTGTTCATGCTGTAGAGTGTTCACGCTGTAGAGTGTTCACGCTGTAGTGTTCACTGTAGAGTGTTCATGCTGTAGAGTGTTCACTGTAGTGTTCACGCTGTAGAGTGTTCATGCTGTAGAGTGTTCACGCTGTAGAGTGTTCAACTGTAGAGTGTTCACGCTGTAGAGTGTTCATGCTGTAGAGTGTTCAGTGCTGTAGAGTGTTCACGCTGTAGAGTGTTCACACTGTAGAGTGTTCACGCTGTTAGACGCTGTAGAGTGTTCAACGCTGTAGAGTGTTCACGCTGTAGAGTGTTCAACGTGTTCACTGTAGAGTGTTCACGCTGTAGAGTGTTCAACGCTGTAGAGTGTTCACGCTGTAGAGTGTTCAACTGTAGAGTGTTCACGCTGAAGAGTGTTCACGCTGTAGAGTGTTCACGCTGTAGAGTGTTCACGCTGTAGAGTGTTCACGCTGTAGAGTGTTCAACTGTAGAGTGTTCACGCTGTAGAGTGTTCACGCTGTAGAGTGTTCACGCTGTAGAGTGTTCACAGTGTTCATGCTGTTGCTGTAGAGTGTTCAACTGTAGAGTGTTCACGCTGACTGTAGAGTGTTCACGCTGTAGACTGTGTGTTCACGCTGTAGAGTGTTCACGCTGAAGAGTGTTCACGCTGTAGAGTGTTCACGCTGTAGAGTGTTCACGCTGTAGAGTGTTCACGCTGTAGAGTGTTCACGCTGTAGAGTGTTCACGCTGTAGAGTGTTCACGCTGTAGAGTGTTGTAGAGTGTTCAACTAGAGTGTTCACGCTGTAGAGTGTTCACGCTGTAGAGTGTTCACGCTGTGTTTGTAGAGTGTTCACGCTGTAGAGTGTTCACGCTGTAGAGTGTTCAACGCTGTAGAGTGTTCACGCTGTAGAGTGTGTCACGCTGTAGAGTGTTCAACTGTAGAGTGTTCACGCTGTAGAGTGTTCACGCAGTGTTCTGTAGAGTGTTCACGCTGTAGAGTGTTCACGCTGTAGAGTGTTCACGCTGTAGAGTGTTCAACTGTAAAGTGTTCAACTGTAGAGTGTTCACGCTGTAGAGTGTTCACGCTGTAGAGTGTTCACGCTGTAGAGTGTTCACGCTGTAGGTTCTTCACACTGTTCACAGCAAAAACTAGAATGTTAAAATTTCAGGGTAAAATATTTCAGAGTTGTTTTGAACCAAAAAGTGTTATTTTAACTATTTGAAAGTTAAATGCATGTTTGAGTTGAGGTTATTTGCCAGAGTTGATATGGTTGAAGTAAATTTAAGGAGGCGCGGTCCACGCGGCGTATGGGAGGAAGTGTACGGGTGGAGACGTACAGGAGGAGGTGTAGGGGAGGAGTTGTGGATCGTACGGGAGGAGTTGTGGATCATTGTTCTCCTCCATGTAGTGTTGGCCTCAAAAGGCCCAGCCGTACGTGCTCCTTCGTTCGTGCAGCTTTTCTCCTGCTAATTCAGCTTCGCTCTGAAGTTTCTCAGACTGGGCCTTTCCTGCAGCTCTACAGGCTACAGGAAATGTTAAGTCTGGGTTTCCAAACACGTCTGTCGTTTACGCATCTTTGGATTTGGCACAGACGGGGCGATGTGCACGAGGCGATGTGCACGAGGCTTTTGTGCTTGTAGGTCTCGATCTACAATTAACATAGTGTAAAAAATTAAAATTTAAGCTAGTTAATTGTATTAGACTAAACAATTAAAGAAACTAGTACAGATATAAAGGGCATAATAGTGAGAAAAGTTATCGTATAATGTAGGCTGTATGTGCACATGGAGCAGAAACTCTAACTCTAAAAACTGTGGGAGGAAAAAGAGGAACAGTTTGTAATGGAAAATCAGGTGCAACATGCAACACAAATAGTTTAGTTTAATTTAGCACATTCTTAGTAAATATACCCCAGTGTGACTCTCAGTGAAGCGTGTCTCTGATTGGTCTTTCACATGGGTTCTTCTCTGCTCGCTCTTTGGCTCGGTCTATAACCTGGTTTCTCTTGTTTTTAAAGGTTTCTCCTCTGTTCGGCTCGGTCTATAACATGGTGCACTATGTGGCGAATGCTGTGGAGGAGCGTCATAAAGCTGGAGGTGGACACTGGGTTAAAGGAGACTCCCTCATCCAGTCAGGAGGAGGCTTTTCCTTCAAGGGATTCAACCAGGTACAACCACATCTGCTCCTGCCGCTCACTGTCTCTGCTCCTGCCGCTCACTGTCTCTGCTCCTGCCGCTCACTGTCTCCTGCTCTGCTCCTGCCGCTCACTGTCTCTCTGCTCCTGTCTCTGCTCCTGCCGCTCACTGTCTCTGCTCCTGCCGCTCACTGTCTCTGCTCCTGCCGCTCACTGTCTCTGCTCCTGCCGCTCACTGTCCCTGCTCCTGCCGCTCACTGTCTCTGCTCCTGCCGCTCAGCGTCTCTGCTCCTGACGCTCACTGTCTCTGCTCCTGCCGCTCACTGTCTCTGCTCCTGCCGCTCAGCGTCTCTGCCCCTGACGCTTCCACTCACTTGTCTCTGTGTGTTTTCAGATGTTGTACGGTGGCCGTTCTGGTCTCGGTCTACAGGCTCGGTTCCTGGTTCTGGACTCTGATGGGGACCGGTTTGTTCCGACACACAGTCTGGACGCGGCACACACAGACGGGCAGATAGGAGGACTCAGAGAACTGTCTCACTCCTTCATTTTCCCTGGAGGAAAACCCAACAGCGCCGCGTTCTGCTGGTTCAGCCCGGACTACGCCTGCAGCCCCGGTTTGTGTTAGACCCATTTGCAGCATAAATGAAAAGTCAAAGCTTTGACATAAATGTGTCCATGAGACAATAGTGATTCTCAAGAGGACCTCCACCCAGAGAACCTTCACCTGACTCACCTCCACTGGTCCCTTAAAGCAAACTCAGAGCAGTCAAAAAACCAGAGTCTATGTAACGGTACAAAAGTTTACACTAAAGACCCAAACCCTGTTCCTAACCTTAACCATGACAGATTTATGTCTAATCTTAACCAGACACAGGGCCTACGGCAACACACACGGACAAACTACATATAATATGTTGTGCCTTTTATGCCGTTAATAATGATTGTTAAAAGACCATGAGCTAAGACATCTGAAAGTGTCTTCGAGGTGTTTATAAAGTAAACTCATTAAAACGGAGAGGGACATGTGGGTGGAGGTGCATCCTGCTGGAGGTCTGCAGCCACACTGGTGTGGTTTTCTTTTATTGGCCCAAATTTACTTTGTGAAATGAAACAATATGTTCAAACAGGTCACACAGTGTAGCTCCATCACACGTGTGTGTTGAATGTTTTTCACTGCGTCTCGTTGGTTTCCTCGGGTCATGCAGAGAAGGCGAATTCTTGTTCATATTTATCAAACTATACTTGAAACACCTCGCTCCATAAGCCCAACCTGGAAGTGAGTCGTCGCCTGCCATGATGAAAACTGTTTGACTGTGCGCTGAGTTAGGAAGGAGTTAGGAAAAGGAGCCTGCATATTTCCTTTCAATGCTCCTTTATTATAGGAACCTTGGTAGCTTCCTAACCAGCGCTAAGGAGCTCACCCCAAAACTAACCCACATGGCTCATTTGTCCATGGGTCATTTGCATAAACTCCTGATGAAGCCCACGCTCCGCCCCCGCGCTCCCCCCCGCGCTCCGCCCCCGCGCTCCGCCCCGCGCTCCGCCCCGCCGCTCCGCCCCCGCTCCGCCCCCCGCTCCGCCCCCGCCGCCCCGCCCGCCCCGCTCCGCCCCCACGCTCCGCCCCCGCGCTCCGCCCCCGCGCTCCGCCCCCCGCTCCGCCCCCCCGCTCCTCCCCCCCCCCCGCGCTCCGCCCCCTACGCTCCGCCCTGCGCTCCGCCCCGCGCTCCGCCCCCGCGCTCCGCCTCCGCGCTCCGCCCCGCGCTCCGCCCCCGCGCTCCGAACCCGTATTTGAAATGTATTTAAATAATTTTTTGTCATATACAAACTGTATTTTCAGGAATGGACACGGCGACCATGTGCTTTCTGTTCCTCGTGGTCTGCGCTCTGATTGGAGGATTTTTCATTTGGTTTAAGTAAATACATGTTCCTTATTAAAACTTTGAATATAAAAATCTGATTAAAGTTAAACAAATGTATTTCTGTGTAACAGAAAGTTCCGACGGGCATCACAAGCGTCCAAACTGGTCTACGGTCTGGACGACATCGTCTTCATCGACACGCAGGTCTCCAAGAAGGTCAGAGCCACTCCACAGTGTTACATGCTTCTTGAAGAGTAGAGGTAGAACAATTCACCAGGTCAGAAAAACCTTTAAAATAACAGTACATGTTCTACGAGGGTTAAATATGACATTTCAACAGAATGGAGCCCTTACTGGAAAATGTAAAAATGAGCAAAGTACAAACCCGAGGCACACGGCTGAACATATTAAAGGTTAGAGTTCTTTATTAGACGGAGGGAAGCCAGAGTGTTTCCAGCAGCTGGTGGTGCTCATCAGGAAGTAAATGTGGAACAAGACTCACAGGTGTCATTAAATATCAATATCACATTCTTCAAGGTTGGACAACCTGGAAAATTTGACAAATACATATATATATATTTTTCAAACTACAGTATGGTGCATCTGTCTGTCTCTCTTTCTCTTTGTCTCTTTGAGTCTCTGTATGTTTCTTTCTGCTTTGTCACTCTAACCCTAACCCTTTGTGAGAGTCTCTTTCTCTGTTATGTTTGTCTCTCTCTGTCTCTCTTTGTGTCTCTTTGTGTCTCTTTGTGTCTCTTGTCTCTGTGTCTCTGAGTGTCTCTCTCTCTGTCTTCTCTGTTCTTTGTGTCTCTTTGTGTCTCTCTGTGTCTCTCTGTCTCTGTTTGTGTCTCTTTGTGTCTCTCTGTGTCTCTCTGTCTCTCTTTGTGTCTCTCTCTTTGTGTCTCTGAGTGTCTCTGAGTGTCTCTCTGTCTCTCTCTGTGTCTCTGTCTCTTTGTGTCTCTTTGTGTCTCTGAGTGTCTCTCTGTCTCTTTGTGTCTCTCTTGTGTCTCTCTTGTGTCTCTTTGTGTCTCTGAGTGTCTCTGAGTGTCTCTCTGTCTCTCTCCCTCCTTATCTTCATTTTCATATTTTGTTTTTGTGGCAGAAATTGAACGATGATTCGATCATGAAGAGTTTGGTGGAGATAAAGACTCCGCTCAGGTCCATCGCTCGCAGCTACATCCTGTCCACTCCAGAGAGCTCCAACGTGGGAATGCTAGAGGTGACTGCTCTGACCCCCGACCCCTGACCCCTGACTTTATTATTCCAAATTAAATAGTTCTCAATTTAAATATTCTCCTTGGAGTTTACATGGAAATATTCATTCCGATTTGAGGTTTACATGGAAAACTCATTAAATCGCCTTTAATTCCGCTCAGTGGAACTGAGTGTGAGGCTGCTCTGCCTCGGCCCAGTCCCACATCCCACTCGCAAATCCAAAGAGACGTGGATGAAAGTCCAAAGCCACGACTGGTGGAGCCGGATCGTCCGGATCAACACATTAGAAGGACGACACAATGAGCATGAAGCACCAGCATGATTTTAACAAGAACAAACCACAAACAGGATCCACAAAACTAATTTAAAAATCAGAAGAAACCAAACACTTACTTCACAATTAAGTTTAATTCTGAATAATCATTAGAAATGAAGTGTTAAGTGAATTAAGTGTTTACATGGTCATTTTAAAGTGGAATAAATGTTCATTCTGAATTCAATTATTAGAGCTCAGCTTATTAAAACTCTCATGTAAACGTCCTTGACGACCTTCACAGGGACAAACACCGACGGTTTACAGTTTACAGCAGTTACATTATTACAGATGATTCAACAAAAGAAATAAAACTAAAACTAACTAAACATTCATAATTAAGTAACACTGTCTTTCTCACCTCCTCCCCCTCTTTCCTTTCTTTTTCTCCTTCGTTCTGTGTTTCAGGGTGACTGTGTTTGGTTGAAGAAGATTCTGGTGGGAAAAGGCCTGACGGCGATAAACTCCAGCACCAAGAGCCTGTTTAGTCAGGTACAGACTACTCCTCCTCCTCCTCCTCCTCCTCCTCCTCCTCCTCTCTCCTCTCCTCCTCCTCCTCCTCCTCCTCCTCCTCCTCTCTCTCCTCCTCCTCCTCCTCCTCTCCTCCTCCTCTCTCCTCCTCCTCCTCCTCCTCTCTCTCCTCCTCCTCCTCCTCCTCTCTCCTCCTCCTCCTCCTCCTCCTCCTCCTCCTCCTCCTCCTCCTCCTCCTCCCTCCTCCTCCTCCTCCTCCTCCTCCTCCTCCTCCTCCCTCCTCCTCTCCTCTCCTCCTCCTCCTCCTCTCTCCTCCTCCTCCTCCTCCTCCTCCTCCTCTCTCCTCCTCCTCCTCCTCCTCCTCTCTCTCCTCCTCCTCCCTCCTCCTCCTCTCCTCCTCCTCCTCTCCTCCTCCTCCTCCTCCTCCTCCTCCTCTCCTCCTCCTCCTCCTCCTCCTCCTCCTCCTCCTCCTCCTCCTCTCCTCTCTCCTCCTCCTCCTCCTCCTCCTCCTCCTCTCCGTCCTCTCCTCCTCCTCCTCCTCCTCCTCCTCCTCCTCCTCCTCTCTCCTCCTCTCTCCCTCCTCCTCCTCCTCTCCTCCTCCCTCTCCTCCTCTCCTCCTCCTCCTCCTCCTCTCTCCTCCTCCTCCTCCTCCCTCCTCCTCCTCCTCTCTCCTCCTCCTCTCCTCCTCCTCTCCTCCTCCTCCTCCTCCTCCTCCTCCTCCTCCTCCTCCTCCTCCTCCTCTCCTCCTCCTCCTCCTCTCCTCCTCCTCCTCCTCCTCTCTCCTCCTCCTCCTCCTCCTCCTCCTCCTCCTCCTCTCTCCTCCTCTCTCCTCCTCCTCCTCCTCCTCCTCCTCCTCCTCCTCCTCCTCCTCCTCCTCCTCCTCCTCTCCTCCTCTCCTCCTCCTCCTCCTCCTCTCCTCCTCCTCTCCTCCTCTCCTCTCCTCTCCTCCTCCTCCTCCTCCTCCTCTCTCCTCCTCCTCTCCTCCTCCTCCTCCTCCTCCTCTCTCCTCCTCCTCCTCTCCTCTCTCTCCTCTCCTCCTCCTCTCCTCTCCTCCTTCTCCTCTCTCTCTCGTCCTCCTCTCCTCCTCCTCCTCCTCCTCCTCCTCCTCCTCCTCTCCTCCTCCTCCTCCTCTCTCTCCTCCTCCTCCTCCTCCTCCTCCTCCTCCTCTCTCCTCCTCCTCCTCCTCCTCCTCCTCCTCCTCTCCTCTCCTCTCCTCCTCCTCCTCCTCCTCCTCCCTCCTCCTCCTCTCTCCTCCTCCTCCTCCTCCTCCTCTCCTCTCGCTCCTCCTCCTCCTCCTCCTCCTCCTCCTCCTCCTCCTCTCCTCCTCTCCTCTCGTCCTCCTCCTCTCCTCCTCCTCTCCTCTCTCCTCCTCCCTCTCTCCTCTCGTCCTCCTCCTCCTCTCCTCTCCTCTCCTCCTCCTCCTCCTCCTCTCCTCCTCCTCCTCCTCTCCTCCTCTCCTCCTCCTCCTCCTCCTCCTCCTCTCCTCCTCTCCTCCTCTCCTCCTCTCCTCTCGTCCTCCTCTCGTCCTCCTCCTCTCCTCCTCCTCTCCTCTCCTCTCTCCTCCTCCTCCTCCTCTCCTCCTCCTCCTCCTCCTCCTCTCCTCCTCCTCCTCCTCTCCTCCTCTCCTCCTCTCCTCCTCCTCCTCCTCCTCCTCCTCCTCCTCCTCCTCCTCCTCCTCCTCCTCCTCTCTCCTCCTCTCCTCCTCTCCTCCTCCTCCTCCTCCTCCTCCTCCTCCTCCTCTCCTCCTCCTCCTCCTCTCCTCGTCCTCCTCCTCCTCCTCCTCCTCTCCTCCTCCTCCTCCTCCTCCTCCTCTCCTCCTCCTCGTCCTCCTCCTCCTCCTCCTCCTCCTCCTCTCTCCTCCTCCTCTCCTCCTCCTCTCTCCTCCTCTCCTCCTCTCTCCTCTCCTCCTCCTCCCTCTCCTCCTGTCTTCTTCTCCACTCTGTACGTCCTAACGCCACATCTCCTTGTCTCCTCTCTATGTGTCCTAACCCCTCGTCTCCTCGTCTCCTCTGTAGCTGAGGGAGATGCGTCACGAGAACTTGAACCTGTACCTGGGCCTGTTCTTGGACTCTGAGATGTTTGCTTTGGTGGTGGAACATTGTCCCAGAGGAAGTTTGGCAGATTTACTCGCAGACAGCGACATGAGACTCGACTGGATGTTCAAATCCTCTCTGCTCATCGACCTGATCAAGGTACAGTGTGTTACAAGTGTTAGAACAGAAGAGTTAAAACAGAAGAGTTAAAACAGAAGAGTTAAAACAGAAGAGTTAAAACAGAAGAGTTAAAACAGAAGAGTTAAAACAGAAGAGTTAAAACAGAAGAGTTAAAACAGAAGAGTTAAACAGAGAAGAGTTAAAACAGAAGAGTTAAAACAGAAGAGTTAAAACAGAAGAGTTAAAACAGAAGAGTTAGAACAGAAGAGTTAGAACAGAAGAGTTAAAACAGAAGGAGTTTAAAACAGAAGAGTTAGAACAGAAGAGTTAAAACAGAAGAGTTAGAACAGAAGAGTTAAAACAGAAGAGTTAGTTAAAACAGAAGAGTTAGAACAGAAGAGTTAAAACAGAAGAGTTAGAACAGAAGAGTTAGAAACAGAAGAGTTAAAACAGAAGAGTTAAAACAGAAGAGTTAGAACAGAGAGTTAGTTAAAACAGAAGTGTTAAAACAGAAGAGTTAAAACAGAAGAGTTAGAACAGAGAGAGAACAGAAGAGTTAAAACAGAAGAGTTAGAACAGAAGTGTTAAAACAGAAGAGTTAGAACAGAAGAGTTAAAACAGAAGAGTTAAAACAGAAGAGTTAGAACAGAAGAGTTAAAAAAAGAGTTAAAACAGAAGAGTTAAACAGAAGAGTTAGAACAGAAGAGTTAAAACAGAAGAGTTAAACAGAAGAGTTAGAACAGAAGAGTTAAACAGAAGAGTTAGAACAGAAGAGTTTAAAACAGAAGAGTTAAACAAAGAGTTAAACAGAAGAGTTAGAACAGAAGAGTTAAAACAGAAGAGTTAGAAAACAGAAGAGTTAAAACAGAAGAGTTAGAACAGAAGAGTTAAACAGAAGAGTTTAGAAAGAGTTTAAAACAGAAGAGTTAAAACAGAAGAGTTAGAACAGAAAGAGTTAAAACAGAAGAGTTAGAACAGAAGAGTTAAAACAGAAGAGTTAGAACAGAAGAGTTAAAACAGAAGAGTTAAAACAGAAGAGTTAGAACAGAAGAGTTAAACAGAAGAGTTAGAACAGAAGAGTTAAAACAGAAGAGTTAGAACAGAAGAGTTAGAACAGAAGAGTTAAACAGAAGTGTTAGAACAGAAGAGTTTAAAACAGAAGAGTTAAAAACAGAAGAGTTTAAAACAGAAGAGTTAAAACAGAAGTGTTAGAACAGAAGTGTTAAAACAGAAGAGTTAGAACAGAAGAGTTAGAACAGAAGAGTTAAAACAGAAGAGTTAAAACAGAAGAGTTAGAACAGAAGAGTTAGAACAGAAGAGTTAAAACAGAAGAGTTAAAACAGAAGAGTTAAACAGAAGTTAAAACAGAAGAGTTAGAACAGAAGAGTTAGAACAGAAGAGTTAGAACAGAAGTGTTAGAACAGAAGAGTTAAAACAGAAGAGTTAAAACAGAAGAGTTAGAACAGAAGAGTTAAAACAGAAGTGTTAGAACAGAAGTGTTAGAACAGAAGAGTTAAAACAGAAGTGTTAGAACAGAAGTGTTAGAACAGAAGAGTTTAAAACAGAAGTGTTAAAACAGAAGAGTTAAAACAGAAGAGTTAAAACAGAAGTGTTAGAACAGAAGTGTTAGAACAGAAGTGTTAGAACAGAAGTGTTAGAACAGAAGTGTTAAAACAGAAGAGTTACAACAGAAGTGTTAAACAGAAGAGTTAAAACAGAAGTGTTAGAACAGAAGTGTTATAAAAGAAGTGTTAAAACAGAAGTGACTTATGTGTTATAACATAGTAATACAAAAAACAGTAACTGTGGCTCCTCGTCTCAGTCCTGCTGAATCCTGCTTCTCTTTTGTTTAACTCTTATATTTGTAGTGGTGTTTAAATGTTTTATGTTAAGAAATAACAAGTTTCATGATCGTAAATACATAGAGCTGGTGTAGTGCGCCCTCAAGTGGCCATTAACATACCGTACACTTAAGTTACTCTGCTCTCAAAATAAATAAATTATGAATCTGATGAGGACTGAAATGAGAACAAAAGTGTAATATGTTTTTTTTTTGTGTTAAACTTAGACAAACTTTATTGATCCACAGGGGAACTGATTTGGACACATGAGTCACACATCACAATATAAAATAATAATAAAGAGCAAAAATATAAATGGTAATGATAAATTCTAAATAAGTAGCAAAAAAGATCAAGAGACTTGTGAAATAAAACATAATTATAAAAATATAAATGTACAAGTCAAAATAAAATAGAAAGATGAGTAATAAAATTAAAAATCACAGCTTTATACAAGAAGTGAGAGGAAGACAGGACACAGGGTCACATAAGGGTGAGTTGTACAGTTGTAGGGAGTATTATCTGTCACATAAGGGTGAGTTGTACAGTTGTAGGGAGTATTATCTGTCACATAAGGGTGAGTTGTACAGTTGTAGGGAGTATTATCTGTCACATAAGGGTGAGTTGTACAGTTGTAGGGAGTATTATCTGTCACATAAGGGTGAGTTGTATAGTTGTAGGGAGTATTATCTGTCACATAAGGGTGAGTTGTACAGTTGTAGGGAGTATTATCTGTCACATAAGGGTGAGTTGTACAGTTGTAGGGAGTATTATCTGTTACATAAGGGTGAGTTGTACAGTTGTAGGGAGTATTATCTGTTCACATAAGGGTGAGTTGTATAGTTGTAGGGAGTATTATCTGTCACATAAGGGTGAGTTGTACAGTTGTAGGGAGTATTATCTGTCACATAAGGGTGGAGTTGTACAGTTGTAGGGAGTATTATCTGTCACATAAGGGTGAGTTGTATAGTTGTAGGGAGTATTATCTGTCACATAAGGGTGAGTTGTACAGTTGTAGGGAGTATTATCTGTCACATATAAGGTGAGTTTGTACAGTTGTAGGGAGTATTATCTGTCACATAAGGGTGAGTTGTACAGTTGTAGGGAGTATTATCTGTCACATAAAGGGTGAGTTGTACAGTTGTAGGGAGTATTATCTGTCACATAAGGGTGAGTTGTACAGTTGTAGGGAGTATTATCTGTCACATAAGGGTGAGTTGTATAGTTGTAGGGAGTATTATCTGTCACATAAGGGTGAGTTGTACAGTTGTAGGGAGTATTATCTGTCACATAAGGTGAGTTGTACAGTTGTAGGGAGTATTATCTGTCACATAAGGGTGAGTTGTATAGTTGTAGGGAGTATTATCTGTCACATAAGGGTGAGTTGTACAGTTGTAGGGAGTATTATCTGTCACATAAGGGTGAGTTGTACAGTTGTAGGGAGTATTATCTGTCACATAAGAAGGGTGAGTTGTACAGTTGTAGGGAGTATTATCTGTCCACATAAGGGTGAGTTGTGTACAGTTGTAGGGAGTATTATCTGTCACATAAGGGTGAGTTGTTGTACAGTTGTAGGGAGTATTATCTGTCACATAAGGGTGAGTTGTACAGTTGTAGGGAGTATTATCTGTCACATAAGGGTGAGTTGTACAGTTGTAGGGAGTATTATCTGTCACATAAGGGTGAGTTGTACAGTTGTAGGGAGTATTATCTGTCACATAAGGGTGAGTTGTACAGTTGTAGGGAGTATTATCTGTCACATAAGGGTGAGTTGTATAGTTGTAGGGAGTATTATCTGTCACATAAGGGTGAGTTTGTACAGTTGTAGGGAGTATTATCTGTCACATAAGGGTGAGTTGTTGTACAGTTGTAGGAGTATTATCTGTTCACATAAGGGTGAGTTGTACAGTTGTAGGGAGTATTATCTGTTACATAAGGGTGAGTTGTACAGTTGTAGGGAGTATTATCTGTCACATAAAGGTGAGTTGTATAGTTGTAGGGAGTATTATCTGTTACATAAGGGTGAGTTGTTGTACAGTTGTAGGGAGTATTATCTGTTACATAAGGGTGAGTTGTACAGTTGTAGGGAGTATTATCTGTTACATAAGGGTGAGTTGTATAGTTGTAGGGAGTATTATCTGTCACATATGGGTGAGTTGTATAGTTGTAGGGAGTATTATCTGTTAGATAAGGGTGAGTTGTACAGTTGTAGGGAGTATTATCTGTTACATAAGGGTGAGTTGTACAGTTGTAGGGAGTATTATCTGTCACATAAGGGTGAGTTGTATACAGTTGTAGGGAGTATTATCTGTCACATAAGGGTGAGTTGTTGTACAGTTGTAGGGAGTATTATCTGTCACATAAGGGTGAGTTGTACAGTTGTAGGGAGTATTATCTGTTACATAAGGGTGAGTTGTACAGTTGTAGGGAGTATTATCTGTTACATAAGGGTGAGTTGTTGTACAGTTGTAGGGAGTATTATCTGTTACATAAGGGTGAGTTGTACAGTTGTAGGGAGTATTATCTGTTACATAAGGGTGAGTTGTACAGTTGTAGGGAGTATTATCTGTACATAAGGTGAGTTGTACAGTTGTAGGGAGTATTATCTGTTACATAAGGGTGAGTTGTACAGTTGTAGGGAGTATTATCTGTTACATAAGGGTGAGTTGTACAGTTGTAGGGAGTATTATCTGTTATATAAGGGTGAGTTGTACAGTTGTAGGGAGTATTATCTGTTACATAAGGGTGAGTTGTACAGTTGTAGGGAGTATTATCTGTTACATAAGGGTGAGTTGTACAGTTGTAGGGAGTATTATCTGTTACATAAGGGTGAGTTGTACAGTTGTAGGGAGTATTATCTGGTACATAAGGGTGAGTTGTACAGTTGTAGGGAGTATTATCTGGTACATAAGGGTGAGTTGTACAGTTGTAGGGAGTATTATCTGTTACATAAGGGTGAGTTGTACAGTTGTAGGGAGTATTATCTGTTACATAAGGGTGAGTTGTACAGTTGTAGGGAGTATTATCTGTCACATAAGGGTGAGTTTTACAGTTGTAGGGAGTATTATCTGTTATATAAGGGTGAGTTGTACAGTTGTAGGGAGTATTATCTGTTACATAAGGGTGAGTTGTACAGTTGTAGGGAGTATTATCTGTGTACATAAGGGTGAGTTGTACAGTTGTATTGTAGGAGTATTATCTGTTACATAAGGGTGAGTTGTTGTACAGTTGTAGGAGTATTATCTGTCACATAAGGGTGAGTTGTACAGTTGTAGGGAGTATTATCTGTTACATAAGGGTGAGTTGTACAGTTGTAGGGAGTATTATCTGTCACATAAGGGTGAGTTGTACAGTTGTAGGAGTATTATCTGTCACATAAGGGTGAGTTGTACAGTTGTAGGGAGTATTATCTGTGACATAAGGGTGAGTTGTACAGTTGTAGGGAGTATTATCTGTCACATAAGGGTGAGTTGTTGTACAGTTGTAGGGAGTATTGTATGAATGTAGTTGTGTATTTCTCACTGTTGGTTAGTTCACATTTATTATTAGAGATAAAAAGTCTTGGTTTGTTAAATGGACACATTTGGGGCAGTAAATTAGTGTAACTGAAGTTTACGTGTGAAACGAATCTGTTGTTTAGGCTTCATAGTTTATAGAATTAAAATGACCAAATAAAGAAAGTTAAATCTCTTTGCATCTGTCTGATGTAGTGGTCATCTTGGGACCACATCTGTTGCTGTTCCTCAACGTGCATCTGACCATCTGACCATCTTTATGCAGCATCTCTGATTCCTGTGGCTCAGTGCCATGATCCTGGGCCTGTTGGTGTTTTTGCTTTTGTTTCATAGATCTGTGTTTTTGGTTCTGTTTGTGTTTTTGTCTCTGTTCTAAACCTGTGTTGTTGGTTTTGTTTCAGGGCATGAAGTACCTGCACCTGCGTGGCCTGAGCCATGGTCGGCTCAAGTCCACAAACTGCCTCGTGGACGGGCGCTTCGTTCTAAAAATCACTGATTATGGACTTCCCATGATCCTCCACTCTCAGGGTCTGCCTGTCACAGAAGACCATCAGGGTAAAGCTCATGTTTATCACAGACTCCATCTTGGGATGGGATTGGGTTAGTGACAGTACCACACAAATCGACAAGAACCATTTTCAAGATGCTATACACAAAATTCACTCCTGTGAGCTTTAAGCCCTGTTGCAATGCTGTTACCTCCTCAAAAACATGACTGGATTGAGTTTTGTTTCATTCACACCTTTGAATAACACTTTATTATTAGTTTTCTGCTCTAGAAAATAACTCAGCCTAAATGTGCAGGGTTTGTGTGTTGAACATGTGGGAATGAAACAAAACACAACACCAGGTCTGTTTGGGAACAACAGGGTTTGGGTTAGTGCAGTTTTACAGTGTGAAATAAGTGTCTTCTATTGTTTCTTTTGCTGTTTGTGCTTGTCTGACTCATTCAAAGCAAAGGGTGGATATTTAATTAAAAATTATTTTATTAAAGTTATTTGGAGTTTATTTTAGGAAAAAAAATACTAAATGAAAACTAGTTATGAAAAAGTGTGTCCAAACTATTGACTGATGAGGTTCTTTTGACTGCATTAGTATAAATTAAAGTCCTAACCCTAACCCTGTGTCTGTGTTTTGCGTCTGTGTTTTGTCTGTGGTCGCAGGCCTCTTGTGGACTGCCCCTGAACTGTTGAGGAACCCCATCAGAGGAGGCTCTTATGCCGGAGATGTTTTCAGCTTCGGAATCATCATCCAAGAGGTCATCACCAGGACTCTGCCTTATGCCATGATGGACATGCCAGCCCACGGTGAGCGCCCCCTACTGACTGTCCCTCTGTTGGGGGGAAGGGGCATTATCTTCAACAGCCTTGTTCTTGATTGGCTCTAGAGTTACTATGTTAGTTGCACTCGGAATTGCAAATATGGAACTGGGCTACAGATTAACTGCTATAACTGCTAGCATCAGTGAGCTTCATTTGGAGCCAAACGCTGTGGGTGATGTCACACTCACCTCTTTATACAGCCTATGTTCAGGGGTCACTGTTTCAAACCATGAGTGCTCTGAGCAGCCCAGTGTCAGTGTTATATTTCAGGTTTTGTGCATTATATTTGTTCTGTTTGATGCAGAGATCGTGGAGCGTGTGAAGGACCCCCCTGCTGGGGCCCCTCAGTGCAGACCTGTAGTGTCTGTGGACGAGGCGCCTACAGAGTGTCTGGTTCTTATGAGCGAATGTTGGAGCGAAGATCCTCAGAACCGGCCCAGTTTTGATGACATCTTTAAACAGGTGACCCTAACCCTAACCCGAGCACACAGAGCCAATTCTGATTATTTTTACTTTTTCAGTTTCGTGGGATAAATCGAGGAAAAAGAGCCAATATCATAGACTCAATGCTAAGGATGCTGGAACAGTACAGTTCAAATTTAGAGGATTTAATCAGAGAGAGAACCGACGAGCTGGAAGTGGAAAGAACCAAGACTGAAAAACTAGTGTCACAACTACTGCCCAAGTAAGAGACAGCACCATTCTGTTCTGCTTATTCCTGTTCAATAAATGCTAAATTATATTATGGTGTGACAAATACTCAATCAGAGATGAGTGGAATTGCAGGATCGAGTCAATGAGGATAACTGTTGGGCTTTGCAGGTCTGTGGCTCAGGCGTTGAAGAAGGGGAAACCAGTGGAGCCAGAGCATTACGCAGACTCCACTCTGTATTTCAGTGACATTGTGGGCTTCACCACCATCTCGGCCCTCAGTGAGCCCATTGAGGTGAAAGAATGCCCCATAACTACCCCAGCCTCTTACTCCCATGCTCCAGTAACTCTGTGTCTGAAGTCTGCCTTTGTCCTGCAGGTTGTCGATTTGCTCAATGACCTCTACACAATGTTTGATGCCATCATTGCTTCACATGATGTTTATAAGGTAAAATACATTATGAGCCTAATACTACTGCCCCTGAGTTTGATACTACTGCCCCTGAGTTTGATACTACTGCCCCTGAGTTTGATACTACTGCCCCTGAGTTTGATACTACTGCCCCTGAGTTTGATACTACTGCCCCTGAGTTTGATACTACTGCCCCTGAGTCTACCCCACATAACAATGCTGTGAGTCTTTTACTACTTCAGTACCTGACCACCACCTGGAGTGGAGTGAATAGGACAGGGTCTAAAAGACACAATTTAAAGTGAATCTATTATTATTTTGGTTCTAATTGCTCTGATGTCCTCAGGTGGAAACGATTGGAGATGCCTACATGTGTGCGAGTGGCGTTCCAAACAGAAACGGGAGTCGCCATGCAGCTGAAGTGTCTAATATGTCTCTGGACATTCTTCACGCCATCGGAGCCTTTCGCATCAGACACATGCCGGAAATCAAAGTGAAGATCCGCATTGGGCTGCACTCAGGTCAGAACTTTGCAGATTAATCAATCAGAACCACAGGTTGTACATTGTTATATATCAAACTCCCAAGTGGGTCTCATGCCGATGAAGGGAGAGAAAGTGCTCGATGTTTCTGTTTTTCCAGACAATTTATAAAGGTGCCCAAAGTTGGGCTTCAAAGTGTGTAAGTTAGCTTTATTCTGGGTCAGTGTCTGGGAAAAAATAAAAAAAGTTGTTAAACTGGGTCGTATTGAGTTTTAAGGTCCGTTACTTGTGTGGAGGATTAGTTCTGGTTCAGTGAGCAGCTGGACTGAGGCTCTGTACTGTAATAATGTTATAATCTTATTACAGAATAATAAGTCATACATGAGGTGTCATAGGTAAGAGTAAAAGTCAGTTTTTCCGTACTGTACAGACACTTTGTAAACAGAACATCTGCATTGTAAAGTCTGGGATTGTCCGTGTTCCATATGACTTGTCTCTAATGCACTTTCAGTCGAGGAGTTTAAGTTATCTTCCAAATATCACAAACTAACAACAAACAGGGTTGTTTTGGCAACTGTTAGTGCTGAAATGAACATAAACCCTAACCCTAACCCAAATAATGTGCAACAAACATTTGGACAAAAGGTGTTTGCCTGTGCACCCTGTAAATATCAAAACACATATTTTACTTTTTTTTTTTTCATGTTTAATTTAATTAATAAAAATTAATTTACATAAGTACCAATGATATATTATGTCCAGTGCAGCAGAGGTGTAATGTAATAATATGTAATGAATGTAATAAATGTAAATCTTGTTTCTTTCAGGCCCGGTGGTCGCTGGAGTGGTGGGTCTGACCATGCCCCGGTACTGTCTGTTTGGAGACACAGTGACCACAGCATCTCACATGGAAGCCACAGGACTGCGTGAGTGCCACTAATGATAAAGTTATTCTTTATGTGTAAACACATAGTACAGTTAGTAAGCATGAGCCTGAGCATAACCCACTGCTTTACTGTAGAACCCAATGATCTCTGTGTGTTTTACAGCGTACAGAATCCACCTGAGTCTAAGCACGGTCAAAGTCCTCACCAGCCTCAAACTGGGATACCACTTTGACACCAGGAAATCCAATGTAAGGAGCTTGTAATATCTGACAAACATGAACAGCCATTGGTCTGTGCAGCCTTCAAATGTAATTTATGTAGCTGCCTCAAACCCCAAACCCTAAACCCTAAACCCATAACCCTAAACCCAATATAAGGGCAGCAGATGTGGGTGTGTGGGAGTGGACAGAACATCTATCTTCTGTGAACCACTTTCCTGTGCACGTTCAGGTTAAAGGGGAAGAGGACACATATTGGCTGATCGGTTGTGATGGATTCACCAAACCTTTACCTGTTCCTCCCGACCTCACTGGAGGGTAAATAATGCTATAATTAAATAATAATGATTATGTTATTATTATTATTAAATAATAATAAATGAACATAAATAATTAATTATTATTTAAATATTTCTGATTGTGGCATGGTTCTTTAGGGCGAGTAACCACGGCATCTCTTTGGATGAAATCCCAATTGAACGTCGTCAACGATTCCTCGACCGTCAAAAAAAACAGAAGAAATAAAACAGTTAAAAAAAATGCCCACAGCGCCACCTAGACCTCAACACTGGACTGCAACAGCAAACATGGTTCTATTTTGGCACAGCACCGCACAGTGCCACCTAGTGTCAGAAACTAGTTTTCAGCTTTGACACTGACTGTCGCCACATCTCTGTGCCTCATACTCAGTTCTCAGTGATTTTTTTTTTTTTTACAGGTTTTAAAAGGACTTTCATCCATAAGCCAATGAATATGTTGTATTCCATTTTAGTAAAATAGATTAGAGGATGTTAGCTTTAAATATTCTATATAAATTGTTTATTAGAAGGTGAATATGACAGATTGAAACACAGATTATATCAGTTTCACTGGGTCATTTAGAAACTTTTGAATCAGGAAATGTGGAAAAAATAGATTTAAACGCATCTAAACACATTTATTCATAGGACAATGCTCAACATTATAAAGGAGATCTGTCACTATTTCACAGGAAAATACTGAATTGAATCAAATGGCAAATATTTATAGTATCCCTTTATAAAGTATTAGAAATTGAGTTTGTAGCATCTAACCCTTTTTTTCTTTTAGTGATCATATTCTACAAAGAAATATTTCATTTATTTGAGTGAATTTGATCATGGAAAGCTGGAACCATATTTTATTTATTATGTGAAATAAATATGGCTTTTGACACACGACTTTCTGCACCTGTGTCTACACGCACACACACACATACTCAGGGTTAGGGGTTAGGGTTTAGGTTTACAAGTAAAAGGGTTAGCATTCCTCCACTGATGACCTTCATTTGCACAGTCACAGTGGAGCAACTTCTGAGCAAATGAATCTTCATTTACAGTATTTATTATTACATTACTCATTTCTTTGTCAGTTCATTGTTTATGTATTTATTTATTTGGTTTATTTAGCAGGGACAGTGTACATTAATTATTATTAATTAATATTATTATATAACATTTATGTAAATAATAAATAAATAAATATAATTATAATACTATTAATTATCATTTATTATTATTATTAATTAACATTTCTGTAAATATAGCAGAATTATCCAGAGAGGGCCGTTAGGGTTAGGGTTAGGGTTAGGGTTAGGGTTAGGGTTAGGGTTAGGGTTAGGGTTAGGGTTAGGGTTAGGGTTAGGGTTAGGGTTAGGGTTAGGGTTAGGGTTAGGGTTAGGGTTAGGGTTAGGGTTAGGGTTAGGGTTAGGGTTAGGGTTAGGGTTAGGGTTAGGGTTAGGGTTAGGGTTAGGGTTAGGGTTAGGGTTAGGGTTAGGGTTAGGGTTAGGGTTAGGGTTAGGGTTAGGGTTAGGGTTAGGGTTAGGGTTAGGGTTAGGGTTAGGGTTAGGGTTAGGGTTAGGGTTAGGGTTAGGGTTAGGGTTAGGGTTAGGGTTAGGGTTAGGGTTAGGGTTAGGGTTAGGGTTAGGGTTAGGGTTAGGGTTAGGGTTAGGGTTAGGGTTAGGGTTAGGGTTAGGGTTAGGGTTAGGGTTAGGGTTAGGGTTAGGGTTAGGGTTAGGGTTAGGGTTAGGGTTAGGGTTAGGGTTAGGGTTAGGGTTAGGGTTAGGGTTAGGGTTAGGGTTAGGGTATTGTTAAAGACCCGACCCCGTTCGGGGACAGGTAATGCACGGGCTCTCCATCGGGCTCAGGCCCAACGCCCCTCCGTCATCTGTCCATTTGTTTGGTTCGTCACTGTTGTTGTGTTTTATGTCGTCCTTGTTGTCGTTCAAGTTTGTTAGTCTCATTGTTTGTGTTTGTGACTTTCTTGTGTTTCATTGTTTGTTTGCTCTCATTTCTGCAGTTGTACATCATCTCTGCTTATCTTGTTGCTTTTTTGCATTTTTGTAGCTTCTTTGCTTTTTTGTAGCATCATCTCTGCTTATCTTGTTGCTTTTTTGCATTTTTGTAGCTTCTTTGCTTTTTTGTAGCATCATCTCTGCTTATCTTGTTGTTTTTTTGCTTTTTTGTAGCTTCTATTTCTTTCTCAAGTGCCATCCAGACCAACGTTTCGGACAATTGTGAGTCCTTCTTCAGGGTCGAGGCACTAACTTAAAACATTAAATGCGGGGAGTTGTTTCCCTCTGTGGGTGGGAGAGATGTTTCCCTTCTTTCTTTTTGTCTGCAGAAATGAGAAATGGAGACATGCGTGTGTATATAGGCAGGGAGGGGGAGGAGGGAGGGGGGAGGGGACTTGTCCCAACCAATCCCAGTCCACTCCAACCCTGCTGTTGTGGGGCAATATTGCCATCAAGTGGTCTGGGGCTATATTGCCACCAGGAATCAAAAAATTGTGAGCACCGTCACTATTGGTAAGTATCAATGTTCATAAATCATATCCAACATATCAAATTGAAATAAAGAAATTTAAATCCCCCCCATCAGTCCAAATTGGTTTGTTTTAATGGCCAAGCTAGGGTTAGGGTAAGGGGTCAGGGTAGGGTTAGGGTTAGGGTTAGGGGTTGGGGTAACGGTAAGTATGGGGTTAGGGTTAGGGTTAGGGATTGGGGTAAAGGTAAGTATGGGGTTAGGGTTAGGGTTAGGGTTAGGGTTAGGGTAAGGGTTAGGGTTAGGGTTAGGTCAGGGCCAGTCCAGTGTCGGAGTATGATGGGCACAAGTTGTAGTGGTAAGTCCTAAATATAGCCGGATGTGTGTCCAGCATGAGGTCTGTATTCCGCCAGATGTGTGTCCAGCAAGACCAGTAAGTATGAGTCCCGTGTATCAGCCAGATGTGTGTCCAGCATGAGGTCTATAATCCGCCAGATGTGTGTCCAGCAAGACCAGTAAGTATAAGTCCCGTGTATCGGC
>NW_026571153.1:31659-50809 GCF_026225935.1 Boleophthalmus pectinirostris | reverse complement strand
CTCCCGAGGGAGGCGCCCAGAGGCATCCGGAACAGATGCCCGAGCCACCTCAACTGGCTCCTCTCGATGTGGAGGAGCAGCGGCTCTACTCCGAGCTCCTCCCCGTGTGACTGAGCTCCTCACCCTATCTCTAAGGGAGCGCCCAGCCACCCTGCGGAGGAAACCCATTTCAAGCGCTTGTATCCGTGATCTCGTCCTTTCGGTCATTACCCAGAGCTCATGACCATAGGTGAGAGTAGGAACGAAGACTGACCGGTAAATCGAGAGCTTCGCCTTTCGGCTCAGCTCCCTCTTCACCACAACGGTCCGATACAGCGACCGCATCACTGCCGAAGCTGCACCGATCCGCCTGTCAATCTCCCGTTCCGTCCTCCCCTCACTCGTGAACAAGACCCCCGAGATACTCGAACTCCTCCACTTGAGGTAAAGACTCCCCACCCACCCGGAGAGGGCAAGCCACCTTTTTCTGGTCGAGAACCATGGCCTCAGACTTGGAAGAGCTGATCTTCATCCCAGCCGCTTCACACTCGGCTGCAAACCGCCCCAGTGCACACTGCAGGTCCTGGCTCGATGAAGCCAACAGAACAACATCGTCCGCAAACAGCAGAGATGAGATCCTGTGGTCCCCAAACCGGACCCCCTCGGCCCCTGACTGCGCCTAGAAATTCTGTCCATAAACACAATGAACAGAACCGGTGACAAAGGGCAGCCCTGGCGGAGTCCAACATGCACCGGGAACAGGTCTGACTTACTGCCGGCAATGCGAACACAGCTCCTGCTCCAGTCATACAGGGACCGGACAGCCCTTAGCAAAGGGCCCCGAACCCCATACTCCCAGAGCACCCCCACAGGACACCACGAGGGACACGGTCGAATGCCTTCTCCAAGTCCACCAAAGCACATGTGGACTGGTTGGGCAAACTCCCATGAACCCTCGAGCACCCGATGGAGAGTGTAGAGCTGGTCCAGTGTTCCACGGCCAGGACGAAAACCACACTGCTCTTCCTGGATCTGAGGTTCGACTATCGGCCGGATTCTCCTCTCCAGTACCCTGGCATAGACCTTACCGGGAAGGCTGAGGGTGTGGATCCCCCTATAGTTGGAGCACACCCTCCGGTCCCCTTCTTATACAGAGGGACCACCACCCTGGTTTGCCAGTCCAGAGGTACTGTCCCCCGACCGCCACGCGATGTTGAAGAGGCGTGACAGCCAAGACAGCCCCACAACATCCAGAGACTTAAGGTACTCAGGACGGATCTCATCCAACCCCGGAGCCTTGCCACCAAGGAGCTTGCCAACCACATCAGTGACTTCAGCCAGGGTGATGGATGAGTCCGCCTCCGAGTCCCCAGCCTCGGCCTCCTCCTCGGAAGACGTGACGGTGGGATGAGGAGATCCTCAAAGTATTCCTTCCACCGCCGAACAACGTCCCCAGTCGAGGTCAGCAGCTCTCCCCTCGCACTGTAAACAGTGTTGGCGAAGAACTGCTTCCCCTCCTGAGGCGCCGGACGGTTTGCCAGAATCTCTTTGAGGCCGTCCGATAGTCCTTCTCCATGGCCTCCCCGAACTCCTCCCAGCTCCGAGTTTTTGCCTCCGCAATCGCACGGGCTGCAGCACGCTTGGCCCGCCGGTACCCGTCAGCTGCTTCAGGAGTCCCCCGTGCCAGCAAGGCCCGATAGGACTCCTCCTTCAGCTTGACGGCATCCTTTACTTCTGGTGTCCACCACCGGGTTCGGGGATTGCCGCCGCGACAGGCACCACAGACCTTACCCCCACAGCTCCGAGCAGCCGCATCGACAATAGAGGCCGAGAACAGAGCCCACTCGGACTCCATATCTCCAGCCTCCCCCGGAAATCCGGGAGAAGTCCTCCCGGAGGTGCGAGTTGAAAGTCCCTCTGACAGAGGGCTCCGCCAGACGTTCCCAACAGACCCTCACTACACGCTTGCGCCTGCCAGGTCTTTCCGGCTTCCTCCTCCGCCAGCGAACCCAACTCACACCCAGGTGGTGATCAGTTGACAGCTCAGCCCCTCTCTTCACCCGAGTGTCCAAGACACGCGGCCGGAGGTCACATGACACGACTACAAAGTCGATCATCGACCTCCGGCCTAGGGTGTCCTGGTTGCCACGTGCACTTATGGACACCCTTGTGCTCGAACATGGTGTTTGTTATGGACAAACTGTGACTAAAACAGAAGTCCAATAACAAAACACCGCTCGGGTTCAGATCAGGGAGGCCGTTCCTCCCAATCACCCCTCTCCAAGTGTCACTGTCGTTGCCCACGTGGGTGTTGAAGTCCCCCAGTAGAGACAGAGAAATGGAGAGTCCAGCCCCTCTCAAGGAGTTGGGTTCCAGAGCCCAAACTGTGCGTGGAGGTGAGGCCGACTATATCTAGTCAGTAATGCTCAACTCCCGCACAAGCTCAGGCTCCTTCCCCCCAGCGAGGTGACATTCCATGTCCCCAGAGCTAGTCTCCATGTCCGGAGATCCGGTCGTCGAGGCCCCGCTTTCGACTGCCGCCCAGATCTCTCTGCACCGGCCCCATATGGCTCCTCCCGCGGGTGGTGGGCCCACGTGAGGACGGCCCCACTTTTACTCTTTTCTTGTTTTTATTATTATATTATATATAAAACAAACAGAACTCATGAACCCAGTACCTTAAACACAAGAGCTGTGCCTAACAGGGAGTTTTATATGTAGAAAAGTAACAGGACAGCTCCCTCTTCTGGTCACATTGGAGTAGTGGAGTAGTGTAGTAATAAGCTAGTCACAGTAACACAAGTACAGTCAGGTAAAGAGTTTTGCTTATTGGAATAAGCAAAACCCTTTACCTGACTGTACTTGTGTCTAAATCTAAATAAAGATCTGTTCATATATTCATAGTCCTAAATGTATATGATGATGATATAAAAAGACATAAAGTCACTTAATTTGTGTAAAATGTTCAGTTTTCATGTGATCAACAAACACTGCACCAATTCTCTGAAGGACTTTAAAACACCTCTTTAGTCCTTATTTGTTGTCAGGATCGATATGAAATAATACAACTGGAATGATAATGGCAGTGCCCACAGCAGCTATATACCCGAATAAGGTGGATAAACACGAGTGAAAAGATACACTGGCCTTGTCATTGTCATGTTGTTTTGTGAAAAGGACTGTTACTGTGACTTACTACTGCACTACTACAATGTGACCAGAAGAGGGAGCTGTCCTTCTCTTTTCTACATGAGTTCTCTTTGTTGGGTTTTTGTCAATAATTAAACTCCATCACATATAATAGAACAAAATGTCAGGATAAGATTCAAAGTAAATAAATAAAAGAAAGTAAAAATAATGAATTCACTTTTTTGCTGCTACTGCTGCAGTTTCTATTTAGCTACTATAACTCATTTGAAACTAAGGCCCAATCTGCATAAATGGGAAAAATATGGAATGCCTATTAGGCTTTATATGTACAGACACGAACAGCAGCTTCTTTTTTGTTCTCTTATTTTTGACCTGTCAGTGCAGTGATAATGCTGGTCGGGGTGGTAATAATAACAATAACAGTTATTGCTGTTGTGGTTAGTATTGTCATCCTTTTTTGTCTAACTAACTATCTAAATCAAAACCAGAATACCTGAATGTTTAACAGCTTTTAAGGAGTAAAATGAAACATGTTAAACAGTCCTTTGCAAAATGAAAAGTTTACAGCACCTGGTATTCAAATGTGATCTCCCATCCAAGTACTAACCAGGCCCGACCCTGCTCAGAGTCATGAGGTGAGACGAGCTCGGCCGTGTTCAGGGTGATATGATTGTAAGCGAACAATAAAATGGTGGGTAATGGATTTATTTCTACTTTAGGTACAAAGATATATTCTCAAGAAAATCCTGCTCAAAGTGTAAGTGACTGTTTGGAGACACACTTTGTGGTTTTGCTGTTTTTCAGTTGTAGCTGCAGTTCAGCGTTTCATTCTGCACTGGACTCTTTCATATGTTATATTTCAAACACTCAAGTGCACTGGTTTTGGTAGAACTACTAACCACAACAAGCAAGAACTATTATTTGTATTATAACTCACCCCAGCCACCATTCTCACTGCAACTCACAGTCTGAATCTGCACTTCATGTTTTATTTATTATTATTTTTTTATTTATTTTGGATCCCCATTAGTTATTACCACAACAATAATGATTCTTCCTGGAGTCCATTACAAAAACATATACTTTTCACATTTCACATACAAACTTTCTGTTAGTAAATATTAGTCGTAGTATAGTATTTATGAAGTTTATTGTACATATAAACAATATTACCACATTCAGTTTACACATACAGATAAAAAAAAAGTGTGTCACAAGTCTGTCACCCGATATATTTGAACATTTAATTACAATTTCTTTATTAAGTATAATTTGCTTTAATTTAGTTTTAAAAATATCCTCCTTTTGAATTTGTATTAAGTACAGAGACAGATGATTCCAAATGGATCTAGCTGTGTATCATACAGACACGATCTGTAGCCAGAGTCAGCTCATTGTAAAGGCACACAGAGAGAGTAACTTTGTTCAAAACTGAGCAAGTTTACAGCTCATTCTCTGTTCTCCTGTCAGACATGACCGTGTGAACTGCTCCATGACAGAACATGAAGTGATGCAGAGTTCAGCTGCTCTGTTCTGTGTAAGTGGAATTTAACTATTGAACAGATGATACCACCCTCTACTGCTCAGGGGAAGACCAAAGGCAACTTTATCAAATGGTGGAGAGGGAGCTGCAGAAAAATAAAAGTCTGGTTTGATATTAATAAATTATCACTAAACATAGAAAAAACTCAATTTATGATATTTGCAAAGCGAAAAGTACAAAATCATGTACAAATTATGCTCAATAATACACCACTACAAAGAGTCTTTGAAAATAAATTTTTAGGAGTAACTATAGATCATAATTTAAACTGGAAATCACACATAAATACAATTAGAAATAAATTATCCAAAGTGATTGCAATTATATATAAATATAGATATACCCTAGATAAAAACAGTCTTTTTATTATACATAACAGATGCAAGAATCATTTTTGGGGCCAATATTTATCGTGCTTTTTCTTTGTACTGGGGTGAGTATTTTTCTGTACTACCATTAGATTTGAGCTGTAGAGGGTTGAATTATGACAATGACTCATTACAGATACAAACTACTTCTAAGTGTTTCTTTCTTCATTTCACTTATTTATTGCAGTTCATATTATTAACAATATTGTACATTTAGAATACTTTCTGGGATAATTCTGCTCTGTGTCTATATGCATGTTTTGACTGTACCCTCCATGTGGTCTGAGATCTGGTCTGAGTCGTCGGACTGAGAGCTGGAGGCCAGGATCTGTCCTTCAGAGAAATGAGACGATTCCTCCTCCTCGTCACCAGCAGGGGGCAGCACCTCAGGGATGGGCAGGGACAACAGAGAAGGGAGAGTGAGTAAAAGTTTTTTATGAACACATGTAAAATAATGATCTACATGTTTTAGAGTTTAATACAAAGAACGCAAACAAAAGCATAATATGTATTCTTTTCGTTGTCACAGCATTAACAATTTTGAACTCAATTTTGATAGTTTTGAAAAGACACTCTTTATTTAGACCAGTGGTCACCAACCCGTCGATCTTTGCCGTATCACGGGTAGATCTCCAGCCTAAATTCAACAATTATGACTACAAAGTGACGAACTTGAATTTGCGGGATACGCAGACAAGCTGCAGTTCAAGGATTGACCACCGCATGTATGTTACTATTTAGCATGTGGCGCTGTCGGTATTATACAGAAACAACGAAGAAGAATGAATGAAAACGAACTCCGCTAGCAAAGCGTAAACTTCGCAACTATGGCAGATCATCAGCAAAAAAAGCCCAAAACCTACCACTTTCATCCAGAATGGGAGGAAGATTTAATTTTTACTATCGTAAAGGACAAGTGTGTCTGCATGCTGTGTCTCCAAACACAAGCGTTTTTGAAAAAAGGAAACCTACAGCGGCATCACGAGACTAACCACCAAAAGTTTAAGGATAGCTGTCCACCAAAGAGCGCCATCCGACAGAAAAAAGTTGCCGAGCTGAAACAGACATTAAAAGCCCAGCAGCTTTGTTTCACAAAACCTTCCGCTCAGAACATGGCTGTTACAGAAGCATCGTTTCGTGTAAGTCACCTTTTGGCTCAACATAAGAAACCATTCACGGACGGCGCACTGTTTAAATAAGCCATGCTCATCACAGCAGAGACTCTTTTTGGTGAGTTTAAAAACAAAGATGACATTCGGAGCGCATTGCGCTCTGTACCACTCGGGGCCACAACGGTGACAAGGAGGATAGAGTCACTGTCACAAGACGTGAACCAACAAGTGCTAAAAGACTTGTCACTTTGTGAATATTTTTCATTTCAATTGGACGAATCTGTGGATATTGTGGACACCGCGCAGCTTGTTTTTGTGAGAATGTCTTTTTCCGATACATTAACAAGAGAAGACTTCCTTACCTTGCTCCATTTAAAAGAGAGGACGAGAGGAAAGGACATTTACGCGGAGTTTAAACAGTACGTGTCTGACAACAACATCCCCATTCATAAACTTGTGCCAATTACAACTGATGGGGCTCCCGCGATGTGCGGCGTGCACAGTGGTTTTATCGCACTGTGCCGCAATGATCCCGATTTCCCGGACTTTGTGAACTATCACTGTGTGATCCATCAGCAGGCCCTGACTGGGAAAGCCGTGGACTTTTCACATGTAATGTCGCTAGTGGTTAAAGTTGTAAACTCTGTTCGGGCAAAAGCGCTCCAGCACCGCCTATTTAAGAGTTTACTGGAGGAGCTTGACTCCGCGTACTTGGATGGACCTAGTTCTACACTGCAAAGGTGGTGGTTCTCTTTAGCACTGGTTAGCACTGGCTCTGGCAGTTCTGGTGATTTGGCTGCTGGTTTCAGCTTGGATTTCCTCCTCGGTCACTCTGGGTTGAGAGGTGAATTTGGGCTCCTCCACTGTAACCTTTGACCCTAGAGGAGGCATGTACGAGAGCTTCCACTTCAGAGAGAGCTGGATGTGCCCCGCAGGGAGTCCGGATGGGCTTTTCAGCTCAACAGACTCCTGAAAAACATGAAGTGAGGAAATCAGCAGTATTAAACAATTATTTATTCACGTTTTTATTTATAAATGTATTTTTTATTGATTCATTTATCTGGAGCTTCTTCATGAGGACTAACTGAATCTGATTTGTTGAAGCTTTTACAACAGCAGTACAAGTCCAGTATTGAGAGAAAAGCACAACAATCTTCCCTGTCCATAATGGGTGCACAAAGCTCTTTCCTTCCTCACATTTCTCACAAACAAAATTGCCCGTAGTGATGCTAAAATACAAGGCTCAAGTATTTTGCGCTTCTGCACAAACCTGAATGCTGCTCTGTGACTGTTGCCCTCCACCTGTTGGAGAAACAGGTACTGAGATTCTTGAGTTTATGAATTCACAAATGTCATGAGAATCCATCTTACTGTGCAAGGTTATCCCTAAAGCAATCATGTAATACACTGTATGTTGAATTAATTCAGCCTCAAAAACATAAGCAAGAGTTGTAAATTTTTGTCAATATCCTTCACCCATGAGTAATTCTTTATTACAGCTAGTAAGTTTTCAAGTTATAGGCTACTTTTTTTTACCTCTTTGTCGTCAGTAACATAATAATGGAAATTCCAGGGTCTGAAATCCATGAAAGAGTGAGTTCTGGAGTAAAGGTGTATGGAGGTGTGTAAAAACACAGTGGAGCGCTTCCTGTGTTGACCACATGACATTGAACTGTGGAACAGAGTGTTTTTTGTTTGAGAGACAAACTCAGCTTGAGAATATATGCAGGGGAGGTTGTGTGTTAAACAGTGTGAATGAAACAAAACACAACTCCAGAGTATGTTTTTGAGGACGTAACAAAATTCTAACAGTGACTTAAAAATTCACAAAAGTCAATATAGGACCTTTAAATACTTTCTACTTAAAAAGACATCAGTCACTGAACACTTCAGTCATTATTTGGTGTATTCAAAAAGTCTCAATGTAAAATATAATAATGGAGTGTAGCACAGTGTCCAGTCAACAAATACTAAAAAAATGGTTGCAGCCTTAAACTCACCAATGAGAGGAATGGTCCCATGTATTTTCCCCTCCTGCTCCGTCAAAGGCTGCAGACGGATCTGTCCCGAAGCCAGACGTCTGGTCGTCTGGTCCAGCCCAGGAACCTGGTACATCTTCACAGTCACCGTGCTCTGGATCATACAGTCCAAAAATGCCTGGTCCATCCGCACCACGTACCGAGAGGTGAAGCTGTAGCGTGGGCAACGGCCACTCACGAAAGTGGTGGAGTGGAGGTCACATAGGTGGAGGGTGTAGGCCCAGAAGGTGTAGGGCTCTGGGTCCGATAGAGATTGGAGAGCAGAGGGAGACAGGGACACATTGGAGATCTGAAGCTCCAGAACATTCTCCCCGGGCTCAAGATGGAGGCTCTCACTGAACTCCTCCGTCTCCTCCTCCTCGCCCACGTTGGGTTTGAAAACGTAAGCTTTCTCTCTCTCCTCAAACTCCGCCTCTTTCTTCTTGAGTTCGTCTCGGAGTAACTGAGCGTCTCCTTCCTGCACCTCCATGTGGCTCCTCTGGGACTCAGTCACATTCTCTCTGAAGCACAAACAAGAATCATGTGCATAAAGTGGACAAGTATTTATGTTAATCTAAAATGACTTAATAATGGAAACAGACATATTTGACTTGACCTGTTCAAAATCAAAAAGCCCTGCCTCTTCATAGTGAAATTTCACCATAGCAATCAGCAGATTTTAATTGGCTTGTCTCTATTGTTGAAAGATGCCATGTGCCTCTGTGTATATGCCAGAGCCTGTGTGCTGTCCTCACGACACGTGACTGGGTGACGCTAGACAGCCAGCGAACTAATAAAGAAAGCTCCGTACACAAGGCGTACTTTTCTTGTTTTATGGAGGTCTCTTGCATGTGGTGATACATTAATATAGTAACTGAAACATACAGAAAAAGAAATGAACATTACCAACTACACAGCACGTTTGATGTACAAATATAAGTAGCTAGCTTATACATGTGTATTACTGCAGTAGTTAGCAACAAGTTCCAATATTCATATGAAAAGAAAGAAAACACACACACAGCCCCAAACAAGTGCTTGTGAACTCTCAAATACTTACAAAGACGAAAATTTGCCAAGGTTCAAACGTTAGAAACAAAATCAGCGTGTACAAGAAAGTTATACGGACTTCTGCCGTGAAACTGCTCCATTTGTGCGGAGAAAAACGTCAAAGATCATATGTAACATAAGAGCGCTCACTCTGCACGAAAAACAAAACGATCCTTAATGGTGAAGATGTCCCACTCTGACAACCTTACCCAAATATTTTTAACAGTTTGGTAACATGAAATAAACGTATTTAATTACCAATGAATTAACTTATTTATTTATTACTTTTAACTGACTTATTAACTTATGAAATATGAACCTTATGAAATGATGTCTTTTATCCCAAAGACATGACACTCCCCGCTTGATATAATCACATTATAGCACTACAAATACCACAACACATGAAAACATTACGAGTGTCACAGGGATATTCACTCAGTCTCTGAAACCAAAACAATAATCTCTGAGACAGGTCTTAGAAACACTTTTGGAGTCCCTTCTTTAACAATCCGCACTTCCACTTTGCGGATCTTTTTGTCCCTGCTGGGTAAAGTCTTTACTATCAGTCCCATGGGCCATTCATTCCTGTGTGCTTGAGCGTCTTTCAACAGAACTACATCTCCTTCTTTGACATTTGGTTGGTTTTCAGTCCATTTTGTGCGTTTCTGCAAGGTAGACAAATATTCTCCTTTCCACCTTTTCCAAAATGTGTCTGCAAGCTGTTGTACCTGCTTCCATTGTTTTCCATACAACTGTCCGGAGGAGAAGTTCCCAGATGGAGCAGACACTGTGCTTGATTTCTGTGTTAGTAACATCGCGGGCGTAAGGATAGTTGGGCAGTCCGGGTCGGTAGATATTGGGACGAGAGGCCTTGCATTGATAATAGCCATTACCTCAGCCATAAAGGTGCTCAAAACCTCATGTGTAAGACATATTTGAACATTTTTTTAACAACATTGCTTCTAAGATACGTCTAGCTACACCTATGAGACGTTCCCAGGACCCTCCCATATGAGACGCATGTGGAGGATTGAATGTCCATGAGCACCCCTTCTCTTGAAGGTACTTTCCCACTACTGACTTGTCTGTGTCTAAACCCAGTTCCTTACAAGCTCCTACAAAATTAGTCCCTCGGTCTGAGCGCAAGAGCTTGGCTGGGCCACGAATAGCGAAGAATCTCCTTAGCGCATTTATAAAGCTGTCCGTAGACATAGTTTCAATCAGTTCAATGTGCACGGCTCTGGTGGTCATGCATGAGAAGATAACTGCCCACCGTTTGCTTAAGGCACTACCGCCTCTGGTGCGGCGTGTAACTATAGTCCACGGCCCGAACACATCCAAACCTACAGTGGTGAAGGGCGGTTCTGGCGTTACTCGATCTGCAGGCAAGTCTGCCATTTTCTGGGCCTGCATTTTGCCTCGCAATTTGCGGCAGGTGACACAGTTATGTATTACAGAAGACACAAGCCGCTTACCTCCAATGATCCAAAAGCCAGCACCACGGACAGCTCCTTCCGTGATGTGTCGTCCTTGATGAGCTGACTGTTCGTGGAAATGTCTGACAAGCAGTGTGGCAACATGGCTGGAGGAAGGGATAATCAGAGGGTGCTTTTCATCTTCTGAGAGGTCGGAGAAGGAGAGACGCCCACCGACGCGCAATAGTCCATCTTTATCCACGACTGGATTGAGCTTTTTGAGTGTGTCCTTTCTCGAGTTGATCTTTTTTCCTTCTTTCAATTGTTTCAATGTCCCTTTGTATGCATCATGTTGTACTGATTGGATGATAACATTTTTAGCTTGTGTGAGTTCTTCCAGATTTGTATATTCTTTGAGAACTTTCCATTCCTGCTTGTCCACTTGTTTTTTGTTTGAACACAGCAACAACATGAATAAGTTTGGCTATGGCTTTACATGCTTTTGTCCAGTTGGAGAATCTTTTGAAGCGTTCTGAGCCTAGCTGTGACTCTGACACTGCTGTTATGAGTGTTTTCACTTCTGGACGTATTTCTTTGTCATTTTCGGGTTCAACGAGTGAGAATGGATTGTCTTTGTTTGTCTCATTAAGTCTGTTTGAACACAGGAAACTTGGGCCAGTAAACCAGTTACTGTTTTGGAGCTCGGTGGCTGGGATGACTCTTGTTGCCTGGTCAGCTGGGTTTAACTCAGTTGGCACATAGCGCCATTGGTCGGGTTGTGTGGATAACCTAATGCGTGTAACACGGTTGGCTACATACATGTAGAATCTTTTTGAGGAGTTGTGTATGTATCCTAACACAATACGACTGTCTGTGAAAAACTTAACACTGTCGATCTTGATGTCTAATTCGTCCCTGATTAAATCGTACATTTCTACTGCAAGTACGGCTGCACAAAGTTCTAGCCGTGGGACAGTGTGTGCAGGGCGGGGCGCAAGCTTAGACTTCCCCATCACAAAACCTACATGGTACTGATCTTGATTGTCTAAAGAGCACAAGTAAGCTACTGCTCCTATTGCTATAGTAGACGCATCACAGAAAATGCACAGTTCATTACTTTTCATTGCATTTAACGAACCTGGAGTGTAGCACCTTTTGATTTGCAAATCCTCAAGGGCTTTCAACGAGTCCTTCCATGAGACCCACTCCTCCTCCTTTTCAGGGGGAAGGGGTGCGTCCCAATCTCTCTCTTCCGATGACAGTTCTCGGAGTAGCGATTTGCCTTGCATGATTATGGGGGCAGCAAAACCCAAAGGGTCGTATAGGCTATTGACTGTTGACAGCACTCCCCTGCTCCCCTGCGTGTGAATGGTTTTGTCTCATTGGATACAAGGTAAGTGAAACTGTCAGTCTGTAAATTCCAACAGAGTCCTAGGCTCCTCTGGACTGGAAGAGTATCTATCCCTAGGTCTAAGTCTTTCAAATCTTTGGCACGATCTTCCACAGGAAACGCTTCCATGACAAGGCTACAGTTCGATGCCACCTTGTGGAGTCGTAGGTTGGATTCTGCTAACATGTTCTTTGTTCTAGTCAACAGGTCGATTGCTTGGTTTGGTGTGGCGACAGATGTGAGCCCGTCATCAACATAAAACTGCCTCTCAACAAACTGTCTTGCGTCTGCGCCATGTTCTTTTTCACCCTCCTTCGCTGCCTGTCGCATGCAGTAAATGGCAACGGCGGGTGACGGGCTGTTACCAAAAACATGCACTTTCATTCTATATTCAATTATGTTCTTTGTGATGTCATTGTCCTCAAACCAAAGATAGCGAAGATAGTCTCTATGTTCTTCACACACTTCAAAACAATAAAACATTTGTTGTACATCAGCTGTCACGGCTATTGGCTCCTTTCTAAATCTCAACAGCACTCCTAACAGGGAGTTGTTCAGGTCGGGCCCACTGAGTAGTACTTGATTTAGGGATGTGCCGTCACACTCTGCACTAGAATCGAAAACTACCCTAATTTGATCTGGTTTTTGTGGATGGTAAACACCAAATGTTGGCAGGTACCAATGTTCTTTACCTTTGGGCAGGGGCGGGGCTAGTTCGGCTTGATCGTTATCCAGCATTTTCTGCATGAACTGAATGTAGTGATCTCTCATTTCTGGCTTCTTTTCTAAAGTCTTTTTGAGTGAGTAGAGACGTTTTAGGGCTTGGTCTCTATTGCTTGGGAGCCTCCTTCTTGGAGAGCGGAAGGGCAAAGGAGCGACCCAAGTGTTCTCTTTGTTCTGTCTAACTGCACTGTTCATTAGTGTTAGAAAAGTTTTGTCATCTATAGACGGTGCTACCTTGTCGTCTGACTCAGTCCTGTCAAACATGGATTCACCTAGCTTATCTGCATTGTCTGCAGTGCCTACAGTGTTTCTGAATGTCAATGTGTTTTGCTGAGGTCTGACACTACAGTCCTCTTTTACTTTTATAACATTGGGACATGGCTCAAAATATGTTGTGCGTCCGTTGTCTAACGTGTGCGTTTTGTAAACGTTAACCTCTGTTGTGTTATGAGCTTTGCCTAGGCATACCTCCCCCACTACGACCCAACCTAAGTCCAGTCTTTGGGCATAAGGAGCGTTATTGGGCCCATTGATCTGCTCACGTACCTTGTGTACCCTAAGGATATCTCTGCCTAGAAGGAGAAGAATTGGAGCATGATGGTCGACAGGTTGGATTTTGTTTGCAATGGGGGCAAGATGGGGGTGATGCTGGGCGATCTCAGGCGAGGGGATTTCAGATCTGTCGTCTGGCACTGAGTCACATTCAATCAGAGGTGGCAGTTTGATGCTTGTTTTTCCATCCATGGACTGTATGACAAAGTTCATTGCTCTCTTGCCTACAGTCTCTGCTTTCCCTGAGCAAGTCTTTAGAATGTACGGTGCAGGATTGGTTTTGATTCCAAACAGGTCAAAGAACTCTGTCCTAGCTAGGGACCTATTGCTCTGTTCGTCAATTACAGCATACATTTTAAGAGCTTTGTCTTGCTGCCCTTCTGGATAAGCTTTCACTAAACAGATCTTAGAACAAGAGCGTGGGCTTTCACTCTGACCGCATACCTCTGTGCACTTGGAGACGACTGCAGGAGGGCTCTCTGCTTGCTCCTCAGTGTCTGCACTCTCTGAGGTGTCGTTTTTGGGGACAGGAGTAGGACCTGGATGAAGTGCTGATATGTGCTTGGGACTGTTGCACTCGACACATTTGACTACTGCTTTGCAATCTTTTGCCATGTGCTGCACTGAACCACAACATCTGTAGCAAATGTGATGCTCTTTGAGAAAAGCCTGGCGCTGTTCTATCGGCTTGTCTCTAAATGACTTACATTTTTTGAGGGGGTGTGGCTTCTTATGAATGGGGCACTGACGATCTGGTTCCTCTATTTTCTTTTGCTGTGTACCACTTTTCTCTGCAATGTCTGTTCTGTGTACTGACACAGCGGCTTTGCGATTGTATGGTGTGGACTTTTCTGAGCGGGTGGACACTTGACTGCTGCAGGTGAATAAGGCAAAGCTTGGATCATTTTTCATTTTTGCTTGTTGCTGGACAAACTGCACAAAAACTGAAAAAGGGGGAAATGACACTTTACGAGTCTCTTTGTATTGTGTTCCCACAGTGGTCCACCTTTCCTGTAGGCTGAAGGGTAGTTTCTCAACTATCTGTTTTACCCCACGTGCTGTATCCAGGTACGCAAGCCCCGGGAGTGTGCCATCAAGCTTAGCACACTGTAGCTCTAACAGAATGTCACCAAGTTCTCTTAGCTTGCCACTGTCTTTATTTGTTAGTCTGGGGAATTCTTCTATTTTCTTTAAGAGGGCGTCCTCGATAGCTTCTGAGGCACCATAACATTCCTCAAGGCGTTCCCAGATCATTTTTGCGCTTGCAGTAGGATTCAGAGCGTGTACTGCGCGAATCCGCTTAGCTTGTTCTGATGACTTTGGCCCTAACCACTTTGTTAGCAGATCTACTTCCTCTCTAGCTGACAGATTTAAGTCTTTTGTTGCACTGATAAACGAAGCTTTCCATGCCCAATAGTTTTCTGGTTTATCATCAAATTGTAGTAACCCGGTGCTAACTAGTTCTTTGCGGATAAGATACCTTGCAAAATCATGTGCACCATTCCACTCGGCTTGGTTGTTGTTGGTGGGCAGGAAAGTTTGAGCTAGAGGGTTAAAGGAGTAGGTGTTGTTTGCTTTCGGTTCATGTTTAATGTCACTTTTTACTTGCGGCAGAACCTGCTGAGCTGCAACTGTAACATGGTCAACTGGTTGAGTGATGGGCCCTAATAAGTTGCTGTGTAGTTCAACATACTCACTAGTGCGCTGTACTGCGTTAAAGGGCTCAGCTTCAATGGGGGGTTCAACACTTGACTCCCCGCTTTGACTGTCTACTTCTTCGTAGGCTGCAGCTTCTGCTTCAGCTGCAGCTACTTCTTTTTCACACTGTAGGATGTGGAGGCTGGCATCTAAATCGGCCCTTTGCTTTAGCATACTTGCTTCTAATTCTGCCTTCTGTCTCATCATTTTAGCCTCTTTTTCAACAAAGGCGAGTTGAGCTTTGGCTGCTTGAGCTTTAGCATAGGCTTTGGTGGCTGAATTTGATGTTGCTGTTGAAGATGGCCCCCTGCTTGGAGCCCTGGACCTGGTGCTGCGTGGAGGTGATGGTTGCTGCCTCTCCGGCGGTTGCTGTCCCTCTGGCGGCGGTTGGTCTACAGGGTCTGTGGCTGCAGCAATGTCTGGTCGCTCTGCATTGAAGTCTGGCTCAAACTCTGCACCTGCTGCATCCTGCTGTTCGTAACCTCTCAGGTAGTGTTTGCCTGAACGTAGACTCATGTCGGCTGATTGTTGCTCTGTGCTGCTTGAGCCCGCTGAGTAGTCGTCTTTTTACTGTGCTGTCCTCACGACACGTGACTGGGTGAAGCTAGACAGCCAGCGAACTAATAAAGAAAGCTCCGTACACAAGGCGTACTTTTCTTGTTTTATGGAGGTCTCTTGCATGTGGTGATACATTAATATAGTAACTGAAACATACAGAAAAAGAAATGAACATTACCAACTACACAGCACGTTTGATGTACAAATATAAGTAGCTAGCTTATACATGTGTATTACTGCAGTAGTTAGCAACAAGTTCCAATATTCATATGAAAAGAAAGAAAACACACACACAGCCCCAAACAAGTGCTTGTGAACTCTCAAATACTTACAAAGACGAAAATTTGCCAAGGTTCAAACGTTAGAAACAAAATCAGCGTGTACAAGAAAGTTATACGGACTTCTGCCGTGAAACTGCTCCATTTGTGCGGAGAAAAACGTCAAAGATCATGTGTAACACAAGAGCGCTCACTCTATACGAAAAATAAAACGATCCTTAATGGTGAAGATGTCTCACTTTGACAACCTTACCCAAATATTTTTTAACAGTTTGGCAACATGAAATAAACGTATTTAATTACCAATGAATTAACTTATTTATTACTTTTAACTGACTTATTAACTTATGAAAATATGAACCTTATGAATGTCTTTTTATCCAAAGACATGACATTAAAAGTAAAAGTCGATTAAGTCGTTTTGGTTTGTAACATGAGTGTTTACTCACAAATAACTTTCTTGATTTGAATAGGCATCTCTTAAAGTTTTTTACATGAACAAGGCCCTTTTCAAAATAAGAAAAGGAATTCGGAGATCAGCAGATTTTGTTGTTACAGCCTGGATAATCAAGGGTTCGCACCATTTTTTAGATATATTCATATGTATCTTATACAAGCTCATATACTTATGGCTCTAGCTCTCTCATTAGCTCTCTCACGTGGCGGCGGTCTGCGCATGTAAACACTGCCGAACAACTGAAGAAAGTGATGGATCCGCCAGGTGACAGCCGCGCGCAGTGGAAGAGAGAGAAAATAGCGCCAAGCGATTATGAGATCTGACTTTTTTGGCGACGATGGTTTTGTGATGCAAATGTATCACTCTTTTGAACACATATTGCTTTGAGAAGAAAAACGCTTTAGTATACAGTCCCCACACAACTTGCCGAACTACTTTCCTCAGCACCAAAAGTATCTCGGCTCACCGGACGCTTTCGGGGGTAAGTCGGTGTGAATGCACAACACTGATAATGGGGATGCCATACAGATTTATGTCAAAAAATCCGAACTATCCCATTTAATGGTTAATAGTCACATTTTTATATAGTGCTTTTCCACTTTCAAGGCATAATACACATACTAGGGGTGAGGTAGGTTAAGTTAAGTGTCTTACCCAAGGACACAACAACAGTATTCATCTGTGGGAGCTGGAACTGCGCTGCTAACCTGTGGGTCAGTCGTACCAGTGATGTTTATGTTGAGAGCAGGATTTAAACCGCCATCCTTCAGATCAGAGCACAAACACTCTTCCAACTGAGCTACTGCTGTACTTAACTGTAGTGTTGTCAGACAATTCAAGGTTAACACAACAATTCCAATCTTGTATAAAATCTTGGAAATTGCAATATATTCTGTATCCAGTCAAGTGAAAGCGACTTAGGTTTGGTGGGAAAATTGCTGTTTACAAACAGGGCTGGGTATCATTAAAAAGTTGCCGATACGACACATACTTCGATACATAGGCCATGATACGATACATATCTCGATACAGTGAGCTTTTCGATTCAATACGATACAATACATTTCAATAAAAAAACAAAGGCTAAATCATAGCTGTGATACTAAAAATCTTTGTTAAACCACTTCTTGTGCAAAGTTCATATGAAACACAAACATTTTAATTGTCAAAACAGTGAAAATGTCAAATGTGTCATAAAAACGAATTTCCTTCCACTGAACAAGCCACAAAACTGTAGCACTGTAACAAAATAGTAAAATTTTGTAAAATATACCAAAAAATACTCTTGACGATATATCGATACAGCAGCCCATGATACCGATACTGTATCATCCAATTAAACAGTACGATATATCAATATTTAGATATTTTTGCACACCCCTATTTTACGAATAAGATTAACAGCAGCTATGAAATCACAATGAACAAAGTGTGGTTGCATAAATAACTCCTCATAATTAATTTAATGCAAGCTTTTTACATTTCCTCTTTTTGTTATATTAAATTTTCTGTCTGTCTTGAACTATATGCTGTTGACTGTCATGAAAACCATTACACAGGTGATATGTTTACGTATTAGTATTGATGTAGATAAAATGCTCTATTTACATGATGAAATTGCAGATAGTCCTCCCTCAAAACCTCTGTAGAGTCGTTTAAAACATAAAGTTAAGTTTATATATTCAATATGATAACAATGACATTGACGTTTCCAGTACTTGATAACATTCCCAAATGGGCAGCAGGAGTCTGTACTTACCCAGTCTCGTGTGGTCCTTCCTGGAGTATTTTGCACTATTTCACATCTTCAAGGACTCTAGGACGTAAAAGTAATGAATATCTGATCAATCTGTCTCCAATCCATCATCCCACAGACGCAGGCTAGTGGAGCTAATCATAAGAAAGGAAAAGAGATTTATCCCCCACCGAAAGCTAGCCATTATTCTGTAGTCGCAGTACACCACCAGTCCACCGGGGGGAATAAACCGGCAGCCCTTCATACATATTTATACAGTAGGAGCATTCAATATTATACGTGTTTGAATAACATGACAATAATGAGTGCTTTGAACAATGTGTTTACAGATGTGCAGTAATAAAAAGCATGTTCATGACTTTTGCTGCTCTGAGAGAGTTTGCTTTATGTGGTTTATGATAATGTGTCAGATAATATTACACCAGAGAAAGAAAAGCAAGTATGTTTGGATTATTAAAGGGCCCATATTATGCTGTTTTCTCATCTATGTATATATAACAGGACATGCTCCACTGTGTTTTTAAACTCCATACACTTTCACTAGAATCATTTGGATAATTTCTGAACTAAACGTAAAAGGTATGTAGGTTTTAATTTGAAAACTACCACTACATGGCATCGCAAGGTGAAACATTTGAGCATTTTGAGTTTTGGAAATCTAGACAGACTAATAATAAAGGATTACTCAAACATTTACACAAACATTATGAAACAAAAGATAACCCCAGGTACGTTTTTGATGAAGTAACATCATTCTAAAAGCTCACAAGAATCCATCTTGCAATATAGGATCTTTAGCAGCTACAAGCCCACACTAAACAAAGTATGATTGTGTAAATGACTACTCCCAAAATAGAAACTGAGAAATGAAGAAGCTGCTAGACTGAGAGGTGAAATGTATTTAGAAACAACAACTTTTGTCCAACTGACAGAATTCAATTGTATTTTGCGATACTCCTTCAATGTTTTAGCACAAATTGAAAACACAAATTCTTTTATATAGGTCTTGATCCGTATCACGGATATTTAAAGGTCCTTTATTATTCCTTTGAGGATACAGTGTGAGTTACAGATCTTAGCCAGAGAAAAGAATTGGTTTG
>NW_026571153.1:10000-31159 GCF_026225935.1 Boleophthalmus pectinirostris | reverse complement strand
AGGACAGGAGGTCTTTGGGAGGTTCCCCCAGGTCCACCTCAGAGCCTCAGACAGGTCGGGGTCACTTCAGACAGAGGAGACCCGACCAATCTGCTCCAAACAGAACCAAGGGGAGAACCAAGGGGAGAACCAAGGGGAGAACACGACGACGAACTGTTCTGTTTTGTTTTGGTTCTTTTCTGTTTTGTTTTGGTTCTGGTTTTGTTTTGGTTCTTTTCTGTTTTGTTTTGGTTCTGTTTTGTTTTGGTTCTGTTCTGGTTTTGTTTTGGTTCTGTTCTGGTTTTCAGGGGCGTTGGGTTTAAAGTCTATGAGGAATGTGGGTCTGGACGTTTGTGGTTTAATCAAAGAGATTTGGAAAAATCGTGATAATCTGGATAATTCTGAAACTGAAGAAAGTTAGAAGTTTTCTCACTGGTAAAGCAGGTTATGGTGCAGTTTCACAGCTGACATTGTACAGAAAATCTCATTCTAGTTTAAACTTGATTAAAATTTCACATCTGTAACTGAAGGTCGTTTTTGAAATAATATGATAAAAACTCATAATTGTAAATCTTTTTTGGCCACGTGTCCGTTTGGGTTAGAAAGGAGCGGTTCTCGAGACGTGTTTGGTGCCGTTTTGATGCTGTGAACTCAGCGTAAACGTCTCTTCTCTGTGTTTTCTGTGAGCAGGTGATGGAGCAGCAGCCTCTCCTCTTCCTCCTCTTCCTCCTCTTCCTCTGGCTCGGCTCAGGTCCAGTGCAGTCTTCTGTCATCAGGAGGTGGTACTGGTACAACCGCAGACCCAGAACATGGGAGGAGGCCCATAAGTTCTGCAGGAGGTACAATCTTCGACTGTGCTCCATAGATCATAGTCTGTACTTGTCTCTGGACAGAGTTGCTCCACTCCAGGAAGTGCTCGTGGGCGTGATTGGGCTCCATCGGCTCAGGTTCCAATTCACTTTTCTATGTAAAAGCGCTCTGTCTCTCTGTAACTGCTGCTGTCAGGATCCTCACTCCGACCTTCAGATGTTGGTCCCCAAATCTGGCCATACATATTAATAATCGACCAATCAGGCGTCTGTTGCAGCAGGTTTGATTGACAGCATTGCTGAGAATGACTTGGCTCTTCGGTTGCTATGATACTCATGGTCAGAATTCCAAACATGAAAGTGGGCTCCAGATTAGACCTGGATGAGCTTCATTTGGGGCTGAACGCTGTGGGTGACGTCACACTCAGAACACGTCAGTTCAGTCTGTGGTCTGTTTCTTTGGCTTTGGAAATGTATATTGTGGATATTGTGGAAAGATTTCACTCAATCCATCTTTGTGTAAATGAATGTGATTTCTACTTTAGACCAGAGCATCATTAACTTGTGTAAAGGTTCAGCAGACACACATGTCCCCACCCCCAAGAAACTCTGTGTTGTCTTTGCTGTCCTCAGATGGAAATTTAACACCAGTCTGTGAAACAACAGTCATTCTGTTTTGATATGAATAACTTGTATTTCTGTGTAAATACTCAGAGCTCAGATGCTCTGGAGGAGACACTCGGGGGGAGATGCTCTGGAGAGAGGAGACTGAGGGGAGGCTGTGGGTCTCAGGCAAAGGCTCTGTCCATGTCTGCTGGAACTATCTGAATAAACCTTTGTCTGTGTTCCAAAAACTCATCGGGCTTCGCAAATGGATTAAATATTTATCATCAAGAAATACACAATTTGTTCCACAACAGTAACTTCTGTTGTCTTTTAGGGAACACGATGCTTTTCTGGCCACAGTGCGGACGGACAGCGACATTTCTGGGATGAACATGAACTCCTACAGCGCTTGGTTCGGCCTGAAGAAGACGGGGACAGACTGGGAGTGGGTCTATGGGAGTAATGTAGACGGCATGAGCAATGTGTCTATGTCGACTCCAGCTCCTTCACAGAGCAGCGGCGGGTCGGGCGGCGGAGGGTCGGGCGGCGGGGACCCGGACTGGTGGTGGAAACAATATGTGTTTGTCCAAGATGAACCTGAGAGCGGAGAGGCCTGTGGGAAACTCGTGTACTCAGAAGTGAGGTATGGATCAGATAATAACCTAAACCCTAAACCATAAATTATGTTCTTTGGTTCTTTTTTCAGACCCAGAGTTTGTTTTCCTCCTGACAGTTTGTTCTGCTCCCTGTGCTCTTCCTCAGAGTCTCGTGATGTTTCTGTAACGTGTCGCTTCGCTGATTTAAACAGGTTTTGCCGTTGTCTTCCTCTTGGTGGAGGCAGGTTTATCATCATCATCGGTTTATAGAAATCATTGGGACAGAAGACAACAAACCCCGTTTTATTAACGAGCCAATCGAAATCCAGAAACGTACCCACGGGACAATAAACCAGGACGAGGGGCTTTTTTACTGTCACACACCTGAGATTCTGTCCTGAGAAAGTGGGACTGCAGGTGGCGCTGTTGTCCTCACTCCTCCAGTAGGAAGACAGGATGACACCAGTTTAAATCAGCTGAGCGACACGTCACAGCAACATCACGAGACTCTGAGGAAGAAACTGTGAGGAGGAAAACAAACTCTGGGTCTAAAAAAAGAACCGAAGAACATAAAATATCAGAAGACCAAATGAACCTCATTGGACTAAACCCTAAACCCTAAAGTCTAAACCAGGCATGTCCAAACTATGGCCCGGGGACCAAATGTGGCCCTCAGACAAATTTTTCTTGGCCCTCAGACTTCCAGGTGAATTGGCCCAAATTACCTTACATCAATTAAAAAAATATTTTTTACTGCAAGTTTTTTGAAAATCTACCTTGATAAAGCAAATGTGTAATATTTAGTGTTTGGTTTTAAGGATCTTAGCGTGAATACAGACTGATGGTTCATTCTAACATGTTAAACATGCACAGATTCAATTATTCCCTGGACTGAGCACCAGTCTACAGCCCTCGATCAGCCTCTGCTTCATCTGGGTTTAGATATGTGGCCCTTGATGAAAAAGGTTTGGACGCCCCTGGTCTCTAAACCCTAAACCCTAAACCCTAAACCCTAAACCCTAAACCCTAAACCCTAAACTCACCTCCTGTGATGAAGCTGTGACCTCAGCATCTCCAATGTCCTCCTCTGTACCACACACACACTGTCCTCCTCTGCACCACACACACACTGTCCTCCTCTGCACCACACACACACTGTCCTCCTCTGTACCACACACACACTGTCCTCTGCACCACAACACACACTGTCTCCTCTGCACCACACACACCACTGTCCTCCTCTGCACCACACACACACTGTCCTCCTCTGCACCACACACACACTGTCCTCCTCTGTACACACACACCACACACACACTGTCCTCCTCTGCACCACACACACACTGTCCTCCTCTGTACCACACACACACTGTCCTCTGCACCACACACACACTGTCCTCCTCTGCACCACACACACACTGTCCTCCTCTGCACCACACACACACTGTCCTCCTCTGCACCACACACACACTGTCCTCTGCTCTGCACCACACACACACTGTCCTCCTCTGTACCACACACACACTGTCCTCTGCACCACATACACACTGTCCTCCTCTGCACCACACACACACTGTCCTCCTCTGCACACCACACACACACTGTCACTCCTCCTCTGCACCACACACACACTGTCCTCTGCACCACACACACACTGTCCTCCTCTGCACCACACACACACACTGTCCTCTGACACACTGTACACACACACACTGTCCTCCTCTGTACCACACACACACTGTCCTCCTCTGTACCACACACACACTGTCCTCCTCTGTACCACACACACACACTGTCCTCTGCACCACACACACACTGTCCTCTGCACCACACACACACTGTCCTCTGCACCACACACACACTGTCACTGTCCTCTGTACCACACACACACTGTCCTCTGTCCTCTGCACCACATACACACTGTCCTCCTCCTCTGTACCACACACACACTGTCCTCCTCTGTACCACACACACACTGTCCTCCTCTGCACCACATCACACACACTGTCCTCTGCACCACATACACACTGTCCTCCTCTGCACCACACACACACACTGTCCTCTGCACCACACCACATACACACTGTCCTCCTCTGTACCACCACACACACACTGTCCTCCTCTGACACACACACACACACACTGTCCTCTGCACCACACACACACTGTCCTCACTCCTGCACCACACACACTGTCCTCCTCTGCACACACACATACACACTGTCCTCCTCTGTCACACACACACACACCACACACACTGTCCTCTGTACCACACACACTGTCCTCTGCACCACATACACACTGTCCTCCTCTGTACCACACACACACTGTCCTCCTCTGTACCACACACACACTGTCCTCCTCTGTACCACACACACACTGTCCTCTGTACCACACACACACTGTCCTCCTCTGTACCACACACACACTGTCCTCCTCTGTACCACACACACACTGTCCTCCTCTGTACCACACACACACTGTCCTCCTCTGCACCACACACACACTGTCCTCTGCACCACACACACACTGTCCTCCTCTGTACCACATACACACTGTCCTCCTCTGTACCTCTCTCTCTCCTCAGGGCACACGGTGATGAATGTGGTGAGAAGCATTTCGTTTTCTGTCAGGACTGGACGTGGCCGTTTTTCCATTTCATCCCTGAGACTAAATCCTGGTCTGAAGGTCTGAAGTTCTGCACAGATCATCACCTCAGCTACATGTTCAGGCTCACAGGGGCTTCAGTCTACACCCGAAACTTCCCCGTGTGGATCCACTCAGACTACAGGACCACGGCCCAAAGTGAGAGGGGGAGGAGTCAGGGGAGAGGGGGAGGAGTCAGGGGAAAGGGGGAGGTGTCAGGGGAGAGGGGGAGGAGTCAGGGAAGTATTATCAGTGACGTTTTGGCCTTTTGGTCAAACTTAATTCCAATGATGTTGAAGTTCTGTGTGTGATGTGATGTTTCAGGTCCTGGTCCTGACCCGTGTGTGATGTTTCAGGTCCTGCTCCTGACCCATCTTCAGACGTGTGCTTCGCTGTGTCGTCTCAGTCGAAGTCCAGGTCAGAGCACAGCTGCTCTGAGGCCTTCCCTGTTCTGTGCTACGGACACAATGTGGTCCTGGTGCAGGAGCTTCTGGCCTGGGAGGAAGCTCTGGAGACCTGCAGGAACCTCACGCCCTCCAGCCACAGGTGTGTGCTGCTCTAAAGCTCCAAAGCTTATCCTCCAAAAAAAATAAAAAATCAGAGCCTCAGCTTCACAAAAAACAAACAAACAAAAAAACCCTATTTGTGTTGTTTTCAGTAGAAAAAAAGGTGATTCAAACCTGGAGGAACTGGCAAAGTACAAGTGATGTGAATGTAAAACTGTCATGGTTCATGTTTTGTTGTTGTTGTTTTTTGCTTATTTTGGTGGATTTTTTCCTTTAGTGTTGTGTGCCCTTGGTGTTTTATTTTGATATTAGTCCTGTCTGCTTGTAGTTTGAGTTTTACTTCCTGTTTGTTGATTGATTTCCCCGCCCTAATGTGTTTCACCTGTGTTTTTGTGTTTTTACACCCGATGTTCTTCTCTGCCCTTTGTTGGTCCATTGTATTTGCCGTTGTTTGTGTCTTTGTCAGTGTCTTTTTCTTTCATGGCAGTTTAGTTTCTATTTTTGGACTTATTTGGATTTGTTTTTAAATATTTTAAAGCAGTCCTGCACTGTGGGTCCTCCCTCTGGTTCTACCTGACAAAAACAATGACCTAATGCAAAACACTCAGATGTATTTTTACTGTTGGAGACGGTAAAAAGAGAGAGAGAAGCAAAGATGCTGAAGCCTTCTGAGAGACGCGGTTAATGTGTATGACTGTATATAATGTATATATGGTCGTATATGGTCTGCAGGTGTGAGACAGGCGCAGGAGTGAGACAGGCGCAGGAGTGAGACAGGCGCAGGTGTGAGACAGGCGCAGGTGTGAGACAGGCGCAGGAGTGAGACAGGCGCAGGTGTGAGACAGGCGCAGGAGTGAGACAGGCGCAGGTGTGAGACAGGCGCAGGTGTGAGACAGGCGCAGGTGTGAGACAGGCGCAGGAGTGAGACAGGCGCAGGAGTGAGACAGGTGTTTGGCAGGTGATGATGTGTCTGTTTCTGTGTCCTACAGCTCTTCCTACAGGATGCTCAGGTTGGAGCCTGACGAGCTGCAGTACGTCCTGAGCCACGCCCACAACGCCACCACCAGCAAGGTACAGGGGGCGCTATACCTGTGTGTCCTCAGTGAGGGACAGAAGGTCTAACACATGTCCTGTGTCCTCAGTGAGGGACAGAAGGTCTAACACATGTCCTGTGTCCTCAGGTGTGGGTGGGTCTGCGGTTCCTGGGTGGTTCTTGGTTCTGGTCAGATGGGGGCGCTGTCTCTCTGTCTTCTCTTCCTGTGTGTCCTGAGTCTGGACTTCACTGTGGAGCTCTGGTCCTCAATGAAACCCCAGGATCAGACCCGCTCATAGAACCCAGCGACTGCAGCCAGACCCTCAATGTGCTCTGTTATGGAGAACCTTAGAACCCTCTGCTGTGGAGAACCTTAGAACCCTCTGCTGTGGAGAACCTTAGAACCCTCTGCTGTGGAGAACCTTAGAACATATTTTACAGCTGTAGTCTGTGATAGTTCTGTTTAGAACATGTGCTCCATGAATAAATCTGACTGGAGATTTCACACATAAGCTTCTGTTTCTTTGTGTCAATTTCATTTTCATGAATTTCAGTACGAAAGTTTCTGTGGAAATGATGTTGAATCTGTGAGAGTTGAGTCAGGTCTATGCTGTTACAATAAACACAACTTCAGGTGAGTAAATGATGAAAAGAAACAACTGTGAAGCCAAAAATGTTCATTTTGTCTTCTCCTGTACTTTAACTTCTTGGGTTCTTTTTAAAGACAAAACAGTAAAGTGTGTTTACCTTGTTGACATGTTACAACTGCTGCTGCATCTTCAGAACTGTCCCCGGTGTTGGTGGTGACGTGTCGTATGTCAGTTGTTGTTACTTCCTGCGGGCAACTGGCACAGGAACTAAAAAACATTACAGTAGCACCGGACGAAATACTCATCTCACACGACGTCATCTCACTTTTCACTAAAGGCAAGGCAAGGCAAGTTTATTTGTACAGCACAAGTTCGTACACAAAGTAATTCAAAGTGCTTTACAGAATAAGAAATACATTAAAATCATAATAAAAACAAATCAAAACATAAATAATCATGAAGATTAAAATTAAAAAAGAGAGACATAAATTGGAGAGAAGAGTGCGGAATGAAAACCTTTCAGTTATTTGCACAGTTAAACAGAAATGTTTAGAGTCTGGATTTAAACAGCGTCACAGAAGAGTCTGTCTCACATGTTCAGACTGTTCCAGGTTTTAGCTGCATGAACCTGAAACGCTGACTCCCCTTGTTTAGTCGTGACTCTGGCACCAGCAGGAGGTCGTCCCTGAGCTCCTCAGAGTGTGAGATGTTCATATGACACTAACATGTCACAGATGTACTTTGGTGCTCGGCCATGGAGAGACTTGTACACAAGCAGAGCTGCTTTAAAGTCTATTCTCTGAGGCACAGGAAGCCAGAGCAGAGACCTGAGCACAGGACTTATGTGCTCGTACTTCCTAGTTCGAGTAAGGACCCGAGCTGCAGCGTTCTGGATGTTCTGCAGCGTCTCACAGCTCGTTTGGAGAGACCAGTGAGCAGAACATTACAGTAGTCTAACCTACTGGAGACAAATGCATGGATAAATTTCTCCAAGTCTGATTTAGACAGTAAACCTTTGATTTTTGCTATGTTTTTTAGATGGTAAAAGCTGCAGATGTTATTGATTTTATGTGACTGTTAAAGTTCAAGTCTGAGTCCATTATTACCCCTAGATTTCTTGCCTGATTTGAAGGTTTTAGAGCGAGAGACTGGAGGTGACTGCTGACACTGTCCCTTTGTTTCTGTGGACCAAACACTATGACTTCAGTCTTGTCAGAGTTTAGCTGGAGAAAGTTGTTTTGCATCCACACACTGATCTGTTGGATGCAGTGACCAAGTGACTCCACTGGTCCAGAGTCTCCTGCTGCAGAGAGACGTAGATCTGAGTGTCGTCTGCATAATTGTGGTACGACACGTTATTGCTGCTTATTAACTGGCCTAATGGCAGCATGTAGAGATTGAACAACAGGGGGCCCAGGATTGACCCCTGAGGCACCCCACAGGTCAGGGCCATGTCATCTGAGACACAGTTTCCAATTTCAACAAAATACTTCCTGTCTTCTAGATAGGACTTGAACCAGTTTAGTACAGTACCAGAGATGCCCACCCAGTCCTCTAGTCTCTGTAAGAGGATCCATGATCGACAGTGTCAAAAGCAGCACTCAGATCTAACAGGATCAAGACTGAGACTTTGCCTGCATCAGTGTTCAGGCGGATGTCATTTGTCACCTTGATAAGAGCAGTCTCAGTGCTGTGGAGGCTCTAAAACCTGACTGGAAAACATCAAAGGAGTTGTTCATTTGGAGAAAGTTCGTAAGCTGTTGGTAAACAGCTTTTTCAAGGACTTTGCCAAAAAACGGCAGATTTGAGATGGGTCTGAAATTGTTCAGTACTGTGGCATCAAGACTGCTCTTCTTTAGGAGAGGCTTAATGACCGCAGTTTTCAACGCATTTGGGAATGTTCCAGATTGAAGTGACATGTTAACTATGTGAGTGAGTGGTGAAAGTAAAACTGTTGAGGACGGACTTTAGAAATCTAGTGGGTAACATGTCCAGGCAGCAAGTAGATGAACTCAGACTGGTAACGATCTCTAAAACAGTTTTGTCAGTTACAGGTGCAAAGTGATTCAGCTCTAAGTGTCTCTGTGGTTTCATGCTTGTTATTTGTGTTGTGGAATTGATGCATTTTTGATGCCCTGAACTTTGTCATTAAAGAAAACTGCAAACTCATTACATTTAGATGTGGAAATTAGTTCTAGTGGCAGTGGAGCTGGAGGGTTTGTTAATCTGTTCACTGTTGCAAACAGGACACGAGAGTTGTTACTGCAATTACCAATAATGTCCGAAAAATACTTCTCTCTTGTTTTACTCAAAGTGTAGTTGTACATATGCATTGTTCCTCTGTAAATCTCATAATGAACCTGGAGGTTTGACTTCCGTCACTCCCTTTTCTGTGCCCTGACTGAGTCATCATTCCTCCACGGAGCTTTTTGCCTCTTTAACCACTTTAACCTTTATCGGGGCGATGGCATCCAGAACATTCAAAACACTCAAAGTCACAGAGTTCAACACATCATCAACATTAGAACATGAGGCAATTTCAAAATGTATCATTTCCATGAACAGTGCACCTGTGTTATCATTTATGTGTCTCCTTCGAACAACTGTAGGAGCAGCCGGTGGTTTGGGAATAACAGACGGTCAAAGAAGACACAGAAATGATCAGACAGAGCAACATCAACCACACTGACATTTGAAATATTTACACCCTTTGTAATGAGCAGGTCCAGAGTGTGTCCTCTGTTGTGAGTGGGCTCACTGACATGCTGAGTCAGACCAAAAGTTTCAAGGACAACACTAAGCTCTTTGGCATTTTTGTCACACACATTATCCACATGTACATTAAAATCACCTGTAATGACTAAACCATCAAAGTCTGTGCAAACAACTGAAAGCATCTCAGTAAAATCATCAATAAAACTTTGACAGTGCTGAGGAGGTTTGTATATGACTATGTAGAGTCTGGACGGTGATTGTTTTAGCTCCATTTTGAAGGAAACATACTCAAATGATGAAAACACCCCAAATGACAACCTGTGTGTAACCAAATGATCTCTAAAAAATGCACACACTCCTCCACCCTTTTTATTTGCTCGTGTTTCAGATTCAAATTTGAAGTTGGGAGGGGTTGATTCCACGAGCACTGCATGACCTGTGTTTTTGTCAAGCCATGTTTCAGTTAAAAACATTAAAAACATAAAGTCAAGATTAAAAGAAGAAATAAAATCATGAATTAGAAATGATTTGTTACATAAAGATCTGACATTGAGCACAGCAAGTTTCTGATTAGTTTCAGTAGGACTGGATGTTATCTTCTTACAGGGAACGTGAACTAAATGTCTCTGATTAGACAGTCTAACTGTCCTTCTTTTAATCCGTCTACGTGTTGTAACTGGAGCTATAGCTCCATCGCAGGGCCCCAGCCTGATATTACCTTTATCATGACTGTATGTCCTGGGACAGCAGAGGCCCTGTGCGTCCAGCTCTTGGTGATAACAGCTCTGGGGAAAGGCGGGGGAGGGCGAGCAGGGGAGAGTTTGGGTAAGTGACCAGGTGAGGGACCAGGTGAGGGCCGAGGAGGTGGCCGAGGAGGTGGAATACGGGGAGGTTTGGGTGAGGGGCCTGGTAAGGACCGAGGAGGTGGAGTAGGGGGAGGTTTGGGTGAAAAATTAGAGGGGAGAGCTGAGAGAGTCTCTGGTGGTGAAACAGGCACAGTTTTGTATGGGGGAGAGTTCAACATAACCCTTGACCGTGCTATGTTAGGTGTGAGAGGAACCATCTTGATTCCCGATCTGATGAGGCTTTCTAGATGGTTGGGCAGTGCCATGGGTGAAGGTGGGGAGGAGAAGGACAGTGAAGAGTCCGTTGATGGAGTAGATGTAGCAAGGGGGACTCCAGGCTGGTCTGTGGGCAGCGGAGGTGATGGGTGTGCTGGTGGCGCTGGGGGAGGTGGTGGTGGTGTTGCTGACTCATTCTCTGGGGGAGGTGGTGCTGCTGACTTGTTCTCTGGGGGAGGGGAAGGTGCTGATGCTGACTTGTTCTCTGGGGGAGGGGGAGGTGGTTCTGACTTGTTCTCTGGGGAGGGGGAGGTGATGATGCTGCTGAGTTGTTGTCTGGGGGAGGGGGAACACCCGTGGATGTCACACTACATATAGTAAAGGATAAACTCAGAAAACAAAACACTCAAAAAAAAAAACGCACAAATCTAACAGTCAGTGACATCATACAACTATTACACTTTGTGGACAGATCTACATATTTCCAATACAACAGCATAATTTACACACAGAAAGGGGTTCTCTATGGGAGATCCACTGTCTGCAATAATGAGCAGTTTTTTCATGGAGGACTTGGAACAAAAAGCTTTCAACATCGCACCAGCACAATGCCGTTTAACCTTCTGGAAACGCTACGTAGATGACATCCTGGAAAAAATACAGCAAGGACACACACAAAAACTCACGGACCATCTGAACACACAAGACGACAGAGGAAACATTCAGTTTACACATGAGGAGGAGAAAGACGGAGCCATATCTTTTCTGGACATTAAAATCCAACACATCGCAGACGGCAGCATTAAAATCACAATATACCGGAAACCCACACACACTGACCAATATCTGCTCTGGACATCCCAACATCCCACTGCACACAAACTTTGAGTAGTAAGAACATTATTATTATTATTATCACAGACCGACAGGGAGGAAGAGGAGAGACACGTCACACAAACACTCAAACAATGTCAATATCCCAGCTGGACCATAAACAACAAGTTATCAATAAAACCAACAAACCCCGAAAAAAAACACAACAATCCAACACAGGGCAGCAGGACAAGAACATAGTCACACTACAGAACATCAGAGGAACAACCAAACCATCCAGAGAGACATGAAAAAACACAACAGAAGCAAACCATTCACATTCCACCAACAGCTGGTACACCCCAAAGATAAAATCCCACAAGAACAAAAATGCAGCGTCATATATAAAATTCAATGCAAATCATGCAATAAATCACACACAGAGGAAACTGACTGGGCATTGCACATCCGAAAAAAGGAACAACAAAAGGAATGTGAAAAGGAAACGTCAGGGAGACTCACCAGAACAAGAAAAGACAAAGAAGAACAGGAAAACCTAAAATCCACCAAATCAGACATTGTAAAATAAATAATCACATTCTGGATCAGGACGGAGCTCGGGTCATTGGATTGGAAAACAACAAGTTCAAACTCTGGATCAGGGAGGCCAGAGAAATCAGGAGACGTTTTGGTGTGAAGAATTACAATTATGCCACTGACACAGCCCACGGGCAATGCCAGTCTATACTACTGGATGCCATGAGTGTCACTATTGAGTGGCACTGAGTGTTTGATAAGGGGAGAGCGCTTCGCGCTCTGTTTTCGCGGGCGCACTTGACATTGTGCACTTCGTGCATGATGTCAATTGCGCCCTACGTTTTGAGTGAACAATAACAATTAGGCCGCTGTCGCGGCCCACGGGCAATGCCACCGTGCCATGTCAGCGGGCACCAGTCACTGACATGTGAGTGTGAGAGTGTGTTTGGAAAGGGGAGAGCGCTTCGCACTGCTGAACAGTAACAATAGGCCCTACGCGCTCGGGCCTAATAATAATTCGAGCAAAAACAATATATCCGAAAACATTAGAACAACATATTATACGTTTTTTGAAAGCTCTCGACCTTCCCCACGTCACCGTGGGGTCATTGGTGAGTGACGGGCACTGACGCGCTCGTCATTCGCCATCTCGTCGAGGTCACCCATCGCCTTCCATTGACTTCCATTCATTTTAGCAGTAGTAAATATGAGCCAGGCCTTGGGTGTGGGTTACTGGGATACTGCTGTTCGTGCCGGGGGCGACCGTGGACATAGTTGCATGTCGTCCTGTCGCATTCAGCCATGCGCACGTCGCTCCCCATTCGCTCTGCTCCACTGCCTCTGGTTTTAGCGGGACTGAGGTGCGCCCTGACACGTAGAGCGGCCGTGTTTCCCGGGAGCAGACATTTTGGATTTTGCGCGTTCTCGTTGCGATGGGATTTGAGAGAGAGAGAGCGAGAGAGAGCAAGAGCGAGAGAGACGCTGCGATCATCCAACGGTCTACGACAGATGCACCTCTGGGCCCCTCCCAACAGTCCTGGTTCAGTCCTGGTCCTTTTATATCTGTTCGGGTCAGGGTGCACCTCAGTCCCGCTAAAACCAGAGACAGTGCGGCGTTCTGTCTTCCAGCCTGGAGCAGTGATCCCCACTGTCGCTCTCACAGAATGACAGCGGATCAGTGATGCATCGATCTTCTCATATTACTCATAAAAGAGAACATTAAACATAAAACTCATGAAAAGACTGTATTCAGCTAGAATAAAAACACACAACCTGGACCAGGTGAGTTTCGAATCCCGGTCTCCCACGTCCCAACCCAGAACCTAACGCCATAAGCCAAATCTGTGGCGGCTTGACGGAGCTGAATACACCAGGAAAACTTAGGCTCTGAGAAAAAAACAAAAAACAAAAAAACACACACAAGAGAAAAAAATAAAAATAAAAATGAGAAAAAAAATATATATATTTTTTTAGAATTTTATTTTATTTTTGTAGAATTTTTTATTTTTTTTGAGTTGGTGAAAAAAAAAAATCACTTAGAAAATAGAGCCCAAATGATCTGCCTCTTTTTTTTTTTTTTTCTCTTGCCTCTCAGGGCTTCCGTACATAAAGCTGCCTGAAGCACAAAAGACCAGAATAACACGAATTAAATAATATGATAAAACACACATAAAACGAGGAGTAGCTTAGTGAAATTTAGCATTGAAGCTAACATGTGTAATAATTTCATAAATAACATAAAACAACTTTGAACACTCAGTTTTCTCATCAAACACCCTAATTTAACATGGCAAAATACTCACCTGTCTCATGGACGCACATTAAAAAAATGAACAGATATAAGAAACAACAACACACCTCTGATGCACAGACTAATAATGAAAACACTAAACTTATCATATGCTCACAAAACGGCAGGCTTGGTACTGCACCTTAACTAAATAAATGCTATAATACAGCCTTGTCTTCATAACAGTTATGATGTTCAACACTTCAAATGTTATATTTCACTGAGCTAGGCTTAGTCATTTTCGAGATCATTGCTTTTAAAATTATGTTAAATTTTTTTGGGGACACCCTTTATATGCCCAAACTATAAATATTGGATGTGTTGTGCTGCCCTCTTGTGGTTAAGTGAGTGTAGTGCAGCCTTGAGCTCCAGGTGACGGTGATCATGTTGTGATTGTGAGCACCTGCTTCATCCAGAGACGTGAGGAGAGAAGAAAAGAAGACACTGCTTCTCAGGGTTCTTCTAGGTTCCTCATAAGTTCCTCTTGTGTTCCTCCACCTCAGCATGTCCATCAGCAGACCCTCGTATCTTCTGTACAGTGATGACAAAGGAAACTTTATTCCTCTGGGCCGACAGTTACTCGGGTACAGACCTCCTCCGTCTCAGGACTGTGTCAGGCACCTGGATATTGAAAGTGAATCCCCACACCGACCTGCGCAGGTACAGTGACTCGACACACATTTTGCAATAAAATTTTAGATTTTGATTTGACTTTTTAAATTTTTTTAAAAATAGATTCACGATGAAGAAAACCAAACTACAAGCATGAACATGACATTTGACTTCAAGACTCCTCCTTTCAACAATAGTGACGGCACAACATTATAAACTTTCTATATTTTTGAACGGAACATAAAGGTGCATTAAGTGACTTTTTGGGACATCTACTGCTTGTCGCCATGGAGATGTTAGTGCTTTTCCTTGAATGTGATGTCACTTCTGGGCCTAATACAGGCAGTTTATGGCAAAAAAAAAAAGCTAGAAATCAGCCAGTTGCCTTCTTAAACGTGTCTGTGTGGAAACAGAGTCTGATGATTCCAAGTTCCAGGTCAGATCTGTGGAGAGCGCCCCCCCAGAAGTAAGAGTACATGTTGATATGATTGAGAAATATACAACTGTGATTGAAAAAAATAAATAAAAATGCATAAGAGATATACTGTGGAACATTCCAGGCAAGACAATAGCATCTCCATGGAGACGAGAAGTGTTTTTTGTATCTGGGCCTATTCCATTAGTGGATTTCAGTTTCACAACAACAAACATAACATGTGCCACGTTTACCTGAGAGCTTTAATTCTGAATAAAAATAATTTAATTCTGATTAAAAAAACACATTTGTTGGTTGTTCAAGCACTTAGTAGTTTTTGCCAGTCAATATTCAGTTGTGACTTCATTGTGTTCCATCAAAATTATTAAAACATCAAATTAATATTTTATATATCGTATGTGGACATATAAATATAAAAATATAATAGTTTGTTTTTGCACTCTTCAAGTCCCATTCAGCCCAAATAACATAAGAGAAATCATTAAAGCCATGCAAGAGTTTGGGTCCTAAGAGGTAAAAATGTAAAGACTTTAGTTTAATTCCAAATAATAATTTTCATTAGGAATTAATTCCAAAGAAAGTGGGTGGTTTATTCTGATTTTAAAGCTGAATTAATTTTATTCCTGGATCAGGTAAATGTCTATTCTTCTTAAAAATAATTCTGGCTCCACCAGTCCCGGCTTCGGACTTTCCTCCACGTCTCTTTGGATTTGTGAGCGGGATGTGGGAGTGGGCTGAGGTAGAACAGCCTCACACTCACTTTGTCGTCTTCTCTCTTCTCCAACATTCTTCCCTTCTCCTCCTCAACTGACAGACATAAAGCATGATGAGAGAATTCTCCAGAATTATCATCGGAACAACCATGAAAAAAGTTTGGATGGTGTTTGTGTCCGTGACGTCACGACAAACCTAGATGACAGAAATGCCAGTAGCAGCTGAAGTGTGTGTTTTCTTCCGGTCGACATAAATACTTTGGTGTCTCTGTCCAATCAGAACCTTCCCCACCCCCAGACACTGAACTGAATTAAATAAAGACGATTTAACGTGTTTTCCATGTAAACTTAAAGGGAACATTTTATTTCCTAACTAGAACAATTAATTTGGAATTCAAAAACCTCACGTAAACGTGGTCATGGTCATCTAAGTGTTCTGTGTTAGCAGGTAATAGAAGTGTAATTTCATCTATTTAACGTTGTAGACACGTCCAGTGATCCAGAGTCCATGTTAAAGGGGATGAAGGGTAATGAGCTGACGCCGGCCGGCCTGGAGTTTCTGCACAGGCTGAAGAAGGACAAGGAGCTGAAGCGCCTGCAGGTGAACATCTCATCCTCATGTTTTCTTTTCGTGTGAAAGAGAAGAGACTGTAGTTGACAGGAATCCTAAAAGCTCGACTTTGTGTCTGGAGATGGAGACTTGACATACTGCAACCATGGCAACCCACACACTGTTGTCCTGTTCATCTGAGCTGCCAGGTCTCGACTTTTTTGACGAGACAAAGCAAATTTTAGACCTGAAGTGATACAGAAAACAAACTCAGCTTTGGTTTTAATATATATTTTTTCACACATATTTGAATTTCTTTAGTCAAGATTGAATGTGTTGTGTAGTGTCGTCGTACTCGAGACCAGCCTCTTGTCTTGGTCTCACTTGACCAGTGATAAAATGGAGATGAATAAAAAAAAAAAAAATATATATATATATATATATATATATATATATTTATATATATTTAAAATATATACACCAAATAACTGTTGAAAATTACAAAGCTGGTCTTGATTTGGTCTCAATGGGCCGTGGTCTTGGTCTTGTGACCCTGTGGTCCCCGACACGACAGGTCTTGGTCTCAATTTAGTGCGGTCTTGACTACAACAACAGTGTTAAAAAAGTGGGGAAAATCTTTCTTTGAGGGAGCTATGGAGTAGCGTTGGCTATTCTAGAGGAGACTAATGCCAACTCAAGCCCCGAGCACCTCCCCTGGGAACAGGTAAGATGGGGTTTTGGGATAGACTGTCTAACTGGGCCTTCTTTTTTTTTTTTTAAGGGTATTGGTTAACTGTATTTAACGGATCACAAAACGTCTCTGAACCTTAATATTTTCTGTAATTATGTCTGCTGATTATAAAATGAACTCACTCTCCATGGAAAAAAAAAAAAAAAAAAAAACAGCACTGTACAGCACAAAATAGGCTCTATTCACAAACCAGACTTTTGGACACATGTGATGACAACTTCCGGGGGCTCTGTTCGTGGTAGTAAAATCTAGGAAAAATGAGAACATGTTCCAGTTTTCTTCATCTCCATGTCATTGTAGCATTCCGTTCTGTTCGGCTCATCAACAGTTCCAACCATCCCTCAGTTTTCATCATTTCCCCGCTGACACAAAACTCCGAGTGCACTGGGTGCATGTGATTAGAAGAGATGAGGCGCCAAATTCCAGATGATTCCAAACAGCACATACGTCTGCACTCTTCATTTTACTGCACATTTACTTCAGTGGGTTTGTTCAGTCAGTTGGCGAGTCCAGTGTCAGGAACTACACCAGAACTTGGCATTGCGTGTTTCCAAACATCTTCCTGGTTTGTGGCCCATTCGGTAGCTTTGATTGACCTGGAACATTAACCCCCAAGACTTTAGGGAGTCCCAATCAAGTCCTAACCAAGTGTAAGTGTTTTTAGGAGGAGCTGAGTGCCATGCAGAACCGCTTGAACAGTGAAAGCATGGCCCTGGAGCTGGCTCTGGCCTCCAAGGACAAAGCACAGGCTGAACTCCAGCCTGGTACAGTTAACGTTCTTATGCTTTAGTTAAGACGTTTATAATTACAATAAAGATGTCATAACTGGGGTGGAACGGTACACAAAAATCATGGTTTGGTATGTACCTCTGTTTTGAGGTCACTGTTCGGTTCATTTTCGATACAGTATGGGAACAAAGTGCTTGGTAATACTAATACATTAAATCAAATATTCTCAACTAAGCAACAAATGTATGAAATATAAAAAAAAAAAAATCCTTGTAAACAGTAAACAACACTTTCCACAAAGTAAAGCGCAGCACTAACAGTTTATGAGTAACCTGAAGTTTTATGCAATCTTCAGATTTTTCACTAAATATGACTGTAATTAATTAATGGCAATTAACGCGATAATTTGACACACCTAGTTCCACTATATAGTCTTAGGAGACACAACACGGCCAACTTGGAGGTCAAATTGTGGATTCACTGACAAATAAAAACACCTGTAATAAAGTCTGAAATATTTGTCGCTATGGCCACGTTCACACTTCAGGTCAAATCAGATTTCAGTAAATGTTTTTGCACACCTGTGTGACTTGTATCAGATTTATTTCGTGTCAGTATGAATGAAGCCTGTAATGCCGTACAGTGCAACATTCCAGGTTAAAGAAAAGGACAGAGTCGACCTTGTGCCAGGAAAGTTATAGTGCACCTGTTTATACAAGTTTACTTTTTTACAGGAGATAATTCAATAATTCCCTGAAGACCAAACAAGAGGTTGCGAAAGTAAAAGAAAAGACTGCATCTGCACCGCGCCGAGGCAAACCAAAACCAAAAACTCAAGATTCCACAAACCCAAGCAAACTCCCGAGCAGAGCGAACCGCAAGAAGATCAAGCCCGCCGCCGCAGCACAGAAGATTAAACCCGATGCACCGACGCGTGAAGGTTCCGGCCCGGCTCCACCCGATCAGGCGCTTCCACTTCCAGAGAGCAGGGTGAAGAGGAGAGCGGTCGCGGTTGATCCAGGGGACAATCGCCAGAAGAGGGACAAGCAACCAGGGCTCGACCGGATGCGGGGCCCCCGGCGACTCCCGCGCGCACACGTGGGGAAAGCCCCACCGTCGACCCCCGCAGAGGGGAAAGCTCTCGGGTTACGGAGGTTTCACAAGAGAATCGCTTTGTCGGACGTGAAAGAAGACAACGCAACAGACTTATCTCGGGGTTTTAGGTACTTTAATTACAATTCATGTAGGAAAGTTCAAATACAAAGTATGTATTGACAACTGCACAATTTGTGTGATGTGACTTTGTTGAAAACAAGTTGTGTGACTGTACATGTTTACTGAAATTCCAGAATTCACTGAACTCAAACTAACTCAGGACTGAACCAGGACTGAAACCAGGAACCAGGACTAAACCAGGACTGAACCAGGACTCACTGTCGGGATGGGCTCGGTGGTGACTGTAGGAGAAAGGACCGGCTCAGCTCCACACCTCACGGAGATTAAGCGGCAATTTCCCGATCAACCTGTACGGGGTCAGTCTCATCAGAAGATCCTCTAGTCATAAAAACCATGTTCAGGTCGTGTTACAAATTGTTACAAATGAAATTGTATTTCAAGTTTTAAATATTTTAAAAAGTAAACATTAAAAGTAATAAAATATATTAAACCCTTAAAATGCAGCAAAAATGTTTGAGGAAATAATGATTTGGGTGGAAATGGCTTAAGTTTTAAGTGGAACAGGGTTAATAATTGTCTGATTTTCAGGCAACAACTTGCAAAATGTTGAGCTCTACAACCTTCATTTCAATTTTATTTTAAAGCTTTTTCTTTTAATAAAGCATTGGTGGGTTTGTAAACCAACACATTAAGTACTGCTGGTCTTAACTAATGCTGTTACTCATGATTATGTGTTTTCCTGTCAATATCTCTAAAAATGTTGATGTTGCAGTCATTTTTAATTGATAAACATCCAAAAGTTTAACTAATTCTTCCCTGATCCAGGGATTATTCCCTGTTGCTTTCATCAAATAAACATTCAATTGTTCAAGAGAAATGTTGCTGACAAACCAACAGAAGAGGGAAGGATTTTCTGACTAGTGGACTTTCTGACTAGTGGACTTTCTGACTAGTGGGCTTTCTGACTAGTGGGCTTTCTGACTAGTGGGCTTTCTGACTAGTGGGCTTTCTGACTAGTGGGCCTTATGATGATAAGGGTGTAACCGCGCTTTACGGACAAACTGCTCGACGTTCTCTCTCTTAAGTCCAAGATTAGTCCTGGCTTAGGCCTGGTTTAGTCCTGACCCACCCGTGTGTTAAAAAATAAATAAATAAATAATACAATCCATGAAAGGTGAACCGTGATATAGTGAGGGACGATTGTAGCTCAATGTCAAGGCCCCACCTCCCACCCCCGGTGACGTGTCCGGGTTTTCACCAACGGAAATACGGTCACCCGATGTAACACAGAGTTTCATGGTTCAAACTGATCAAATAAATGCTGTCTGTGCTTCTATTTGGGCTTTGGCAATGTTATTTCAAAAGAATCGCTCGCAGCAACGTATTGAAAAAAACATTTTCATTTTAAAATGTGTGAACTGAACTTTGAACTAGTTGATGTAGAAAATGAACTTTCCCAACACCTTCTCCAGGTCTGTTTGTGATGAGGAAACAACAGAACATCAGAAAATAGAGTAATATGGGCTCTTTAAGTTCAATTCTGTGTGTCCGCCCGCTACAGCTACACCCGTGTGCGCACGCCTTCCTGCAGCGCTTCACACGCCTCAACAATAACAACAGGCCCTACGCCAGCCATGGCGCCCGGGCCTAATAAACACAAAATCTACAGACAGACAGACAAAGACGACACATTTCCAACAAGAAAAGAAATGTGCTGTTTTTTGTAACTGATGATGGTGCAAAATATAAAGTGCAGAGAGCAGAAATAACAACTCGGATAAAGGAATAAAAGTGTGGATAAAGTTGCCTCCAAGTGACTTCTAATCCAGCTTTGGTCCTGATCTGGTTGAGTCCTGGTTTAGTCCCAGTTTGGTCCTGGTTTAGTCCCAGTTTGGTCCTGGTTCAGTCCCAGTTTGATCCTGGTTCAGTCCCAGTTTGATCCTGGTTTAGTCCCAGTTTGGTCCTGGTTCAGTCCCAGTTTGGTCCTGGTTTAGTCCCAGTTTGGTCCTGGTTTAGTCCCAGTTTGGTCCTGATGTAAATTATTATTTCTTAGTCAAATGTCTTCACGTCGTAATGAGACAGACACAGTTTGAATATTGATTTCTTTTTCTGCAGTTCCACAGCTCCGTGTTTTTGCATTCAGACTGAGACGAGAACGCTGAAGGTGAGTGGAGTGACAGGAGCACACGAGAGCGACAGAGCAGAGCAGACAGAGCAGACAGCAGCGACAGGAGCAGACAGCAGCGACAGGAGCAGACAGCAGCGACAGGAGCAGACAGCAGCGACAGGAGCAGACAGCAGCGACAGGAGCAGACAGCAGCGACAGGAGCAGACCGTTTTCTCTAGTGCAGGGAGTTAAAAAAGTCATGTTTGGACTAGATCTGGTCTTCAGAGCTTTAAAGGTCTTTGGCACAGTTAGTCATGTTTTAGTCCTGGTTTAGTCCTGTTTTAGTCCTGTTTTAGTCCTGGTTTAGTCCTGTTTTAGTCCTGGTTTAGTCTGTGTTTAGTCCTG
>NW_026571153.1:0-2500 GCF_026225935.1 Boleophthalmus pectinirostris | reverse complement strand
ACGGAACCAAAGACCCAGAACAACAACCCCATTACCAGAGGGGTACCAACAATTTTGTCCACGTCTGTATATATAAGTTTGAGGGCTCTTTATCTTTGCTCCCTGGACACTGTTGGAGTTCTGTGTGTGATGTTTCAGGTCCTGGTCCTGACCCGTCCTCAGACGTGTGTGTCGCTGTGTCCTCTCTGTCTAAGTCCATGTCAGTGCACAGCTGCTCTGAGGCCTTCCCTTTTCTCTGCTACGGACACAATGTGGTCCTGGTGAAGGAGCTTCTGACCTGGGAGGAAGCTCTGGAGACCTGCAGAAACCTCACGCCCTCCACCTTCAGGTATAGTCCCTGACAAAAGTCTTGTGGCTTATCCATTTTGTAGAAACAAAAGCTTATAACCTGACTTTAAATGAATCGATTGGTTTTAGAAATGTCTCATATGAAGCTAAAACCCTCCCAAATTATGCTCAATAAACTAAAATAAATTTGAGATTTTGGCAAGACAAGTGTCTTGTCGCCTACAGAAAATTGAACAAATAATTTACTTCAAATACAAAAATATGTTGCATAACATCAGTGAATGAAGTAGTGGTGCTGTGAGATCCATATTTAATATCTTGTATGACTCCATGAGCTTGAAGGACACATCCATGTGGTTCCACAATGATTCATACAGTTTGTTGATGAAAGGTTCAAGGCGACGCAGACGCTCTGTTTCTGAATCTGGAGTCACTTAATACAACACAGTCATCATTAAACTGTCTGTGGATCAGAAGCTCCAAGACACAGGTGCAGGTGTGAGACAGGTGCAGGTGTGAGACAGGTGCAGGTGTGAGACAGGTGCAGTGTGAGACAGGTGCAGGTGTGAGACAGGCGCAGGTGTGAGACAGGCGCAGGTGTGAGACAGGCGCAGGAGTGAGACAGGCGCAGGAGTGAGACAGGCGCAGGAGTGAGACAGGCGCAGGTGTGAGACAGGCGCAGGTGTGAGACAGGCGCAGGTGTGAGACAGGCGCAGGAGTGAGACAGGCGCAGGTGTGAGACAGGCGCAGGTGTGAGACAGGCGCAGGTGTGAGACAGGCGCAGGAGTGAGACAGGCGCAGGTGTGAGACAGGTGTTTGGCAGGTGATGATGTGTCTGTTTCTGTGTCCTACAGCTCTTCCTACAGGATGCTCAGGTTGGAGCCTGACGAGCTGCAGTACGTCCTGAGCCACGCCCACAACGCCACCACCAGCAAGGTACAGGGGGCGCTATACCTGTGTGTCCTCAGTGAGGGACAGAAGGTCTAACACATGTCCTGTGTCCTCAGGTGTGGGTGGGTCTGCGGTTCCTGGGTGGTTCTTGGTTCTGGTCAGATGGGGGCGCTGTCTCTCTGTCTTCTCTTCCTGTGTGTCCTGAGTCTGGACTTCACTGTGGAGCTCTGGTCCTCAATGAAACCCCAGGATCAGACCCGCTCATAGAACCCAGCGACTGCAGCCAGACCCTCAATGTGCTCTGTTATGGAGAACCTTAGAACCCTCTGCTGTGGAGAACCTTAGAACCCTCTGCTGTGGAGAACCTTAGAACCCTCTGCTGTGGAGAACCTTAGAACCCTTTGCTTTAGAACATATTTTACAGCTGTGGTCTTGTTAGTTCTGTTTAGAACGTGTGTTCTGTGTAAAGTCCATTGGAGATTTCTCACATAATCATCATTATTTTGGACGTGGCTTCTTGTAAGAAAATAAAACAGATTTATTCCACTTCAGTTTGTTTCTTTGGTCGCACCATTTTAAGACTTTTTAAAGTAAATTTCTGTGGAAATTATTGGGAATTTGTGAGAATTCATGAAAATATTCAGGAATATGTGGCAATTCAAGTAAATAATTTATATATATTATTTTGGTCCTGGTTTAGTTCTGGTTTAGTCCTGGTCCTTGTTTATTTTAGACCTGGATACTCCTGGTTTGGACTTTGCTTCATCCTGGTTTAGTTCTGGTCTAGTCCTGGTCTGGTTCTTGTTTATTTTAGTCCTGGTCTAGTCCTGCTCTGCTCTGACCTTTCCCTGTCTGATGTAAATCATGATTTCTTAGTCAAATCTGTGGAGTTTTTGAGACAGATTATTTTTGAATATTCATATCTGTATTTGCAGGGGTGCAGGGGTCAGGGGTCGGGACAGGGTCACAGGGGTGGGCACAGGGTCAGAGGAGACGGGCACAGGGGGTCAGAGGAGACGGGCACAGGGGAGGGACGGGCACAGGGGTCAGGGGTCAGAGGAGACGGGCACAGGGTCAGAGGAGACGGGCACAGGGGTCAGAGGAGACGGGGGGTCAGAGGAGGGACGGGCACAGGGGTCAGAGGAGACGGGCAGGGGTCAGGGGTCAGAGGAGACGGGCAGGGTCAGGGGTCAGGGGGAGACGGGCACAGGGTCACGGGGGGGTCAGAGGAGACGGGCACAGGGGGGGTCAGAGGGACGGGAGGGTCAGAGGGACGGGACGGGTCACGGGGGGTCAGAGGAGACGGGCACAGGGGTCAGAG
>NW_026571152.1:45852927-45856918 GCF_026225935.1 Boleophthalmus pectinirostris | reverse complement strand
CCTCGTTCATACGCTGACTAAACTGCTCCTGCCCACAGCTCCAGCAGGTTCTGTTCTCACTCTCACCTTTCATTTAAATGCTTCCGTCAGTGAAATTATTTTCTGCACAGTTGTATAAATGTGTATAAATGTGTGTGTAAATGTTTTATTTATCCACAACTATCAAGGGAAGAAAGAAGAAAGCTTAAAGGAAACAACCACCACGCATTAGTCGCACCCTACCAAACTAAACTCTGTTATGCCAAATGAATAAAAACAGAACAACTCGTTCAAACACTGTTGAACTTAGAGTCTCTAAAACCAGTAACACTGAGTTTACAGTAAAGTTCTCTACTAAAATGATGAATGGGGTAGGGGGCAGGTGTCCCTAGTCTGATCCATCAGTGGTGAAGGAAAGATCAGTGTGTTCATCAAACACACACTCTGAGCAGAAAAAAAATGTTAGGCAGAGGTGTAAAGAAGTGTTCTGAGTGTGGATTCTAACAACCTCCCAGAGCGTTCTTTGTCAAATGAAGCTCACTTGTTTGGAGCCAATCTGAGTCTATAGGAAAAGCATTTTCAGACAGTTAAACAAACAAAAAAGTGAATAAAACCAGGGTCTGTAGAGCAGGTTACTACAATTTTAAGACCAAAACGGCAAGGCTCAAAGCAGCAGTTACAGGGGCAAATACAAATGAACTGAGCAGAGTCGATGATCAGAAGAATGCCATGCTCACCTGTCTGGAACGCAGTGGCTTTGTGATTAATATGTCTTGTATCACAGTTTGGACTAGACATGCAGATTTAATTTTCTTCATATCTCTCGGTGAAAGTGTCTTTTGTACGCCTCTCTTGGAGTTCCACTGAGGAGGATCCATGGACGTTCGCAGATCTGAACTACTGAACAAGCTCATGCCCAGCACAAGAACAAGACTCAAGGAGGGTGAAATTGTGAACGAGAGCAGATTAAGGGTACGTAGAGTATGTAGATGATGGTTGATCAGCCAATCGAAACCGCAGAACAAGTTTCAGTCATAGTCTGTTTCATGAGACTTCAGCTGAACCCTCACGAGGATGGAACTAAACAGGTTTGAGTCTCTGGTAATACGATTAGTATCGTGAGGGATTAATGTTTCGTTAACGACGACACACGATTAAGACAACAGATGTTCAAAACAGTCACCGAGGGAAAAATTCAAAAAGATTTCAACAGAGTTCTAATCAAGTAACCACTCATTCACTTTGTTACCATAGTTTTTTTACTCATTTCAGGAGGAGAGATTTACAGAACAGTTAAAGAGCATTTAAAATTACAAACGCCTCCACTGTCACAATGTTACATTAATCATCTTCATAAAGTGCAAATACTGGAAGTGTAGACTATTCACTAGAGCAGTAAAACAACACAGGACACCTGGTGTGTACAGGCTGATGTACAATGTTGTACGATGTTCATGTGTGTGTACTATGTTCATGTGGTGTACGTATGTCATGTGTGTGCGGGTTGTGTGTACGAGTGGTAATGTAGTGTGTGTGTGCGTGTATGTGTGTGTGCGTTGTACTGTGTGTATTGTTGTGTGTGTGTGTACGCGTGTGTTGTGTGTAATGTTGGTGCGTGTGTTGTATTGTGTGTGTATTGCGTGGTGCGTGTATGTGTGTATTGTGTTGGTGTAGTGTGTGTATGTGTGTGTGTATTGTGTGTGTGTATGTGTGTGTGTGTATGTTGCATGTATTGTGGGTGTGCGTGTGTATTGTGTATGGTGGTATTGTGTGTGCGTGTGTATCGTGTGTGTGGTGTGTGTGTGTGTGTGCGTGTGTGTGCGCGTGTGTAGTGTATTGGTTGTATGTGTGTATTGTGTGTGCGTGTGGTGTATTGGTGCGTGTGTGTGCGCGTGTGTGTGTATTGTGTATGTGTGGTATGTGTGGTGTGCATGTACTGTGTGTATGTGTGTGTGTGTGTGCATGATGTGTGTGTGTGTATGTTTTGTGTGTACTGTGTGTGTGTGTATTGTGTTGTGTGTGTGCATGTACTGTGGTGTGTGTGTGATTGTGTATGGTGTGTGTATTGTGTGGTGTGTATTGTGTATGTGTGTGTGTATTGTGTGTGTTGTGTGCAAATTGTGTGTTGTGTGTGTGTATTGTGTGTGTGCAATTGTGTATGTGTGTGTTGTTGTGTGTGTGCATGTACTGTGTGTAGTGATGTGCGTGTGTGTTGTGTATGTGTGTGTGGTGTGTGGTGTGTGTTGTAGGTGTGTGTGTGTGTATGTGTGTATGTTGTGTGTAAATGTGTGTGTGTATGTGTGTGTTGGTGTATGTTTGTGTATGTGTGTGTGTGTGGTGTATGTATTGTGTGTGTGAATTGTGTGTGGTGCTTGGTGTGTGCAATTGTGTGTGTGCATGTACTGTGTGTATGTGTGTGTGTGATGTATCTGCGTGTGTGTGTGTGTATTGTTGTATGTGTGTGTTTGTGTGTGTGTGTGTATGTGTGTGTGTATTGTGTATTGGTGTGGTGTATGTGTTGTTGTGCATTGTGTGTGTGCATGTGTGTGTGTTGTGTGTGGTGCATGTACGTGTGTATGTGTGGGTGTGTGTGTATGTGTGTGGTCCTGTGGTATGTTGTGTTGTGTGTGTTGTGTGTATGTGCGTCCATACTTAAGTACCTACCTAAGTACAGTAAAATAAGAACAACACACTGTTGGATAATGTCAAAATATATGTGTATGTACATGCTTGTATAATGTAATGTACGTGTAAGTGCGTTTTGGGTTTGCCAAAAAATGTTCTTTTTTCTTTTTTTTTTTTTCTTCTCTCTTCTTTTTTTAAAAATATTGAGTCTTTATCACAAGTGCCCTCACTGGTCACATTTATTTTAGTGAAGCAATGGCTCAGTGGTCACTGATCATTTACAAACAAAATAAGTGTTCCCGTTCATTGATACATTTATTCCTAATGTTTTTCAGTCCTTTGTTTTTCTTCATAAGAAGCCATATTTCCGGAAGCCCTGAGAGGCAAGAGAAAAAAAAAAAAAAAAAAAAAAAGAGGCAGGTCATTTGGGCTCTATTTTCTAAGTGAGAGAAAAAAATGTTCTCAAAAAAAAAAAAAAAAAAAAAATTTCTACATATTTTTTTCGACAATTCAGGAAATAGTGAAAACCTCACCTCTCTTAAAGTTGTAAATATAAACTGCAGCAGCTCATCCACATTATCCACAGAATTTGTCCTCAAAATAATGACCCCAGTGCACAAAACAATGCTGTGATTTGAATCGTTCCCTCATGTGTGTCTGTTTACATCCACACAGAACACAGATTGAGGTGAAGCTGCAGATTCGCCACAGTGACTCTACTTCCTGTTCAGCTCAGTCAGATCCTACGTCACCTTCCACTGGATGTGTGATGAGCTAACTGAGCGTCATGACCTACATTTAGATTGACAAATCCATATTTCCAGTTATTTTGGTGAGTAACTTAAAAGTAATGCAATAGTAGTGTAATGTCTTTAAAAACAGAAATATTGTAATGTAACAAATGACTTTGAAATGACAGTAACAAGTAATAAATAACGGATTGATTTTTTGAAGTAACTTGTCCAACACTGATGATGAGAGTAGTGGTGTGGTCACAGGGTAGTAGCCACGATGTCCTAAAGCCTCCCAGTATATTTCGCTAATGGTAAGTTTTTAATCATTTTGTACATGTAGGCTGATTTTTTTGTTTTTTTTTTCAAAAAAAAAATAAATTGCACTGCCTTTGGACTGAGGTGCGCCCTGACGCGCAGAGCGTTCTCATTGCGATGGGATTTGGAGAGAGAGAGAGAGAGAGAAGCTACGATCATCTACGTCTATGACGGACGCACCTCCGGGCCCCTCCCAACAGTCCTGGTTCAGTCCTGGTCCTTTCATGTCTGTTCGGGTCAGGGCGCACCTCAGTCCCGCTAAAAACCCGAGGCAGTGCGGCGTTCTGTCTTCCAGCCTGGAGCAGTTGATCCCCACTCTCGCTCTCACAGAATGACAG
>NW_026571152.1:45822927-45847927 GCF_026225935.1 Boleophthalmus pectinirostris | reverse complement strand
CCCTGTGGATCAATAAACTTTGTCTAAGTCTGTTATGGCTCGAGGGGATGGGATGAGACTCAACTTCTACAAGACGAAACATGACGTGAGATTTGGCTCACGAGAACGAGACAAGACGAGATTTTGATATAATTTTTAATAAATGAATTGCGTCAATTCACAATTTTTGGTTTATTTCATTTTATAATTTTGCTGTCAGTGTGGTGCTGCTTTTTGGAGTTACAGCTTCTCAAGAGGAGTTACTCTGCACAGTCAACCCACTTTTGATCTCAGGCAAATGTAAAAATGAGATCTTGTTCCATCCCTAATGACTTAACGTGAACAGTAAATAAAGTAGATGTTTGAGAAGATGTACCTGGCCTCCATGACTGTGGCTGAGATCCTCCCTGTGCTTTCAAACAGAGACACGGCTTTCTCCACGTCCAGCTCCTCCTGACGCTGAGACTGAACAAACAACAACAAAACCTGAACTCTAATGCAGTTGTCAGTGTTTAATATCTCCGGCGGAAATGCAGAGAGAATGGAGGTTTAATGTAGGCTAATGCAGGCTAAAAGACTCCAGTAAAAATGTGATGGGACCTGTTCAGTTGGAGCTGCAGACACGTCCTCGTACAGACCCATGTCCTCCAGTGACTCCTGCACAAAGCAAAAGGTTCCACAGGGTTAGTTTAACAGTTTTCTGTAATATAGTGTAAAGATAATGGAGTAATAAATGTCAACAGTTCAGCCCAAAGTCTAAAAAAATCCAAATATTAAAGGCAGAGTTTAAAGCAGAGCTGAGGCTACTGGTCATTACTCAGCTTTAGTTAGGGATAACAAACGTATTTAAAGGTGCACTGTGTAACATTTTATTGTTGCGGGTCCCTCACCTGCTTCATTCTATGAACATCTCAAATGTTACACAGTTTGGCATTAAAATGCTACAGGTTAGAGGTGGTTTTACAGCTCAGAAAACAAGCAAGACCTAAAATTGTCTCAGTGTTTTAACTTAAGCTTCCGTTGTCCTTCCATCTTTTTCCTCTTCTCTGGGGTCGGGTCACGGAGGCGTCAGTCTGAGCAGGGAGGCCGAGACTTCCCTTTCCAGGCACACTTCCTCCAGCTCCTCCGGGGGACCCTGAGGTGTTCCCAGGCCAGTCCAGAGACATAGTCCCTCCAGTGTGTTCTCCTGTCCACGTGGAGGAGCAGCGGCTCTACTCCGAGCTCCTCACTCTGTCTCTAAGGGAGCGCCCGGCCGCCCTGCGGAGGAAACTCATTTGTGCCGCTTGTATCGGAGATCTCGTCCTTTCGGTCTTTACCCAGAGCTCAAAATTCAAATAAATTCCATGAAATTCAATTAGTTGTGTTTTTATTTTATTAGTTAATTCATATATATTTGCTGAGTTTTCCAAGTCTATGGGGAAAATGTGCAGGACTCTGAACTGGGCTCTATGGCTCTATTAAATTTGAATATATGTTATGACGTTCTTTCTTCAGACCAAGAGTTTGTTCTAAAAAATGAACCTAATGACTATGAAATAATTATCAGAAGACCAAATGAACACCATTGGACATATTTGTATATAGTCTTAATAGTTGGTGTAACAGTTTGTGTAAATTGTTTACTTTGAGGTCAGAGAGCCTGGTTTTGGCCAAAGACACGTACTCCTGCAGCAGACTGCGATGCTTCAGTGGAACAAATGGAGGATGGAGCAAGTGAACCTGCAGAGAACAAAACACAGAAGGAACCAAATATAACTCAAGTTAAACACAGAACTTAAACAGTAAAAATCTCAACTCCACTAAATCACAACTTTTATTTTAGACTTTTCTCCATGTTCTAGTCGTTTCTCCTCTCTGACCCTCTGAACTTTATTTGGACTGATTCATGTTTGAGGAAACTAATCTTTCTCTTATTTTCAAGATTCCATTTTGTCACTCTCCCCCCGTTTTCAGCTCCACCGGTACAAGCCCACTGTGACGTACGCGCCCGCCGTGACGTACGTACGCGCCCGCCGTGACGTACGTACGCGCCCGCCGTGTGACGTACGTACGCCGCCGCGTGAGTACGTACGTACGCGCCGCCGTGACCGTGACACGCCCACTGTGACGTCTGCTCGTCCTTCTCCAGTTTGATGTTCTTCATTTTGGTCCAAATGTTAAAAAAAAATGCTCTAGTGTGAGGTGCAGCAGGAGGAGGCACCACAGCCTGGTTTTAGTCCTGGCTTAGTCGTGGCTTAGTCGTGGCTTAGTCGTGGCTTAGTCCATTGGACTCCACAGTTTTCTAACGCCGAAGTCGTCTCACTTGTTTCTTCTGTAACGTTGTTTCAGATCAATATTGAGATTTAAAATGTCACAGTTAAAACAGAGTGATCCCCGGGGTCAGAGGTCAGAGGTGTAGAGACACAGGGTCACATGACTGTTACCTTCAGATACTGGGGGGGTTCAAAGGGCACCAGGTCAGACAGGAACTTCAGCAGAAACACCAGAGCTTTTTTACTGGAGGCGTGAGGGCTGCTGCTCGCCCCAAAACACCTCTGAAAGAACAACACAGGTGACAGAACATCACAGCGTTTCTGCTAATGCTATTTTAAAGAAAGAATTGAATTGACTCTTGTGAGCGTTTAGTGATGTTATAATGTTGTTACCTTCACAAAAACAGACCTGGAGTTGTGTTTTCAAACAGGAGGAAGCTTTAGAGATGTAAACAGACTAATAATAAAGAGTTACTCAAACGTGTGAATGAAACGAACAGAACTCCAGTCTGTGAGAAGGGAACAACATTAAAACATGATTTAAAGCTCACAGGAGTCAGTTCTGTGTAATAAAGGACCTTTAATTATATTTGTATTAACCTTGAACCAGTCGCTGTAGGAGGGGAACACCGCAGGTCCTTCCAGAGCTCCTTGTCGTGCCAGTAAAAAGGCCGTGATGACGCTCTCCAGATCGTAACTCTGAAAAGCAGCTCTCAACAAAACATCCAACAGCTCTGACAAAAACACAAACACAACCTGGTCAAGATTTACTTAGATTTAATACCAGATGAGCTAGAACCACAAACAACAACAACATAACCCTAACCCTGAGAAAGAAAGTGGACTTTTACAGAATCACCAATCGAAGCTGCAAACTCTGACTTATCTCAGGTAAAAAGATCTATATTTTGTTCTGAATGCCCTCTGTGTTTGAGGGACACGAGATGATCCAACCACAGCTGCTCATTTGTATCACACGTTTGGGTGGAGAATTTTCACGCTCATTGGTCCAGTTCCAGACTCTTCTGGATTTAAACAGAACGTAAAAGGGACCGGCTGCTCAGGCTACAGAGTAACAACAATGTCTGACCTGAGAGAGTTTTCCCTGTGACAGAGATTTACCTGTAAGAGAGTTCTGAGCAGAGGAGTTGTAAACCAGCACAGTGGAGAGGAAGCTGAGCACATGTCTCCAGTTGACTTCGTGAGTGGACAGAATCTGCTGCAGGTCAGAAAACAGCTGCTCGACGCTGAAGACCATGGAGAGCTAAAAACAGAAGAGGAACCATCACACATTAGATCATAAAAGGTTCAATATTACACAAAACTGACTCCTGTGAGATTTAAGTCACGTTCCTCCTCACAAACAGACCTGGAGTTGTGTTTTGTTTCATTCACACGTCTGAGTAACTCTTTGTCTACATCTCCAAACTCTAAATCAGGGGTCTCCAACCTGTAGCTCAGGAGTTACCAGTAGCTCTTCACCCTCTTCCAAGTAACTTGCCCTGGGATTTCTGAATTGCGCTGATCAATTAAACGCCCATTTCCTTTGTAAATGTATAATTTTGTGCACTGATAACTGGATAAAGGGTCAGGCTTTACAGACATTTAACTGTACCACGGCTCTTATATTTACAAAATTTCTGGCGACCGCTAAAATTAGCACCTCTCTGGCATTTTCATTTTACAAAAAGTAGCTCCCAGAAGGTAAAAGGTTGGAGGCCCCTGCTCTAAATGCTATGTTCCACCTTGTGATGTCATGAAGTGGTAGTTTTCAAGTGAACAGCTCCTTTTTCCAGACTGAAATGACCCAAATGATTTTAGTGAAGGTGTGTGGAGTTTAAAAACACAGTGGAGCAGACAGTGGAACCAAGTGTTTCCGTTTGAGAGAAGAACTCGTGCTAAAACTGCAGGTTTGTGTGTTAAACATGTGAATGAAACAAAACACAAGTCCAGGTCTGTGTGTGACGAGGAAACGACATCAGAGCAGAGAACAGAATCTCTTGCTTTATGGAGCCTTCAGTCTCAAGGTTTTTGGGAAAATATGAGGAAGATATTTTCAAATGGCATTTCAACACAGACAGGGATTGTGTTGTGTCTATTTGAACACACCACAGTAACACAACTGTACATGGACCAGTCTCCCTGAACATGAGACGAGCTTCTGCTCCGACTCTGTAAATCCACACTCAAAACGCTTCAGTTTATTTTGCACTCTTCTCTCTTAATTTTAATTTTATGATTTTTTTTAAAATTATTATTATTTTATCACTTTATTTTTATTGTATTTGACGAATTTGTAAACTTAACAAGAAAATAGAAAAAAGAGGAGAAATAATAATGACAATAAAAGGAAATAAAAACAGAAACAGAAGCCTAGGTGACACTTGAATATTCTACTTTTGCATATATAATGTCCATTTTTCCCATTTCTTCTTCATTTGTGCCTCTTGCAACCTCAGTCTATGAGTTATTTTCTCCATTAGATACACGTCTTTTATTGTAGACGTCCACTGATCCTTTGAAGGCACAGAAGTTGTGCCCCAGTTCCTGGTTATTGACTTTTTGGCAGCTAATGACATGACTTTGAAAAGATATATATCGCTTTGGTGAATAATGTTTTCTGAGAAGTTGCATAGATGGACCAGTTCAGGCGACAAAGGGACAGAACATCCCAGCACCTGCCCCAGAACATCACAAACCATCTCCCAAAATACAGTAATATTTGCACAATTCCAAAATATATGAGAATGGTCCACATGAATCTCTCCACATTTCTGCATTTGATGTATCCTTAACTGTTTACTCTTTAATTTAGGTGTAATAAAGAATCGAATCAGGTTCTTCCAGGCAAACTCCCTCCATGTTCGAGAGCCGGTGGTGGTGTGGTGATGCTGCCACATGTTTAACCAATCTTTATCTCCAATTTTTTAATTGTATGAATATTAATGTTTTGATTTGTTTGTTTTGTGAGTTTTATGTCTTTCTTATTCTGTCAAGGACTTTCATTACTTTGTGTACAAATTGTGCTGTACAAATAAACTTGCCTTGACTTATCAAGATAAAGAGGAACAAACTGAATATTGAAAATGGAGTTGCCACGGCAGTTTATTATCAATATTAAGATAAACTAACTGGATATGAGAGTTATGTAAGAGTTACCTGACAGAAGAGGTTTGTGAGGAGGGGGCTGGTTTTGGCAAAGGTCCACTGGTTCTGCAGCTCGATGGCAGAAGACACTGAAAGAAGGTGGAGATGTTAACACTGAGCTGAAGAGAGTGTATTTCATATGAAGCTGAACGTGGTCTTCACCTGTGAGCCGAGGCTGATACGTCAGTGTTTTTGTGAGGCAGTGTTTGAAGAACCTCCTGAGAGCTTCTGCAGACACCAGGGTCCCACACAGAGTCGAGTCCAGCAGCTCAATCCTGGATAAAACAATCAAATCAGGTTTAGAAAATTCAACTTAAACGAACAATCCATTTAAAATCAATAATTTAATCCACAGTTTTAGTTTCCTGTGGTTTTACAAACACACCCGGAGTTGTGTTTTGTTTCATTCACATGTTTAAACCCTGCACATTTAACACAAGTTTTTCTCTCAAACAGCTGTCAACACTCTGTTCCACCTTGTGATGTCATCATGTGGTGATACAGGAAGTGCTCTACTGTGTTTTTAAACTCCACACACCTTCACTAGAATCACCTGGATCATTTCAGTCGTGGAGTTGCTGATCTCAACTGAACTGAAGGGAAAAGGGGCTGAGAACTTAGAAACTACCACTTCATGACATCACAAGCTGGAACAGTTTTGGAGATGCAGACAGACTAATAATAAAGAGTTACTCAAACATGTGTGAAAGAAGCAAAACTAGGATGACCAGATTTTCAGAATTCCAGCCGGGTTTGGATGTTTGGTGTAAATAAAACAGTGAAAATAGTGTGGAACATTGTGCATTCTCGTGTCAGAATCTGAGGGACATTTTTGTGTTTTATGGTCATTCACAAACACATTTTTCTGTATTTTGGCAAAACAAATGACAATTTTTGCTCCTCTTTACTGTTGGGAGGATCAGACTTTACAAGAATTGTGATGGTCCTGGCTTAGTCCTGGTTTAACTCAGATTGGTCTAAAATAGGGACACTGTAACAACCGTATATGTTCTATTGGTCTAAATGGGCTGTGAAATACAACTATGGCCTAAAACTAAAACTGACTTATATATATATATATATATATATATATATATATATATAGTTTTAGTTTGAATGAAAATTGTAAAAAAAACACAAGCTTTAACCATGTCTGTGCCCCCGTTGCCGGTGATGATGAGGTCTCATTTTTCTCGACCGCCTCCAGAAGCCCTGAAAACAGATTCTTTGAGTTTATGCTGCTTTAAAGGTGCACTGTGTAACATTTTAGAGGGATCCCCTGCTTGTATCCATGGAGAAGTCATTGTATTGCTGGTAATGTTCCATGGTATGGCATTAAACAGCTCCATCTAGCATTTATTCATTCCAGGAGTTTCTATTGCTCAAAAATACAATGATTCCTTCTGTGACCTGCTTGTTTCCATGGGGAGGTTATTTCCATTTATTCAAATACAGGGAATTTTATTATCTTGAAAAACATGTTTTCTTACTGAGAGAAGAGTCACTTCTGACCTGAACTGATCTGAAAGACCGTTCTTTTTAAGGAAAATTAATTCTTTTATCATCAGTAATGTTCTTATGAGCCTTTTTCATCAGTTTTATTGAATCTGTTCTTGCATGTGGGATCGTCTGTTGGTTCAGTGTGTGTGTGTGTGTGTGGGTGTGTGTGTGTCTGTGTGTGTGTATCTGACTCTGCTGCACAACTATTTCCCTCTGGGACAATACAAAAGTTGAAAGGTGAAACCTGTTCGACTCCATGGAGACTGAGCAGACGAGCTTCTATGAGAAAAGTTCCACAGTGCACCTTAAAGTGATTAGACTGTGCGTTGTTTGTGTAGTTTGTGTAGTTTGTGCAGTTTGTGTAGTTTGTGACTCACAGAAGAGCGTTTGGTCCAGGACAGAGCTGCAGACTCCACACAGTCTTTTGTTCAGAGATGTTCCCTCCTCACTGACTTCAAACCCAGAGCCCACCAACACCTGCAGCACCACTGAAAAACACAGAATCCAGATTCCTAAAACAGTTGAGAACTCCTCAGAGACCACAGACAGGTGACAGGTGCGACAGGTGCGACAGGTGTGAGGAGCACATACAGGTCAGGACTTGCTCTTGGACCTGCTTATGGTCATCTCCAGGACTCCAGCTGCACAGGGTCTTCAACTCTGACACCAACCAGGACCTGACTCCAGGACTGCACAAAAACACACAAAACCACACAAAAACACACACGCAGAAAAGCACACACACGTTAAATACAGCACAGTAGGTCATGTTTACTCTGAGTCAATATTCCAGAGTGCAGAAGCAAACATACAGTAAGAAGAGAGAAAGTTGGAAAACATGCTTCCTGCTGCTTTTCCCACATGCTGCTGTGGACACACTGAAGTGGAATTGTTGCAGTAGTGACGCAACCATTATTTTTCAAGCGTCCCACTACTTAATTTTTTTTTCATTGTTAGAGTAGATGTACTTCCTCCTTTTTTCTACTTATTTAGAATTGACTTTTTTTGTTTTGTTTTTTTGTCCCAATAATTTCCTTGTGCATCAGTAAAGTTTGTCTAAGTAATTTTATATTGGTATGGGAATGTATTAAACAGTATGAAGACAGAACACTGGAGTTTACACAAAAATGGTACAAAATTGTCAAATATTCGTAACAAACCTTTCCAAAATGTCCTGCAGAGAGACGATGTTGTACGAATGAAGATGGAAAACCACCTCCAACTTTGGGAATTTCTATTAAAACAAAAAACAACAACAAACAGTAACACAACATGAAAACAAAGAACTTTGCAGAATATTCAACCACGTATAAATAAGTATTTTATTTCTAACTCACCTCTTCTCTGGTGAGCTCCTTCCAGAGCAGTTTGGGACACAGCGCCCCCTGGGACAGCAGCTCCCGACTCGACTCCAGCAGACCGCAGAGCTGGGCCTGCAGAGACACACGTTTAACATCTGACCCGGACACAGCCGTGTTTAACATAAGACCCAGTTTTACACAGCAGGGGGTCATATATGTGGAAATATGTGGTCACAGTCATGTAAATCTGTGCAAAAAAAAAAGGAGAATCTGAACTCACTGATTTAACAACAATAAAAACACATTCTACCTCATTATTCCCAGAAATCGTCTCTGCCCCGTTTGACCCGGTGAGCCACGGTGAACAGAACAGTGAAAGTTCAGTTCCAGACACTGACCCGGTCCGGAGACGTCAGCAGCTCCTCGTTAGCTCGTAGCCTCGTTAGCTTCTTCAGTCTTTGCACAAACACGCCCACCGTCACCGTCGTCAGGGCAACGCGGCGGCGCTCAGACTCACGCTTCAGCTCACCCACTGTAAACACAAATATAAGAAATGACAAGAAGATTCTATTGCAGCCAAAATGTTAGAGCCCGTCCCGGATCCTCCCAGAAAAACCCAGTGAGTCTCCTGGTTTTCATCACAGAGACACTGGTTCATCCAGGAGACTGAAAAACTGCATCTACACCAACACTCACAAAACCAAGAGACTCAAAAAACCCGATCAGAACTGGGAAACTCGAGTACACGTGAGTTCTTACTCAGAAGAGACGCAGACAGAGTCGAGGGGACGAGAGGTTCTGTGGAGCCGCTGAGAGACGAGGAACTCTGAAAGAAAAAAAACATCCTGGTGACTAAAAAAGAGAAAGTTGCTGCAGTAACTTCTGCTGGAGGATCTGTCAAATGCTTTTCTTCATGGAGATGTTGTTGCTTTCTGGTCAGATTGTGTTAAAATAAAACTCAGGTTAAAGTCTAAGAAAGCCTCAGACAGAGCAGTGCCTACAGTTAGCATCACACCCCCAGGGAATGTGGATGACAGTGTGTCCCTGAAACAGTCCTATGAGATGTTACACTGAGTCAGACCTCTGTGAGCAGATCTTCCACGTTCTGGTTCTGCAGCAGGAACCTGAGCGCCGCCTCCTGCACAGAACCTCCACACTTTGGTCTCTTCACCTCTCGACCCACTGTGGACCACAAAAACAAACATCATTTAATCTTCATAACATGTTTAAACTTAAAATGTTTCAGTGTCCAGCAGGTGCTACAGCCAAATTAAACATTCTGAGAAGATAAACAGAACAGGTAAAGATAATCACAGCTGCCCCCTGATGATTGAGCGTCTCAGTGACGTCAAGGTTTGATTGGTTCATTTTTGTTTTAAACTGAATGAAGAAAAGGCTCAGGTCAAGTCGCTTGGATCTGGATCGTTTGGCTCTTGTAGCTCACGTCCGTCCCGCCGTCACCAGCCTCGGCGTCACTTTAGACACTCATCTTTAATTTGAAAAGCAGATAAACAGCTTCTTAAAAATCTAGTTTTTATCATTTGTAGATTTTATCTAAAGTCTTTTTAATTTTTAAGACTAAAACAGGACTATCACAGTTTTACAGTAATCTGATCCTGCCAACAATAAAGAGGAGCAGAAACTGTCATTTGTTTTGCCAAGATACAGAAATCTGTGTTTGCAAATGACCATAAAACAAAAAAGCAACAACAAGAAACAAGCAGCCACAGAAATCCTGTTCCTCAGATTATGACATGAGAATCCACAATGTTCCTCGCTCTTTTTCCTGTTTTATTTATATTTATATCAAACATCCAAACCCTCATAGTTTGGATTTTTTAAATCTGGTCCCCTACACTAATGTGAGTCAGTATAGTCACATTTTCTTTGTGTTTTGTCGTTTTTAAGCAGCTTTTCGGCATTTTACCTAAACAGATGACAGTTTTTGTCTCTTTACTGTTGCAGGATCAGATTGGTCCAAAATAGAGACACTGGGACATTTCTTGTATAAAAATCAGTGGTTTTGTATAAAACTGCAGGGACAGGGGGCACAGGCTCAAAAGTGGGACTGGAAAGATGTTAAATAAAGAGTCTGGACTCTGTTAATGTCAGAGTCTGTGTGTAATACAAACAGTTTGATCCTTGCGCCTGTAAACTGGAAAAAACTCACCGAATAAACTGGACACGGGTCTTTTCTGCGGCACCAAACTGCCCGAAGCGCTGGGGCTGAGAGCCATGGCGCCACAGGACTAAAGTCATGCGGTTTTAATCTTACTTTAATCTTATTTTAATGGAAAAGCGCAGAAAAGTCCGGTGTTTGTGTCGCTGCTGTTGAGGCTGGCGCGCTCATGGCACTTTTCTTCTTCACAGGATCCTGTGGTGAGACTCAGACGCGCAGTGCGCCCCCTGTGTGTGCGGGGAGGTCAAGACCAGTCCTCAAAACATTTTATTTTCAGTATTTATTGTTATTTATTTATAGTTGATTCATGAGACAGGGACAGTGCACAATCTACATGAACCTTAACAGGAGAAAGACTTAACAGCTGTAGCGCTGGAGAACATTTCCACCTCGTCCCTGTGCAGGTTTTTAGGTTTTAAGTGATTGGTTTCAGTTTTGTTTTTCACTTCACGGACCCCAGAGCAGCGCGTGCACAAGGACCAGGGACAGACAGGACTCAGCATCTGGAGAAGATAATCTCTCCTGTACTTTGAATTACAACAATATTGTTGGATTATTTTTAAAATCCTGTTTTGCCTGTTTTTTGTTTGTTTGTTTGTTTTTTTTAAGCTGCCTAAGTCAAAGTAGAAAAATACCCAGGTGTTTCAGAGCGTGTGATTTGGGTCAGATTCTGTGGTCCTGTGTCCCTCTAGACCTGAGTCTGTTTGAGCTCAGTGAACCTTTCATTTATTTATTTATTTCATAAAGTATAAGAAGGTATTAACAGTGTCCTAATGTTAAACACACAAGAAATGAATGAAAAGGAGCAGAAAGAGTCATCTTCTGCTCCCTGCTCCTTTTCACTTTTGCAGACGACACATTCTCACTGAGAGTGACGACTGTGGCACGAACCGTTTATAGTAAATAAATAAAAAACATAAATAGTAACTCCACATTACACTGTGTTGTTTGGTTCATTTAAACTGAGCCAATAACTGGACCTGGAGATGAGCAGGGCCAAGTGTCTTGCCCAATGTGTCCAGATTTTCAAAATAAAAACTGGGATGTCCCTGGTTTTTGGAGGTTGGTGATAATAAAATTGTGAAACGAGTGTGTTTCCTTTAAGGAAAACTGTTGTGCACTTGGCTCGTATGTGAGTCAGTATAGTCACATTTTTTTGTGTTTTGTTTTTAAACAGATTTTCTGTATTTTACCAAAACAAATGTTAGTTTATGTCTCTTTCACTGTGGCAGGATCAGATTGGTCCAAAATAGAGACACCTGGGACATTCCTTGTACAAAACTGGGAGAAATCATTGGTTTTGTATAAATCTGCTGGGACAGGGGTTAAGGTAACTTTAACCCTAACGTCTGATCACCCTGGTCTTGCCCAAGGACACAACACCAGCATTCATCATTATAGGGCTTTATGTTGTTTCCATATCAGGGCCTCAAAATGTGCAGGTCAGAAAAGTTATCGCAGTGACTTAAACATTACAAAAGTATGAGATTATGTCCTTTATGAAATATTATCAGGTTAAACTGTGGAAACAGGAGGTGTGTCTGAAAACTGAGCTCAGAATCAGCTCCACTTTCTTTGTGAGGGGAAAGTTCTACTGTTACTGGGTGTGACTAAGTCTGTAAACCCTCAGGTTTCAACACACTGTTCTGTTTAAACAGAGAGGAAAGTGTGAAAGTGAAGGTACCACAGATAAACATGACACCACATGTTTAAAGAGATTATATTAGGCTGTTCTCTGGTCTCATTTCCTCATCAGACAGACCTGGAGTCGTTTGTTATTTAAAAAGATGATGCATGGACTGCTCCAAAACTCTTATTTCAAACACAAAAACACAAAAAGAAGACACTGACACACTGTGATGTCACAAGCTTTTATGATTCATGAAATCCTCCTCATGTTCAAGTACACGGATGCACGACACAGTCACCACACTGCCCACGACCCGCCATAAGACACTGATGCCGTAAACGTGGTACAAAACACTGGTACAAAAGTAATCTGGTACAAAAATATCTCTTAGACGTGTACTCAAGGTCCTCTAAAGAATCCATTTTAAAATCACATGTAAAACCGTCACAAAACGTCTGGAAATTTAAAGGCCTTTGGTCTCATGAAAACACACAGGAGTAAAACAGCTCCGCATTCAACAGTAAAGACGGCACAGGTGGGCACAGGTGGGCACAGCTGCATCAGCTGCAGCCTGGAGCAGAGAAGAGCTGCACGGCGGGCGCACGTGGCACTCTGGTCAGCAGGTGCACGTGGGCACAGGAGTCGCTCTGATTGGCTGCCGGGCGCAGGCAGGCGCAGGCAGGCGCAGGCGGTCAGGCGTCGCACTGACCGGCCGGCGGGCACAGGTGGTTCCGTACCAGGTGAAGCAGCACCAGCAGCAGCATCTCGGAGGTGCTGCTCAGAGCCACGATAAACGGCGCCTGAGACGCAAAGTCGGCCTCTGTGCGGCGAAACGAGAGCTGCATCACGGCCAGCGCCAACAAACTGTTCTGAACGCCCACCTCGATACTCACAGTCTTCCTCTGAGGAGGGTCAAGACCCGCCAACCGCGCCAACAGCGCCCCAACTGCCAGCCCCAGCACTGGCACCGTGACCCCCACCAGCACGATGTGCGGCCACACGTTGGCCAGGATGGACGCTCCCATCTGATAGGCCATAAAGACGCCCCCCACCATGAGCAGCACGCTCAGGGGGCGAATCAGCATCAGCAGGAGGCGGGTGAGGCCGGGCAGACGCAGTTTGACCAGGACGCCCAGAGAGATGGGGATGGCGATGAACAGAAGAGTGCCCAGGATCTTAACGAAGGGCACGTGGAGGGCGGCGTGGACCCCCAGCAGTCGCCCGTACAGAGCGGAGGACAAAGGCATGGCGCCCACCGCCACCACGGTGGACACCAGCGTCATGGAGATGGCCAGGGTGACGTCCCCGCCCAGCAGGAGGCTGTACAGGTACCCCCCTCCCCCGCCGGGCGCCGAGCAGGTGATGACCAGCCCCAGTGCCAGGGCTTTGGGCAGGCGGGCGAGCTGAGACACGCAGTACCCATACAGGGGCATCACCAGGAACTGCCCCAGGACCCCGAGCAGCAGAGGGACGGGTCTCCGGAGCAGCCCCCTCAGGACCTCCCCCTCCACCTTACACCCAAAGGCACATTTGTTCACGAAGATGACGGGCAGCAGGGCGAACAGCACCGGGTGCTCCGAGAAGTGGGACAGGCCCCCGGAGCGGATCAGGCGTGAGGCGGGGTCATCGCTCCAGGGCACCACGATGATGGAATAGTCCGTCCTCTCGGCCACGAGCGCCGGCGAGCCCGGCCCCTGTGCGCCCCGCCCCGGCGAGTCGGGCGGGTCCTGTGGCTCCCCCTCCTGGCGGAGAAGCTGGAGGTGCAGCTGGACGCGCCCGGGGAACCCAGAGCGGATACTGATGATGTAACTCTGAGAGCCCACAGACGCTCTGCTGAGGGACACGTTCAGGATGGACAGGACCTCAGGGTCCAGGGACTGGACTCTCAAAATCTGCCTGTGGCCTCTGGAGATGTTTGAGGAGCGGGTGGAGACCACGATGACACCTTTGGAGTTTTCAGGAAACTCAAACTCCAGAGAGGAGCCGTCTCCGATGGCGACGAAGGCCTCATCAGACTTCAGGTTTGTTTGGCTCCAGGGCGGCTCCACCGTCGACCTACAGAAAGACGACGGAATAACATCACAGACTCCAACATGTCAAGTTCAATATCACACAAACGGACTCTTATCAGCTTTAAGTCCCGTGATCATGTTCTAATGTTCTAATGTTCCGTCACACAGAGCTGGAGTCGTGTTTGTTTCATTCACATGTTTGAGTAACTACTTAGTATGAGTCTGTTTACATCTCCAAACACTCTGCTCCACCTTGTGATGTCATGAAGCAGAGGAAATGAAATCATCCAGATGATTCTAGTGAAGCGTATGAAGCTTATAAACACAATACACAACTTCCTCTTTTACCACATGACATCACAAGGTGGAACAACAGGGTTTTTCCGTTCGAGAGAAGAGCTCAGCCGAAATATAAAAAACTCAACTCCAGTTCTGTTTGAGGAAACGACATTTGACCAGATCAGAAAAGACCTGATGGGCCTTTTAACTAAAACAACACAGCCCAAAGCCTCAACACGTAACAGAGCTGAAATATATTTAGCTCAATAAAAATCTGCCTCTGGACTCGTGGGTGTGACTCAAATCTGCTTAATTACACATGAGCCTGAGCTAGAATTTGGCAAAAAGCATGAACCGGGAAACAACACGTAACAAAACACGAGCGGCCACATCTTTTTACGCACGCGACACATCCGTCTGTTCCATTTGTTGATCGGTTAATCGAACCCTGCTCAGACAAGGCCAGAATAAAAAATCATGCGTGTACAGAAGGAGAGAAGGAGGCCCACCGGCTGCTGTTGTCCGCGGTCCAGATGTTGGTGGCCCACGCCCGCGTCGCTCCGTGGGTGAACAGCACGACACAGCACAGCGTGAAAAACAGCCCCATCGTCCGCAGCCTCCTCCCGCGATCTACGCCCGCCGCACCGCCCGCTCCAGCGCCCGCACGAACCCACCAAACCCACGCGTGATCGGCTTCATTCTGTGCGCTCAGACCTTCGCACGGCGTCCGGAGCCGGCTTCCGTGCTGCGAGTTTGATTCCCATTTTGTGGCTCTTTATACCGGAACTTCCACATGAGCCCGCCCCGCGCTGTCATCCGCGCACACGCACAGCGCACACGCACACTCCCCCCGCCTCCCCCCGCCTCTGTCTGCTCCAAAATCAAACCTTTCGATCCGTGTGCAAATATAAAAACACGGACACGGAGGTTTGCGCGTTTGTCTGTTCGGTGGAGCGCGTGTGCGTGTGCGTGTGCGCCATGTGCTCTTTGGACTGGAGAAAAAACTGCGGCTCTTATTTCCGGTTCTGAAATGTCAGAATAAACCTGGGATGTTCAAACTATGGTCCGGGGGCCAAACGCGGCCCTCACAGGAGTATTTGTTACAGTGATCAGGTTTTCAAAAATAAAACACTGGGGCGTCTCTGGTTTGTGGAGGTTGGTGAGAATAAAATTGTGAAACGAGGGAAACTGTGAAGCAGAGACGTTCATGACTCTTGAACTCATGACATGAGTCATATAATCACATGTTTTGGTCATTTTTAAGCAGCTTTTCTGTATTTTATCAAAACAAATGACAGTATGTGTCTCTTTACTGTTGCAGGATCAGATTGGTCCAAAACAGACACACTGGGACATTTCTTGTATAAACTGGGACAAATCAGTGGTTTTATATAAATCTGTGGGACAGAGACACAGACTCAAAACTGGGACTGTCTCGGGGAAACAGGGACGTGTGGTCACCTTCCTCTCAGATGAGTATTTGTTTGAGTTGTAAAGTCAATATTCCAGCAAAATTCATAATGTTATGAGCTAAAATTAAATCCACTGCGTTGTGCCGCTGCTCTGCTTCTGTTTCAGATCCACATGAAAAACACACATGATTATTCTTATTACATGAGTATTACTTTTCTATAATCGTTGGGTTTGATGACATCGCAGCATTCTAAAGACCAGTGTTATTATAGATGGGAGGACCTCAAATTCATTTTGTTCAACTAGAGATTTTTGTTGTAATATATCGTGGTCTTCGGTCTAAACTTGAGTCAATAATAGAAATGATCAGGTTCCATATGTGGGAATTTACCTTTCCAATATTTCTTGGTAAAGTACATTATAATTAAATATAAAGGAAAAACTGTCTTTTGCCTCCATCTAAGAGTCTGACACCATCACATTCTAGAATCTGAAAAAACAAACAAAGAAACAAACTTCAATAATATAATAATAAAGAACACACATTAGAGTATTGTTCCAAAGTATGTTTTTAACTTTCTTTGGAACTCATGCAGGTCATATGACGACTCTAGAAAGTTACGTACTGTGTCTTTAAACGTCCCATATCACACTGTTCTGATCTGTTTTAATGTTGTTGTTTTTGTCACACACACACCTGGAGTTTTATTTCACTCACATGTTTAACACACAAACCTGCACATTTAGCAGGAGTTCTTCTCTAAAACTGAAAACACTCTATTGCACCTTGTGATGTCATCATGTGGTGATACAGGAAGTGCTCCACACACCTTCACTAGAATCATCTGGATCATTTCAGTCCTGGAGGGAAAAGGAGCTGTTCACTTGAAAACTACTGTAAGAGCCACAAGCCACAGGATGCACATTTTAAAAGGCATTTCTGACGACTGTTTCCAAATAAATGAGCTCAAAATTCCAGTAAAAGCTCAAATATTCCTTTACTGTAGCGTGAACACAGTCAAAAACTGTTCCTCATTACTTTGCAACACCTGGAATCGCTAATTATTTAGGTAGCAACCCACAGAAAACAAAGACATAAACAGTGGCAGGAGGTGCATTTTGGCCGCTACAACTACCACTTCATGACATCACGAGGTGGAACAGAGTGTTTGGAGCTTTGGAGATGTGGACAGACTCATAATAAAGAGTCACCTGTACATGTGAGAATGAAACAAAACACAACTCCAGCTGTTTTATGTGAGGAGAAAACATTAGAACATGACTTAAAACTCAAAGTCAGTTTTGTGTAACCTTTACATTTCTAAACATATTTATATTTTTATTCAGAACAACAAACATTTTATTATCTGAACTTTTTACATTGTCATGTTCAAAACAGAAGTACTGAGTGGAGTGTTGCAACGGTTCTTCCTGTGAAACGTGATGTGGCTAAAATAACAAACAGATGAGACAAAGATCTGAAAATCAACCGAAGCTTTAATGAAAAACATTCAAACACAGTCATGGTGAAAACAGCGAAATACACACCATCATCTCCACCCCTCGAATATCTCTATCATCTCTACCATCTCCACCATCTCCATCATCTCTACCATCTCCACTATCTCCATCATCTCCACCCCTCGAATATCTCCATCATCTCTACCATCTCCATCATCTCTATTATCTCTACCATCTCCACCATCTCCATCATCTCTACCATCTCCACCATCTCCATCATCTCTACCATCTCCACCCCTCGAATATCTCGAATATCTCCACCATCTCCACCATGACATTTGTTCATCTTGTTTTTTTCTGTAGTAAATAAACAATTTTACATTTTACATAAAACAGCTGAAAGGCCAAAGATGTGTCCAGTAGCATCCTGAGTCCGTTCAAACATAAAGCTGCACTGTGTAACTTTCTGTTTCGGAGGCCATCACCCGCTTGTTTCTATGGATACATAACTGCTCTCCCTGGAATGTTCCACAGTGTGACATTAAACAGCTCTAAGTTACATTCATTGAAGTTCAGGTGGTTTTAGAGCTCAAAAAAAAACCTAGAAAAGATCTGACCTGTCACTTGGTCTGGTTTGGACTCCGTGAAGATATATTTAAAGGTTTAAAGCCACACTGTGAAACATTCCAGACAAAGCGATAACATCTCCATGGAGGAAAGCCTTTGACAGACCCTCCACCAGAAAAGCTACAGAATACAGCTTTATTTAGACCAACAAGCGATTTGAAAAGAGCAGTTCTACAGTGTTCTCGAGGTTAGACTTGACGAGAGCAACAAGGTCAAATAAAACTCAGATTTAACGACAGGTTCAGTGTCTGTGAAGATCTGTGTAGAACTACAAAGTGCGGAATTGTCTTAAACTAAACTAAAATGGAGAAAGTTGAGTTTTGACCCTCGTTATGGCAGAACAAAGCAGCTTTCATTTTGTAAAACCAAGTATCTAGAGCTAAGCCCGTCACGATAATCACTACACCAACTTTGAATTCAATATATGAAAGACGGAATTATGCATTTAGGTAGTCAATATTTATCATGGGAACTTTTTCTTTGCAGTATTTGGAGATTTGTTGTGGTGGTCTGTGAAACATTTTCCACCAAAATAAATGTTTGTCTAGTTGACAAACTGAATAAAAAATACTACACGTGTTTGAGTAACACTTTATTATTATTAGTCTGTCTACATCTCCAAAGCTGTCGGAAATTTGTGGTTGTGTTTTGACAATACGAGAAGATTTAAGATTTAGAAGGTTGGATCAAAAACTTCTCGACTCATTACAGATGCAAACTCAGCACTAAAGAGCTTCATTCTGCTGTTTATTTATTTCTGTTGTATTTTTAAATAATATTTTAGATTTAAAAGTTTTTGTGTCATAAAGTAGTTTCGATATGATCATTTATCGTCTTTATTTTCTATTTAGCGATACATCGTGTTTCAGAGTGAGTTATCGTGACAGGCCTATTCAGAGCTCCTACATAAAAAATAAGGCCCCAAAGTAACAAAAAGGCAAAAATGGAGAAGCAACACAAACCACAGAAATACAAAAGGCTGGAGGAGGAGAGAGAAGTTAAAACAGAGTGAACTGGAAGCTCCTCGCTCTGTTTCCTGGATTCTGCGAGGTGATTATTGCCGTTACTGTTCACGACGAGTTCAGACGTGTTTTGAGAAGAAGGCAGTGTCTCTGTTCTCATTCACAGGCATGGGGCAAATCTCCTACCACAAGATCTAAAGACATAAGAGCTCATAACACAAGATCTCGAGAGACAACATTTCCACAAGATTTACGTACACATGAGAAACATTATCCTGTGAGATTTTTTTTTCAGTTTGTTTGCAAGAAAGGTTTCTGTGTTGATAAGTTACGTGTCTTCTAGTTCCAAAAAGAAGTACAAGAATGGAAACAAAAATATTATATTCATTAAATAAATACAAAATGTGAGGCCAAAATTTAGAATTTCTGAATTAGTATTGATCGTATCTCGTCTCGCAGAAACTGTGCTCTTCTTTTTAGTGTTGACAGACAGTTTGTGTTTACGGCAGCTCTGTAAACTACACCAAGATTCAAATTCAAACAGAAAAAAAGGATTGAAGAAACAGCTTTTTTGCATAAGATGTACCTCAGATGTTTCCAAATGATTTTAACTTCATGGAGTTTTTACAGAAAAAATAAATAAATGTAATTAGACTCTTGGAAACCCGAGGAAGCACCGTCTTTTGATGCTCGTCTCTAAACGCTTCAGAAGAATATTTATATATTGTTTTATAGTTACAGAGGTTAAATTATACATAGACCATGACTGCTCTGAACCACAGACTGTATAAAGAACTGGACAAGCGCTTGGCTCCAGTCAAATGAAGCTCACTGAGGCTTGCAGTATATTTAGAGCAAAATTAAAACCTCAGAACATAAGACCAAAACAGAGTCTGACAGCAGCAGTTACAGAAAGACGGGAGACAATTTTTCAATACAAAGTTATTTGGCGCCAGAATCAATGGAGCCAGAAGCGTACCCATGCTCACTTCCTGTTTGGAACACAGCAGCAAGTGGGTTAGGTATGTCCATTTATATAAACAGTCTGTGGTCTGAGCCAGTGTGAGTCTCCACTCCCTCCACACAGGCCACGTTTACATGATGTTTTTAATTCTGAATTAAATAGTTGTAAATTAAAATCTTCTCTTGTAGTTTCCATGTAAATAATAATGTTGAATTGTTGTTTCATGTTAAATGTTTTTTATTTAATGTGTCTGAGCGTCTGGGGGGGGGGGTTCTGATTGGACAGAGACACCAACGGATTTAAACACACACTTCAGCTGCTCCAGACTTTTCTGTCGTCTGGGTTTGTCGTTCCTCCTCGGACACAAACACCGTCCAAACTTTTCCCGCAGTGGTTCTGATGATAATTGTTGTGTAGCAGCTGGAGAAATGTCTCATCACACTTTACGTCTGTGAGCTGAGGAGGAGAAGAAGGAAGAAGACAAAACCTCAGCCCACTCCCGCATTCCGCTCACAAATCCAAAGAGACGTGGATCAAAGTCCCGAGACACGATTGGTGGAGCATCAGAAGGACGACACGAGGAGCATGCGCCAAAGAACCCACATTATTTTTAACAAGAAGAAACGAGGAACAAATTCATTCGGCTTTAAATATGAATAAATCACCAAGTTTAACTCAGAATAATCATTTTCATTTGGAATTAAGTGTTTACATGGTCTTTTTAAAGCAGAATTCATTTTTATTCGGAATTAAATTATTTTAATTCGGAATTAAAGCTCTCATGAAAACGTGGCCAATGTATTCACTTCATTTAAATTTTTGTATGTCTCAGATGATTGTGGAGTTATAGTAAAGAAGAAATCATAATTAATAAAATACACAAAGTGGAGTGAGACATGCTTCTCTGGGGTTTTGGAGCAGAGTATGTACAGAGCAGGGTGCAGCGGTCAGTGCAGATTCCAGTGGATCCACACACCTCCTGCTCGTGTCCGGCCTGAGGTCAGCAGCGGTCAGTTCCTCAGAGCAGCCAGCCTGGACACACACACCCACGATCATTACACATATCCATTAAAAAATAAAACATACTCTGAAACTCTATTGTGGCTACATTAAAATACACAATCTGAACATTTTGTTCATGTTTCTGTTTTCAAAAAGGCAAAGGTTTGGAAAATGAAGTGGCGTGGCTGTAATAAGAAAACTACAGATTTTATATTAGGAAATTGTTGTACATGTTTCCACTCTAAATAAAATCAAATACACTCGTACCTCCAAACAAATGGCACAGTTCAAAGTCTCGCTAACAGTGTCATAGTTCATTAATAATTCATTTCATCTTATCTATGAAAGGTTTTATACTACACACCTCTATTGTGAGGTTTAAGTCATGTTCTCATGTTCTAATATTCTCTCCTCAAAAACAGAGCTGGAGTTGTGTTTTGGGCTCGTGCAATAATTATTTGTGCAATAAGGCTGGTGCAATAACTTGGACACTTTATAGTTGTGCAGTGCACGACTGGACATGGACATTAACACTGGACACATGGATCTTGTGACTGTTGTCTGACTGTGCTGTTTGTGTGAGTTTTTAAGCTGCAGGCAGTGAGACCAACAAAAATTTACCTTTGGCAATAAAGTTTATCTTATCTTATATTCACACGTTTGAATAACTCTTAATTAGTCTGTCTACACCTCCAAAGCTGAAAATTCTCTGTTAAACCTTGTGATGTCATGAAGTGGTAGTTTCGAAGTGAACAGTTCCTCTTCCCTTTAGTTCAGTAGAGATCAGCAACTCTCTGGGCCGTATGTTGTAGAGGTGCGGATGGGAGACTTTTTCATCCGCAACCGCATCACAAGACTCATCATCCGCCCGCTGTCCATTTGCAACCACAGTTTTTACCCAGTTTTCAAAACTGCACCCGCTCACTTCAGAGTTTTTTATTTGAGTTGTGAAACCGCCACCCGCCCGAATTTAATTAAAATATAGTTTTTCGTCACGTCATCCGCCCGACCCGCGGTTTAGCCGCGGAGTCCGCGGCTGTAACCGCCATCCGCGCATCTCTCGTATCTTGCCCTCAGTCTTAGTGCTTAGCACAAGTGCGGGGAGTGGAGTTCTAAACAGTCGGTGTGCCGTGTCTGAACATCAGGTGGATTGGAGCAGACTGAGGGCAGGTATGGCACGTTCAGTGAATTGCCAGAATTGCAAAAAATAAATGTCAAACGAGTCCACTGAAAAACAACATGTAACATGCTCAAGGCTAATAATGATAAATGCTTAACATTCATAACATGTTGGTGTGCTGTGCGGGAGTGGTCCGGATGCCCTCCCCCAGTAGAGCACAGCCCCTCGCCCGCTCCCTGTATCGGCTCAGCTCTGCTCTAGAGTGTGGTTTGATCTGGATCTGTACAAAAGCTGCTCATCCACATAAGGCCGTTTACAGCGCTGTCCTAAAGTCCTAAAGTCTGTTTTCTTTCTCTGTCTGTGTCCTAATGCTGCGATGTCGATTTCCTCACACTCTCGTGGCCGGACTCTTCGCGCACATTCACTGACAGCTCAAGGCTGTGACAGCGGAGCAGACGGACAGATCATATCTGTGCGCAAAGCAAGAACATCAGAAACATTTATATGACAATAAATGTTTTCCATAATCCGCCAGACTTCCACCTGTGTGGGACCAAATCCACTGGACACCAGTGAGATGAGAATGTGAGCGGGAGCAGGGTTAGGGTTAGGGTGAGTCCGTGGAAACAGGACAGACAGGAGCGGGTGTGAGAAAGCAGCGGGTCTGCTTTGGGATGGGAGCACATGAGATAGACACTGGTCTTAAACAAACGCAGAGGAAACTATAAAAAGTCGTCGTGTGCACGGGCTTACAGAGGTGCATGTGCATTATGTGGCCATACCGACTTGTCAAAGCCTGATCTCATCAGATCTCAGACACTCAGAGTCGGGCCTGGTTTGTACTCGGATGGAGACACTGGGGAAATCAGGAGCCACAGGAGGCACCGGTCACAAAAACTGTCCCTGTGTCCTTAGGCAAGACACTTCACACACATTGCCTAGTATGAAAGTGGTGTGTGTGTGAGTGATGGTGGTGGTCAGAGGGACCGATGGCACAGATTGGCAGCCTCGCTTCCGGCAGTCTGCCCCAGGGCAGCTGTGGCTACAGTAGTAGCTTATCACCACCAGGTGTGGAGTGACTGAATAATGAACTGTAAAGCACTTTGAGTATCTTGAAAGGCGCTATATAAATGCAATGATTAATTAATTAATTAATTAATGAAAGGGGTGTGCAGAGTGTTCGAAACACAAGCCCAGTCAGTTCTGTCATGGCCCACACAAAGTTCTATATTCCTTGCGCCTCTGCTGGTCTGTACTTGCATCGCAGGGCTCCAGAGCTGTTTTACTGTCACATATTTAACTTTTCCCCACACTCCTCTGTGCTGCCTGTAATGAGGCAAAGATTACAGACTTTACCCACACGGTCAGAGCTTTTAAATACCACAGCGCTCACAGATTGGTGCAGATGCCATCACCATATTTGTACTTGTACTGTCCCACTCCAGTCTCCAGCAGAAGTACAGCCCCACCTGGACACGCCCACTCGCGCTTAGCGCTAAGACTGGGGGTAAGATACAGCCCCAGCACTGAAATGATCCAAATGATTCTCTGTGTAATTTACAAAGGCAGTGGAGCACCTCCTGTAGTGTTTTCTGTTTGAGAAAATAAAACTTATATCAGGTTATTCATCTTGTTTTCAGATTTATTATCTACTTAGTAATTCTGAGATGTTTCATTCTTGTCTAGAGGTAATTTATTTTAAGAAAAATTGTCCAGTAAAATTATCTTGCTGCATGGACGCATCATTTCACTAATTTTAAGTCATTTTCTGATAGATTTAAGCGTTTATGTCTTAAATTGTGTGTAGAATCCCTCAGTTGTCCAGGTAGAATTCATGCTTATCCAGTTGACAAATTTAATTTCTCCTTTGCCATATATCTTAAATTTTGACCAAGCTTTTTCACAATGTGCAGGGTTTGTGTATTAAATATGTGTGAATGAAATGACACACAACTCCGGGTCTGTTCGTGACGAGGAAATGGCATTAGAACAGAGAATTGTGTACTAGGCCCTTTAAGCCCATGTTCTGACCGTCGGGAGAGGTTGTCTTCCTTCTCTTGACTGCGAGTGCTGTCTGCTCCCAGCGTGGAGGAGCCAGCGGGCAGCTGGCTCAGCTGGTCCATCACCTCCAGGCCACTCTCCTCTGCGATTCTCTGGATCAGGTCGTCCACCTGGTTCTGGGGTGTGGTCAGTGTGGTGGCCGAGCTCATGGAGTCCTCCATCACCTGAACACAGGGTCAGAGGCTCAGGAACGTCCAGTCACAGGCCGCTAAAGGCCACAGGTCAAATATAAAACTACACATTCTTTTGGGGCTAAAGGTACAGATGTCATCTGGGTCAAAGGTTTGTTCAGGTTATGTTTTATTACATTTCACTGATTGCCTTTTGGAACTGTTTCTCCTCTAAAGCAGCGTTCTTCAGCCTGTAGCTCTCCACCTCCTTCCACGCAGCTCGCCAACACACACTCATACTCAGATGTGATTGAATGTTACTGGTGTAAATCTGTCATTTCTAACTTCATCGCTTCATCCGCACTTGTAATAGTTCATATGGTTTAATGTAAAATGTGTGAAGAATGCAAAAGAAAGCTCATTGTGTTACATTAGAAGAGAATCAGTTTTCTTCTTCCTACTCCTTTATGAGCAATTTTTAGTTGTTTGTTGTTGTTTCTGTTATGATTCACTAATATCATATGTTCCATTGTAAAATAATGTAAATTGCTTACTTGTCCAAAATAAATGCATAAAATAAAAATTAAAAAATTACTTGATTTCTTACGAGCACTAAAATGAGCAGAACTCAAATATTTTTGTTTTACAAAAGGAGTTCAGAGGAGAGACCCCTGATCTGAGGAAATAAAGCTGAAATAATTTTTTATTGTTAGTTGTGTTTGACTGTTGGAAAGGAACTATACAAATAAAGGTTCATTCATTGAAATCTAAAATCTTATCTCATGTCTATTTATTCTGAGTTTTTCTAGATTTTAGACAGATTAGATTTTGGGCTGATGTAGCGTAAAGTAAAAACATGATGGAAGGGTTAGGGTTAGGGTTAGACAATATTTAATAATTTAATGTGATCAAAACAAAACATCACAAACATTTAGCTTCTAAACTGATCGTGTGTGTTACGGTCTATAATACAAATGCATTATTATTATTATTATTATTTA
>NW_026571152.1:45809009-45822427 GCF_026225935.1 Boleophthalmus pectinirostris | reverse complement strand
CTACAGTACTCTCTGTACTACAGTACTCTGCACTATAGTACTCTGCACTATAGTACTCTGTACTACAGTACTCTGCACTACAGTACTCTGCACTACAGTATTCTGTACTATAGTACTCTGTACTACAGTACTCTGCACTATAGTACTCTGCGTGGTCATTGACTGTCACAGGTTGATGTCGAGTTTGTCAGGTGAATGTAAATATGTCATGTAATAATTGAAATATAAATATAAATACTTCATATTAATATAATTTTTAATTGAAAAAAATCAGCAAAATGTAGACGTGTTATTATTTACCAAAAAATTATTTAAAAAAACTAGGCCATGACAAGGTTTGAGGATTGGGAGCAGAGGGGCCGGGGGCCGGTCAAAGGGGCGTGGAGGGCCGGAATTGGCCCATGGGCCTTAGTTTGATGACTGCTGCTTTAATTGTTCTAAAAAATATCTGCAAAACACTTGTAGTTTTTACTCTTAAAGTGCATGGTTCTTCAATAGTTTTTATTTAAATAGGTTTTTCATGTGACACCTTTACTTTTACTTGAGTAATCTTTTGCCCTTGTATCTGTACTTTTACTCAAGCAACAAAATTGAGTAGTAGCAGTACTGCAAGCATAAAAGTATCATTTGTTGTACCATGTTAAGTCTATTTTTAGAAAATCAGGGACCGCTCAAGTCTCCTCTATTAGAGTGTCCGTAAATGATTTTTTTGTTTTTCTGTTTCCTTTCACATCTTTCAGACAATGACAAAAGTAAAACTAGAAAAGCGCTCAGAGAGCGCAGACCTCCGCCAAGGACTACCCCCATTTTTTATATAAATTGCGATAAAATCAGTCTTCTGGATCAGATCCGGATCAGCCTTTGGAATATGAAAGAGGATCCCATTGTCCATCCCTGAGTCAAATTTCATGGGGTTTGGTCAATAATTAACCGAGATATTGAGAAACAAAATTTTTGGCCCCATTTACCACAATGTTAACTAAAATTTCAAAGTGATCCAGAATCCAGGATTTCTTCCGGATCATCCCCAAAATGAAATCACTTCTTCCTTTTCACATTTCCAACAAATCCTGAAAATTTCATCAAAATCGGTCCATAACTTTTTGAGTTATGTTGCTAACAGACAAACAGACAAACAAACAAACAGACAGACAAACGCCGGCAAAAACATAACCTTCTGGGCTTCTAGGGGACTTTCCAGCTGATTTTTATGCTGAACAACAACAATGTGTTTAATTACATACATATTACCATTGTGTCATTCAGAAGCCCAACTTTAATAGTAACTAATAAATGGACAATGGTTTATTTTTTATCGACATCTAACTGTATCTAAAGACTTTCTTATAATCATCTCAACTTCTTGCGGTCGTTACAATTCATAGCTCGCTGATGTTTTTGTTTTGTAAAAGTAAAGTAGTAACAGTTGTAGCAAGATCATAACTTTTCATAACTTATTTTTATATTTTGTGCTTTTTTCTTGTTTTCAAATATTTCATTGAGTAGTTAATAATGGGCAGTGTTGGGGAGTAACAGATTACATGTACCAGAGTTACGTAATCAGAGTACAAATTATGAGTAACTGTATTCAGTTACAGTTAGGTGTGTCACATTATCGCGTTAATTGCGATTAATTAATTACAGCCATATTTAGCGCGTTATGTTTTTTAATCGCGTTAATCTCATTTTTAATCTCTAACTTTACTGATTCTGTATGCGAGTTGCCTTATTATAAAATCCGTTTTTATGTGTTGAGCTCCTTGTGCTTGAATTGTTGGGGGTGGAACCATGGTCAGTCACACCCTGTTTGCAGGGCGAGGTGAGGAGCGGAGGTAAAAGAGAGGAGACGTGACAATGGAGGAGCATTTGACAGTTGGACCAATGAACGGGAAATTTACATTTCACAAACGCCCCGACGGCACCATTAATAAGGGTAAAGTCATATGCCTTCTGTGTAAGAAGGAGTTTGCTTAGCACCGAAGCAACTCAAGTTTAGCCTATCACATCAATGCAAAACACCCAGCCGCGAGTGTAGCCACGGCTAACGTTAGCAGCAAACACGTTAGCAATTTAGCAAGCCAAAGCAAAGCTCTTCGCCAAACTACACTGGAGGAAAACACCACGCGTTTGAGCAAGTCTGCTACCGACAGGCTGACGAATGTTCTTGCCAAGTGGATAGCGATGAACTGCAGGCCGATAAATATAGTGGAAGACGAAGGGTTATCAGAGGTGTTGCAAACTGCGTCCAATGACCCGTCATACAAGCCACCGTGCAGGACTACAGTGACCACCAAAATCAGCAAGATGTACGACAGCGAAAAGAAAAATAAACTTGAGATTTTGGTGGAGGATTCGCCCAACTGTGTTGCTATAACCGGAGATCACTGGACCTCAGTTGGCAACCACAGCTATTTGGGGGTGACCGGTGTTCCGGATTGTCTGGGCGATCAGCTTAACTGGTAAAGGCGAGGCCACACCTGGAAGCATGGGGGGGGGCGTGTCCTCTCGCTTCCATTCACTCCCATAGAGACACAAAACTGCCAGAGCTGTATTGTCGCGTTAAACCTTCTTTATCGTGGCGTATTATTTCCCCATTGAAAAATAATCCAAATGTATCCCGCACATGTTCCCATCAAGACCTGGTTTGAAATAACAAACGTTGCTCTTTACTGCAGCGCATAAACGCGCTCAACCACTTGATCTGTTCACTGCTCCAGACGCTCCTATAACAGGTGCCATATCACTATGTCGTGTAACAAATAAACATGGTCAAACACAAAATACTGTCCGTGTCTTCACTGTCATGAATGTTGCGTTTGTGTAGACATGTACAGGCTATATAATGTGTATAATGATCTAGTTCACACAATTTGCTACCAAAATAGGGATTGACTCATTGGATCATTTTGACACAATCACTCAGTGAAATATTACACAACATCTTGCTGTGAACACAACAGGTAGACTACATCTCCTGCTTCCAGATCCAGATGTGTTGGGCGTGTCCACTCAGCTGTAGATGCGGCACTTTATTTTGTGTTACACAATGTTACTTTTGATGTGCTAACTTACAGCACTGTGATGTGTTTGTTTTAATTTATTTTTTTATTATCTGAAGCAGAGGAAAAGCACCAAGTTCAGGGTTGTAGTGTTTTTGCTGTTTTTTGATAACTTACAACACTTTATAATGTGGACCAGATGTTTTATTTTATTTGTATTTTCTAATTATTTACAGTTTGTCAAAAGAACACAGCAGAATGTAAATGGCTGCATCTGTTAAAGTTCATAAAAAAAATAAATGACTTCATGAAGTATTTTTTTGTTCTATATCAGTCTTTTGATCTGCCACAATAATGTAATAATGAATTTAAATGAAAATACCTGAAATTGAAGGCTTTTCTCAGCAATTTTTAGGTGAGATTTAAAAAGCGATTAATTAGATTAATTAATTACAGATCATAATTAATTAATCGCTCAATTTTTTTAATCGCATGACAGCACTAGTTACAGTTACTGTTTCAGTGAGTGGTAATTGGATTACAGTTACTTGTTGAAATAAATGGATTACACAGAGGTATTTTCAGAGGTATTATATTACAGAGAGTTTTTTTTTTTTTCTTTTCCTTTCTTGGTAATTCCACTCATTGCCGGACACTAAACCAGGTCTAAACCAGGTCTAAATTAGGTCTAAACTAGGACTAAACTAGGACTAAACCAGGACTAAAATCAGGTCTAAACCAGGTCCAAACCAGGTCTAAAACCAGATCTAAACTAGGACTAAACGAAGACTGAACCAGGACTAAAACCAGGTCTAAACTATGTCTCATGCAGGATTTAACAGGACTAAATCCTGCTGTGTGGACGTGTCTCCTCCTCTTCTATCAATAATATTTTTAATTTGGTTCAGTAAAGTCTGGGCTTTTTATTTTCTTTTATTAGACAAAACTTCTTAAGTGAAGATTTCCGAGTCTTTGCTTCTCTACAGCAAATCAAGTAATCCAAAGTATTCAGATTACGTTACTCACTTTAAGTAATTTAATGGATTCTGTTACAAACTACATTTTGGAGTATGTAATCTGTAATCTGTAGGGGAATACATTTTAAAAGTAAACTTCACAACACTGATAATGGGTTTATATTATAGTCCTGGTGTTTTATGTTCTGTGTTTGATTAAAGGTTCTTCCTGCTCTGACAAAAAGGTAATATTATATTTCTGGTGTGAACTCGTTCACATCAGCGCCCCCTGAGCATTTTAAACGGGATTAGACGTGTCGTGGGTTTTTCCCGTGGTTTATTTCGGTCTGCGCGTCTCTGTGCGGGGTGACGTAGCACCGCGTCGCACGGCTCTGCACAAGTTGCCAAGTCTCATTGTTTTAATCGACGTTGGGACACTGACACAGATCTGTTATTGCCTGGTTTCACATGACATCACAACATTCTATTGGGCAATTTTCATGAATACAGATGGAGGCAGCTAAAATAAAAATGTTAAAATGCAAAATGATGTTGTAATAAGTGAATTTGAAGGTTTAGTCAATAACTGAAAATACCAGGTTCAACATTTGTGAATTAAAACCTGAAAGTATCACATCATCACATTCTAGAATCTAAAAACTACCAATAATAAGATATATCATAAGTTGTGTCGTCCACTTAGGAGGTGAAAAAAATTAGAAAAGTAGTCGTTTCTGAGGCTAAAAAATCTCTAGACTAGTTTATAATATTTGCAGAAAAGAAATAGTTTAAGATTATTTCTCAGTTCCAGTTACTGACAACAGTTTGAGGACTTTTCCCCCATGTAAATTACACATAATAGTTTTAAATTGTTAATCACTATGGCAACTGTTCTAATTTCTCATCATTGTGAAACCCCTTGACTACAGCATTATTATTATTATTATTATTATTATTATTATTATTATTATTATTATTATTATTATTATTTGGTATATTTAGCAGCAGGTCGAATTTAAAGGGGTCATATTACATTATTTACTGATCTATGTTATAATGTTGTTTCCTCATCAGAAACATGCTCTGGTTTGTGTTTAGGCCGTTCATCTCTCAAACAGAAAACACCGTTCCACCTTGTGATGTCATGCGGCAATACAGAAATACAGGAAATGTCCCACTGTGTTTTGAAAAACGCCATACACCTTCACTAGAACCCTCTTCTGAACAAAAGGTAAAAGGAGCTGTTAACTTGAAAACTACCACTTCATGACATCACAATTTGGAACGGAGCATTTTGAGCTTTGAAGTTGTAGAAAGACTAATAATAAAGAATTACTCAATCATTTGTTTTTGAGGAGGCAACAACATTCTGATATCACTTGGTCTATTTTCCAAACTTTGATTTATACTTTTTGATTTTTTCCTGGTATATAAATAATTGTGATCAGTTTTGAATTACATTTTACCAACAGTCCTTTTCAGTATTTAACAATGAAAATATACAGCCGATTATTTAAGAACACTGGGGTTAAACTGTAGATTTATGAATAGATTTTTGCCCCTTTAATGATTTCAACATTGCCACATGACCCTTTCGCACGAGTTCAGTGTCCTAATTTGAACGACATGCGGCAAAATAAGATGAAGAAATCTAACTTCTTTCAAAGGTCTGGCTGATTGCGTGTTTTCCTCGTGAGATCTGGCAACCCCCGCGGATCAACAACACAGACGCCGACACCGCTCGATCTCACACGGCACAAAACCGGAGCCAGCGCGCTGAATGTGCCCATTTCGCACATACACACACAGTACATGCACACACACACATCACACACATACACACACAGTACATGCACACACACACAATACACACACATACACACACACACAATACACAATACACACACACACACGCACACACACACACACACACAATACACACACGCACACACACACACACACACACACACGCACACACAATACACACACACACACACAATACATGCACATACACACACACAATACACACACACAATACACACACACACACACACACACACACAATACACACAGTACACGCACACACACACAATACACGCACACACACACGCGTACACACACACACACACAATACACACAGTACACGCACACACACAATACACGCACACACACAATACACACACACACACACGTACCCACACACACAGTACACATGTACGTGCGTACACACACACACACCCGCACACACATGAACATACGTACACACACATGAACATACGTACACACACATGAACATACGTACACACATGTACATGCGCACACACATGTACACACAGTGTGTCCTGTTGTTGTGTTACTGCTCTAGTTCAATAGTCTACACGTTTACAGTCCAGTATTTGCACTTTATGAATTGAATAATGATTAATGTAATTTTTTTGTTATTTGTGACAGTGGAGGCGTTTGTACTTTTGAAAATGCTCTTTAACTGTTCTGCATGTAAATCAGAATCCTCCTGAAATGAGTAAATAAACTTTTATGGTAATTAATGGTTCTAAATGTGATGAGTGTGAGTTTCCACTTCCTGTAAATCCAGGCCAACACTCTGTGATTTATGGTCTTTTTGAGCTGATTTTTCCCTCGTGTGACTGTTTTGGGATCAGGCTGAGTTTTGGTTTAATCGTGTGTCGTCGTGTAGTAACGAAAACTGATTAATCCCTCACGATCAGCTCCCCGTCGGCAATCGTAGGTCACAAGAAAATCAAACCTGTTTGAGTCCAGTCGCCTCGTGAGGGTTTCAGTGTTGAAGTCGTTCAGTGTGAGAACATGAACATGAGCTGTGAACTTGTAAACCCTGCGGTTTGGTCGTACAGTTTAAGCTGGGACTGAATGAAACCATCAAAAAGATCGTACAGTGTACAATTACTTATGTGAACCCTTAATATCTGCTTCTATAAACAAGGTGATGAAAACACAACTAATCACAATAAATCCTTGAGTCTTGCGTCTGAGTTTGTGCTGGAGCAGTGAGCTGATGTGTTTCTGTAGTTTCAGATCCTCCCGAGCGTCCAGTGGAGGTCCTCGGGGCTCAGCTGGACTCCATCAGAGAGGCTCTGACCGGGGACCAAAGAGGTACGACTACTTTCACCCGAGAGATATGGAAGAAATGTTTTAAATCTGCATGTCTATGTCACAAACTGTGGATACAAATGGACATAATTAATCCACAAGCCACTGCGTTCCAGACAGGAGTGAGCATGGGCATTCTTCTGACTCCATCGACTCTGGCTTCAGTTCACTTTGTATTAAAAATGCCCCTCTGTAACTGCTGCTTTGAGCCTTGCCGTTTTGGTCTTAAAATGTTGGTAGTAACCTGCTCTACATGACCCTGGGGTTTTATTTCACTTTTTTGTTTTGTTTTTATTTTGTCTGAAAATAAATTCCTTTTCCTAATATGGACCTCTGCTCCAGATTGGCTCCTATAACCTCGAGTCTCAGTGAGCTTCATTTGACTGGAGAACGCTCTGGGAGGGTTAGGGTTAGAGTTGCCACACTCAGAACACTTCTTTATACACTCTGTGCTTTATTCTATATTTTATATTACTATATTTTTCTGTGTTCAGAGTTGTCAGCGCTGATGTCGCGGATGTCCCACACTCTGAGCGTCCTGTGTCCTCCTCAGACTCACACTGATGTGATCAGACTGCCCACGGACCTGCCCACGGACCTGCCCCCTCACCTGCACGGACAGGTGAGTAACATCTTCACCTGTGAACAAGTAGAAGTAACTGTTACTGTAAACTCTGTGTCTAAATGTGTTTTGATTTTCAGGTGGTCAACATGATTCTGAGGAGTTTCTGTCAGTGCGTTTTAGACTCATCCAAACAAGAACCATCCACAAAGTAAGAACTGAGTGTGTGAAATCAAGTGTTTTAAAGCCGAACTGTTCTGCACTCGACTTTTAACCACATTATATTTTTATTAGGGGTGGGACATTAACACATTCATTAAAATATTAACACATTTAACAAGGCAGAAAGTTCTGGTTCTAGAGATGTGTCACATTCCAACGTCACAAATCTCTGTTTGTGCAAATCTCCACATCATCAAATCCATTTTGAATTGTAACTGTAGAATAAGTCTGAGTGAACGAGTTCCTTCTGTTTTATTCATTTGCATAACGTTAGTTTAGTTGAGTGTGCGACTAATGCGTGGTGGTTGTTTCCTTTAAGCTTTCTTCTTTCTTCCCTTGATAGTTGTGGATAAATAAAACATTTACACACACATTTATACACATTTATACAACTGTGCAGAAAATAATTTCACTGACGGAAGCATTTAAATGAAAGGTGAGAGTGAGAACAGAACCTGCTGGAGCTGTGGGCAGGAGCAGTTTAGTCAGCGTATGAACGAGGTGTGACCCCGAACTCAAACACATGACGGGCTTCAGGAAAATAATGAATAAGGCAAATATTGTTATTTGATTGAGATTCATTCATTACAAAGATGCATTTTTTAATTCAAGTGCCATTCCTAATTTTTCTCCATGTTCGAGTCGTTTCTTCTCACTGACCCTCTGAAGTTGTATTTGGAGTGATTCATATTTGAGGAATCTTTAATCACTAATTTTCAAGAAGTCGTAGCTCTTGTTTCTTTTATTAAGTCGTTTTAGATCAGTATTGTGATTTAAACTGTCCAGATTAGAACAGAATGATCCACAGGGTCAGAGTTTAGAGCTAAAGACACAAACACTTTAGTGCTGATTTAATGACAGTAACAGTAACATTGAGACTAGGAAGACGATACCTACATTTATTAGCTTCATATTATTATTTTTACATTTTAGACATCTATAATCTTCTGCAACATTGTGTTTATTGCAGCACCTAAACACCAGCCTGGCAGACCAAGATTACACCCTTTTCCTAAATACTGAACAAAGACGGGCAAATCCTACAAAGAGAATTCCAGTCTGGATGATCTCAGCTTCTTAAATGCAGATTTGGTGCTGAAAATTACTGCTTGGAAAACACATAATGGCACATAGTACGGACAATAGATGTCAAATGCCTCTATATTTTAAATAAAAACAGTAATATTTCTATTTCTTTATCTTTAGTTCATATTTAGAAATTAATTCCGAATAAAATTTTTTTTAATTTTGAATAAAAATAAATTTCTAATGAAAATGATTATTCTGAATTAAACTTAATTCTGAAGTGTTTGGTTTATTCTGATTTTAAATCTGTGTCCGTGGCGTAACGACAAACGTAAATCTGCTGGTGTCTCTGTCCAATCAGAACCTTCCCCTCCCCAGACGCTGAGACATTAAATAAAGAACATTTCACCAGTTGAACACGGAAACAACAATTCAACATTATTATTTTCAAGGAAACTCCAAGGAGAATATTTTAATTCAGAACTATTAATTCAGAATTAAAAAACATCATGTAAACGTGACTGATGCCAGTGGAACCTCTTGTTTTCAGACAGATGTCGTGGGCCTCCAGGTTTGTGTTGGCTCTGACTGAAAACCGAGCCGTGTTTCGGAGCCTCGTGCTCAGACTCTGGGACCTTTTCCAGAACCAGGTCTGACCACACTTTTATTTACACTCATTATTCTTAAACTGTAGACTTAAACGTCCGTGTGGGCACAGGTGACGTCTCTGGGTGCTGCTCATGTTTTGGGGCTGGCCGTCTTCGTGGTGCATCTCCACTCCTGCTCCAGACACTGCCCCCTGGTGGAGCTACAGCCGTCTGCGCCCGGCCCCGTGTGTGTGAGCGAGGCAGTGTGCTCCGGGCTCCGCTGCGACACACACACACACACATGCTGTTCAGCCTCAGGTCCGTGCGCTCGCCTCCGCTCACAAACCCAGACGAACGTGAACCGTCTGTGAGTCTGTTCTCCTTCTGTGTCTCAGGTTTTGTCTGGTGGCTGTGAGTTTCGCCGTCTGCAGACGAGACGCAGATCCACACCAGCTCATTCCCTCCACTCTGTACAAGAAGGTTTTCCCTTTTTATTCAGCTTTTTCTAGTTTTCATTCAATGCATCAACACTGGGATTAAAAAGGGACTAAACCTTGAACTAAATCTGGACTCTAGTAGGACCAAACCAAGTCTGTCAGGACGACCAGGACCAAACTAGGGAGAAAAAAATTTGTGTAAATGCAGCAAAGTCCACCTTGAATTTGAAGTGCCTAATTATGAAAACAAAATTATAGTTACGGTTAATTTAGTCATAATGTAAACCACCAGTTACTTACGGGCTGTCAAAGATTGTTCCATCAGATTTAGAATTTTAAATCCTGCTGAATTTCTCATTAACTCTAAAAAAAAGATGTGTGAGTTATTTTGGTGAAATTTTAGGTGCTGAAATTTTAAGTCTAATTAAAATTTTCTCCTTTTTAAATATTCAGCACAAATATTTTCAAGCCCTAAAATTCAACTGTCACATTTCAGAGTGTAAAATTCAGAGTGAAAAATGTTTGCTGCAAATTATTTCACTGCAAATTTTACAATTTTGACTGTTGAATTTGAGGGCTTTAAAATATTTGTGCTGAATATTTAAAAGTCAAATTTTTAAGAATTTTAATACATTTCTTGTCACACAAAATGTACACTTCAAATTTCATTAACAATAAAAAGTTAAGAGTTAAAAAATTCAAAGTGAGAAATTCAACTGGATTTAAAATTCAGAATCTGATTAAACAAATTATCTTCCATAAAAATATTCTCATTATAAACTTAATTGTTGGGTTTAATTGTAATTTTTATGAAGTGTTAGTCTGTCCGTCTCCAGCCCTTTGACTTTGTTCAAGCAAAGACAGAAAACCTTTTTGAGAAGTTTTGGATCAACGAGCTGTTATTATTATTTTTTAAAATGTTTTGATTTCCTGGTTGCTTGCAGCTTTTGTATCTTGTGCCACGGTTGTTGCCTCGTGCCCGGATGCCCGTCTGTGATGAGGCCATGGATGAAGTCCCCAGAGCCACGGAGGAGGGAGGGTCCTGGAGAAGAGCCACGGAGGAGGGAGGGTCCTGGAGAAGAGCCACGGAGGAGGGAGGGTCCTGGAGAAGAGCCACAGAGGAGGGAGGGTCCTGGAGAAGCTCTGCCCTGAGTCTGTGGAGGGACCCGGCCTTTAGGTCCCTTCAGCTCAACACACAGTTTCAGGTATTTGACTAAAACTTGTCTGCAGAATGTTACTGTTAAGATCCGGGTAAGAGCGAGTTGATGCAAAAGGATCACTTAAGGATCCGTGTTTAACCTGCGCTTCCAGATAAGACGATGCAGCTCAGCCTTTGCACAGGCAGTCGTCTCGTACACGAACATTAACGAACAGAACGGCCGCCAGAAAGATTCAGCTCTCCTCTGACCTCAGGAACTTCTCTTGTAACGTTAGACAAGAACAGTTTTGTGGACAAACACGTCGTCTTCTTTTACAGCGTTTATTTTCACGTCTTAGAAAGTCACTGTTGATCCATGACGAGAAACTTTCCTTTGTTCAGTGACTCTGAAAATAATAAACCAGAGAATCAAATATCAACATTAAAACAGGCACCGAGACGTAGAGGTCATAGAAATACAGGTCGAAATCTGTTTTTTTGTTTGACACTGAAATAGAATAATGAAATCACAAACTGTTTTCCCATTTTATTATTTGGTCTTAACTGAAATTTAAAAGAACAAATGGTACTCGGACCGGACAGACTTAAGGAATTTAAAATCCAAATCTACCAAATGGTTCTTTTAAACTCTTCTGGTCATAATGTTTTTCACAGTTAGTAAATGTAATGATCGAAGAGACGCTTTTTGACTCCACCTGATTAGAAAACACTTTATGACTTGATCCGTGTCCCTCTTTGAAATAACAGTATTTTTCTCTTCTTGTAGCTGACGTTTTCAGAGTGGTTTCATAATGAGCTCCAGGTTTGCAGAGGTGAAGACGCCCTGTCTGACCCTGAGCGGTGAGTCAAATCTTTACTTGATCCTGGTCCTGATTTGAGTCTAAACGGAGCTCTGCTGTCTGAAGGCGGGAGTATCATGAGTGGGTCTTCATGGAGCTGTTCCTGCCCCGGCCGGAGTCTGATGGCGGCTTTGGGGGAGACGTGGAGACGCTCTGCTGCCGACTCATCACCGCCGTCCTGGATCAGTCAGTGCAGTTTTGTGACGCTTTTATTTTTGACCAACTCCGTACATTCAAAACTTATGAATTTAATTCACAGTTTTTAGCTGTAAATTGTGCAGTGTGAGTCTCTGCTAAACCACAATAATCCATCACGTTGTGTTGTGTGTTGTTGTGTTGTTGTGTGTTGTGTTGTGTGTTGTGTGTGTTGTGTTGTGTGTTGTTGTTGTGTGTTGTGTGTTGTGTGTTGTTGTGTGTTGTGTGTGTGTTGTGTTGTTGTTGTGTGTTGTTGTTGTGTGTTGTGTGTGTTGTTGTGTGTTGTTGTGTTGTGTGTTGTTGTGTGTTGTGTTGTTGTGTTGTTGTTGTGTTGTTGTGTTGTGTGTTGTGTTGTTGTGTGTTGTGTTGTTGTGTGTTGTGTTGTTGTGTTGTTGTATGTTGTGTGTTGTTGTTGTGTGTTGTGTTGTTGTGTGTTGTGTTGTTGTACAGTGAGGTGAATGATGGTGCACATCACAGAGGAGCACAGTCTGTTCTTCCAGACGTCCTCTCCAGGTTACAGGTTTGTATTTTCAAATTCTCTTTAGAAACTCTTTTCTCTGGTCAAGATTAGTTTATTTTTTGGCACTAGTCGAGTGTAAAAATAATTCTGGTTGTATTTGGATTATGGATTCATAATTTGGATTGTACAGATAAAAAGACCTTTTATAAGCAAGACTGGCATCATTAAAACAAAAAGTCCAAATAATCATTAAGAAGCCGTCAGTCGCCGCCATATTTCATATTTATTTGGTTAAAAATGTATTTAAAAAGTCTGTATGTGCAGTAGAAATAATCGTTGACTGGAGACAAGTTGAAAAATGAATCTCTGACTATTTGACTGATAAAATATTGGTTGTGTGTTGTCAGACGTGTGTGTATGATCTTTGGCTCTCTGGACGCTCTGGCCGAGCTCAGATGGGACGCGTCTGTCTGGAGCTTCTGTCCCACAGATTCTCCTCGGTCCCATCGGCTCGTCTGAGCGCAGAGCTCGTCCTGCGGCGCACGCTTCACTCCTGGAACAGGTTTCTATGATCACACTCTTTCTGTTGTCACTCATGTTTTATACGACTCACCTGGGGCTGGTGGTTTTGCAGAGTCCTGTTGGCCCTGCCGTCCTCACTGCTCCTGTCGACAGGAGACTGTCAGGTCCTCATAGATCACATAAACCAGCACCAGGTCTGCTCCGTCTGTCTCTGTCTGTCTCCGTCTCTGTCTGTCTCCGTCTCCCTCTGTCTCTGCCTCTGTCTCCGTCTGTCTCCCTCTGTCTCCGTCTGTCTCCGTCTGTCTCCGTCTCCCTCTGTCTCTGCCTC
>NW_026571152.1:45751509-45804009 GCF_026225935.1 Boleophthalmus pectinirostris | reverse complement strand
CCTGGTTTAGTCCTGGTTTTAGTCCTGGTTTAGACCTGGTTTTAGACCTGGTTTTAGTCCTTGTTTAGACCTGGTTTAGTCCTGGTTTTAGACCTGGTTTAGACCTGGTTTTAGTCCTGGTTTAGACCTGGTTTTAGTCCTGGTTTAGACCTGGTTTTAGACCTGGTTTTAGACCTGGTTTAGTCCTGGTTTAGACTGGTTTAGTCCTGGTTTTAGTCCTGGTTTAGTCCTGGTTTTAGACCTGGTTTTAGACCTGGTTTTAGTCCTGTTTTAGTCCTGGTTTAGACCTGGTTTTAGTCCTGGTTTTAGTCCTGGTTTTAGTCCTGGTTTTAGTCCTGGTTTTAGTCCTGGTTTTAGTCCTGGTTTAGTCCTGGTTTTAGTCCTGGTTTTAGTCCTGGTTTTAGTCCTGGTTTAGTCCTGGTTTAGACCTGGTTTTAGTCCTGGTTTAGACCTGGTTTAGACCTGGTTTTAGTCCTGGTTTTAGACCTGGTTTTAGTCCTTGTTTAGACCTGGTTTTAGACCTGGTTTAGTCCTGGTTTTAGACCTGGTTTTAGACCTGGTTTTAGTCCTGGTTTTAGTCCTGGTTTTAGACCTGGTTTTAGTCCTGGTTTTAGTCCTGGTTTTAGTCCTGGTTTAGTCCTGGTTTTAGACCTGGTTTTAGTCCTGGTCCTGGTTTTAGTCCTGGTTTAGACCTGGTTTTAAACCTGTTTTAGACCTGGTTTTAGTCCTGGTTTTAGACCTGGTTTAGACCTGGTTTAGTCCTGGTTTTAGTCCCGGTTTAGTCCTTGTTTAGACCTGGTTTAGTCCTGGTTTTAGTCCTGGTTTAGTCCTGGTTTTAGTCCTGGTTTTAGTCCTGGTTTAGTCCTGGTTTTAGACCTGGTTTTAGTCCTGGTTTTAGTCCTGGTTTTAGTCCTGGTTTAGTCCTGGTTTAGACCTGGTTTTAGTCCTGGTTTTAGTCCTGGTTTAGTCCTGGTTTAGACCTGGTTTTAAACCTGTTTTAGACCTGGTTTTAGACCTAGTTTTAGACCTGGTTTTAGTCCTGGTTTAGTCCTGGTTTAGTCCTGGTTTAGACCTGGTTTTAGTCCTGGTTTAGTCCTGGTTTTAAACCTGTTTTAGACCTAGTTTTAGACCTGGTTTTAGTCCTGGTTTTAGTCCTGGTTTAGTCCTGGTTTAGTCCAAAATGTGAAAACAGTAAAATCTCTCTGTCTAATCCATTTATTTCAACAAAGTAACTGTAATCCAATTACCACTGACTGAAACAGTAACTGTAACTGTATTCAGTTACTCATCATTTGTACTCTGATTACATAACTCTGATACATGTAATCTGTTACTCCCCGACACTGAAAATAGATTACATAACCGTAAACACAAACTGAAACCTGTTCAATAATCTGAGATTCACACAAATAAATATATAAATATTCACCACAGGAACCAACCCCCCAGAGCCGATCAGAATTAAAATCAATAAAAAAACACTTTCATTTGATTGATTTATTTATCTGATGAGACGGGGACAGCGCACAATTTGTACATGAACCTCAACAGGAGAGATGTTTGTTCCAGGTTGTAGCTCGTGTTCATTTCCACCTGTCGCCCCTGTCGCCCCTGTCGCCCCTGGGCAGGTTCATTGACTAATTGTTTTTAACTGACCTTAAGTATCAACTGTTGTTCCTGGAGACCTGTAGCAGGCTTTGGGTAATCTGTAAATATTACATGTGGTGTATAAATATTAAAGCGCGCAGAATATTTAATTAAATATTTAAAGCGCGCAGAATATTTAATTTAATATTTAAAGCGTGCGGTTTAACGTGTGTGTTTGTTGTGTTCCTCGAGCGTGTTGTGTGAGCAGACCTCAGATCTGTGGCTCAGAGCGCAGCGATGTCCCGGCTTCATCCACACAGCGGTGCTCTGTTACACCGACCTCCTGCGCCTCTTCATCGACGGACGCGCCACTCCACAGACCGGACAGGTGAGCACAGACCAGACAGGTTATGCCCCCTGCAGGTGGCGCTGTTATTACAGGTAAACACTAATCGACTCTTGTGCCTCAGGTGGAACCTTCAGTCTTGGTCCAAAGTAAGAAGCTGCTGCTGAGATGTTTATCACAGATGACAGGTTCAGCCCTGTCGTCCTCCCAGCGACAACAGGTAACACAGCTGGAGTTAAATTAAATATACTCTGCACCTGCCCCTCACCTGCCCCTCTCACCTGTCCTCAGCTGCAGGACCTTTGTGCCGATCTGGACCCTGAAGTCACGGCCGCCCTCCGTTACCATGACAACCTGAGCCTAAGCCCTGAAATGGACTTCCTCTGAACTCAAACAAGACCAAAGACTGAAGTTAAAAACTTTTATTTACAGCACAAATATCTGTTACAAATTAAATATAAATAACTTAATAAAATAAGTCTCAGTTCTGGCTGAAGACGTCAGTGTAAATATTATTCTCTTTAACATTCAGGTAAAAAAATGCATAGTTCAGTGGAGTCAGTAACAAGCTGCGGCTGTTCAACGTTTGTGTTCTGTGTGTCCAGATAAACACGAGGCGTCTGATGCAGTCGTCAGAGAAACTCTGTAAAATTGTGAATAAAATGAATAAAAATATTTGTCCTCAGGGTGTTAGTGTCTCTGTGGGACCAAGCTCCTCTTTACAGACCAAGTCCCCACTGAGTCTTCTGTCCTGAGCCCTGCAGAAAGACGAACCTCTGAGCGACCCAGAGTCATCTGTCCTGCCCCCCCCCCCCCTCGGGGTCATCTGTCCTGCCCCCCCCCCCCTCTCGGGGTCATCTGTCCTGCCCCCCTCCTCCTCCTCTCGGGGTCATCTGTCCTGCCCCCCCCCCCTCTCGGGGTCATCTGTCCTGCCCCCCCCTCCTCTCGGGGTCATCTGTCCTGCCCCCCCTCCTCCTCCTCTCGGGGTCATCTGTCCTGCCCCCCCCCCTCTCTCGGGTCATCTGTCCTGCCCCCCCCCCTCCTCTCGGGGTCATCTGTCCTGCCGGTGAGGGACGACCTCTCCGCTGGGGGTGATGGTGTGCAGGTCGGAGTAGGGGGACGGCTGCTCTCGGGGCTCTGGTTGGGTGAGGGGGTGGACCATGGACATGTGGACATTGAGGTTGTGAGCTTTTTCAAATCGTTTCTCACAGATCACACACGCGAACTCCAGCTCCGCCTCCGCCTTGTGTTTGGTCATGTGATACTTGAGGGAGGCGCGCTGGCGGCACTGGAACCCACAAACCTCACACCTGAAGACACGAGACGCTTGTTAAAATGATTTAATCACAGGTGAAATGCACAAATATACGGCCTGAGCCTCCACTTAAAGCACAGTCACTGAAAACTGCCTCGTCACATCTGAGTAAACAGAAACATTCACCTGTGACTCAGTCGTCTCATGAGGTTTGTGTGTTTGTCATGACACAACAACAGGTTAAAGACTCTAGACACTGTAGTGCACTCACTGTAGCGGCTTGGCCCCTGAGTGTCTCATCTGGTGCACTGACAGGTGCTTCCTCTGTTTGAACGTCTGTCCACACTCGTCACAAATGTAGTTTCTCTCCTCTGTCCAAAAAGAAAATGCAGAAAAATACCAACGTGAAACTTGATTTTTCTAGTTCAAATGCATCAAAGTTTAAAACTGTAAATGACAATAAAATGAGAACTGTGTGTGTGTGTGTCTGTGTGTCTGTGTGTGTCTGTGTGTGTCAGTGTGTGTCAGTGTGTGTGAGTGTGTGCCTTGGACTCACCTGTGTGTATGAGTTTGATGTGTGCGTTGGACTCACCTGTGTGTATGAGTTTGTGTGTGCGTTGGTCTCACCTGTGTGTGCGTTGGTCTCACCTGTGTGTGCGTTGGACTCACCTGTGTGTATGAGCTTGATGTGTGTATGAGTTCATGTGTGCGTTGGTCTCACCTGTGTGTGCGTTGGACTCACCTGTGTGTGCGTTGGACTCACCTGTGTGTATGAGTTTGATGTGTGTATGAGTTGGTGTGTGCGTTGGACTCACCTGTGTGTATGAGTTTGATGTGTGTATGAGTTCATGTGTGCGTTGGTCTCACCTGTGTGTATGAGTTTGATGTGTGTATGAGTTCATGTGTGCGTTGGACTCACCTGTGTGTGCGTTGGTCTCACCTGTGTGTGCGTTGGACTCACCTGTGTGTGCGTTGGACTCACCTGTGTGTGCGTTGGACTCACCTGTGTGTGCGTTGGACTCACCTGTGTGTGCGTTGGACTCACCTGTGTGTGCGTTGGACTCACCTGTGTGTGCGTTGGACTCACCTGTGTGTATGAGCTTGATGTGTGTATGAGTTCATGTGTGTATGAGTTCATGTGTGCGTTGGTCTCACCTGTGTGTGCGTTGGACTCACCTGTGTGTGCGTTGGACTCACCTGTGTGTGCGTTGGACTCACCTGTGTGTGCGTTGGACTCACCTGTGTGTATGAGCTTGATGTGTGTATGAGTTCATGTGTGTATGAGTTCATGTGTGCGTTGGTCTCACCTGTGTGTGCGTTGGACTCACCTGTGTGTGCGTTGGACTCACCTGTGTGTATGAGCTTGATGTGTGTATGAGTTCATGTGTGTATGAGTTCATGTGTGCGTTGGTCTCACCTGTGTGTGCGTTGGACTCACCTGTGTGTGCGTTGGACTCACCTGTGTGTGCGTTGGACTCACCTGTGTGTATGAGTTTGATGTGTGTATGAGTTCATGTGTGCGTTGGTCTCACCTGTGTGTGCGTTGGACTCACCTGTGTGTGCGTTGGACTCACCTGTGTGTGTGCGTTGGACTCACCTGTGTGTGCGTTGGACTCACCTGTGTGTGCGTTGGACTCACCTGTGTGTGCGTTGGACTCACCTGTGTGTATGAGTTTGATGTGTGTATGAGTTCATGTGTGCGTTGGTCTCACCTGTGTCTCACCTGTGTGTGCGTTGTCTCACCTGTGTGCGTTGGACTCACCTGTGTGTGCGTTGGTCTCACCTGTGTGTGCGTTGGACTCACCTGTGTGTGCGTTGGACTCACCTGTGTGTGCGTTGGACTCACCTGTGTGTGCGTTGGACTCACCTGTGTGTATGAGCTTGATGTGTGTATGAGTTCATGTGTGTATGAGTTCATGTGTGCGTTGGTCTCACCTGTGTGTGCGTTGGACTCACCTGTGTGTGCGTTGGACTCACCTGTGTGTATGAGTTTGATGTGTGTATGAGTTCATGTGTGCGTTGGTCTCACCTGTGTGTGCGTTGGACTCACCTGTGTGTGCGTTGGACTCACCTGTGTGTGCGTTGGACTCACCTGTGTGTGCGTTGGACTCACCTGTGTGTATGAGCTTGATGTGCCGCTGCAGGTATCTGTCGATCATAAAGACCTTGTTGCAGCCCGGGTGGGGACAGGGTCGCTCCTTCACCTCCTCGTGATGTTCTCGGATGTGTTTCTGCACAAAAGCACGTTTCGCTCTGAGCCTGAGGTAAAGTTTCAGAGGTTTAGGGTCGATCGGGAGGAGACGTCTCACCTTGAGCCCATCGGCGCCGCGGTACACGGCCGTACAGCCCAGGTACGGACACTTGAACATACTGGGCAGCTCCTCCCTGAGGGAAACGCCAAAGAAGGAACGATCCATTTACACTTTTACTTTATCATCTGTTCTGCTATTTTCAGATTTGAGACCAGTGACTCAACTGTGACCTTTTCATTACTGAAAGAACTGCTCTGTCTGAAGCTCTGTTACTCAAGTTAAACTTTAATCTGAACTTTATTTTTATACAATTTGACCATAAAAAACTGACTCTGAAGTCCAAGAGGTGAGAGGATCTGTGCTGTTCTTCACTCTCACCTTCTGTTGAAACTGAACAAGACCAAGAACGACGGGAAAATGAAAATGTGCTAAAATCATTTCAGATTAAAAACTTTAACAACTTTTTTGTCAGTGTTTGCATTGTGTCTCCATGGTAACTGCTGAACATTCCAGCAATAGAAATACGTGTAAAACACCCCCCGTGTGATGCTAGTGCTCAGTATCTGCTTATGTAACTGTAGAAGAGTCGTGTTTTACCCTTTGATTTTAAACTTGTTCTTCCAGCCGGGTTTGGGCCCTGGTTTGTTCCTCACAGGCGTCTCTTCTGTCGAATCGTGGCTCTGCTTCTTCTTTCTCGACGCTCTGTGAGTTTACAGAGAAACTGAAGCTTCTTCTCAAACCTTCAGCAGTTTTTTTAATGTGGGAAACACATTTGTCCGTGTACCTCTTGTTGGAGTAAGGCTTGAAGAGCTCGTCGTCTGGTCCCAGTGCGCTCTCCTCAGCCTCGCCTCCCGTCTCCGTCCTGGACAGTCACACGTGTGTTTAGCTTCAGTGAACAGCAGGGGGCGTTAGGGAGGCAGATGTTTCGACTCACCTGTCACACAGCTCTTCTTCGTCTGCCTCTTCAGACTGAGATAACGAAAAGGGCGTGGCCTCCTCCGGTTCTGACAGATCTGCGTCACCTGAAAGGAAACGAGACGAGTCAAATCATCGTTTTCATTTTACAGATATGAAACTTTTCTTCCTTTTGTTCACTGAGATTTTGTTAATACATTTTTAACCCAATAACCAAAACTGTGACTGTCCCGGGGAAACAGGGACGTGTGTCCCCCTGGGTCCAAACACAGACGCTCAGTTTTATTACGTGTCTCACAAATGAGGAAAACATCTCTTCAAAATTCTTGTAACATTCAGAACAAATGATATAACTTCTCTGTGCTTCGATTGTTGTTTCTGTAAAAATCTGCTGTTTCAGTCCTTTATGTTGCTGTTATTTTTGTCCTTTTTTATATTTAAGATTCCGTGTTAGTTTTTTTTAATTCCCTCTGAAATCAGGGAGACGGGACACGGCTCCAGATCCACTTGTTTTTGTCTTTTCAGAGCGCGTGGTTCTGCACAGGTGAGTGAATGATCACTTCTGGATCAAAGTTGTGTGTTTATGTCTTAAGGCGCCACACACTAAAGGATTTTTCAGTCTTAAATGATTTTTAAAACGCACACCACAGACACGAGGAGAATATGGTGAGATTTTTTTGTGTGTGTGTGTTTCCTGTCTCCAGTGGCTCTGAGACTCTTGTGTGTCAAAGTTCAGACTCTGCTCTTCGAGTTTCGCTCCAAGTCCAAACTGTGTGATTATTTGTGAAATGTGGAGCAAAACTTCAGATCCAGGATTTATTAACCATAAAAGTTTAGAGATGAAATGTTGGGGAAGTGGAGTCACTGTGGAGAATCTTTAGCTTCGGCTTCAGGTTCAGGTTCAGGTTCAGGTTCAGGTGCAGGTGCAGGTGCAGGTGCAGGTGGACTCATGCTCTGTGTGGATGTTACAGACTCACGAGACCAAACAAACTCACCTTTTTACTTTAAACTACGACTCAAAAAACTGGAGTCACAGACGTTTTGTGTCTGGACTCATTATTTGTGGTGGAGAAATTCTGTGGAGAATGTGGATGAGACGCTGCACTTTACATTTAACACTTTACACACGAGAAAAATAAAGTCTCATCATTATTTTCACTGTTTCTGAGTTTGTGTTTTGTGTTTCTGTGTTTGTCTCTTCTGACACTCGGGTTTATTGGTTGTTTCTGTGATGTTGCTGATGTTTGGTGGTTACGATCTGACACACACAGACACACACACACACACAGAAACAGAAACACACACACACACAAATAGAAACACACACACACACGAGGAACAAACGCACAGGAACGCAGAGGCTTCATAATCACGTACAAAGACACAAAGTCGGGTCCCTGAACTTGTGGAGAAGCAAATCGCAGCATAAACTGTGTAAATTCTCCTGTAGTGTGCGGCGGCTGAAGTCTGAATAATAAAATGTTTAGAGTCTGTATATTTAAATAAGAAGATGACGGATGAAAAGACGAGAAGTCGTGGTTATTACTGTGGTTAATTAAATTCCCGGACACGTTCTAACCTTGGTTGTTGCTGCCGTGGTCGGGCTCGGAGATCTCCACGTGCTCCTCCGGGTTCAGCCGACTCTCCTCCGCGGGCTCCTCGGTTTCGGGCTCCGGTTCGGGGCAGGAGAAGAACGTGTCCATCTCATAACTGTGTCCGTCTCCACAGCCCCACAGAGCCCGGACCGAGCCCCTGCACTGACTCTCCAGCACCTCCATCAGGGCGGGGCAGGAACTGCAGGCGCCGGCGTGATGATGAGCCCAGGACACCAGACTGTGGAGGCACTGGTGATCTGAGGTGAAACACCAGGAAACTGAAACAGAAGAAACACCAGGAAACTGAAACAGAAGAAACACCAGGAAACTGAAACACAAGAAACATCAGGAAACTGAAACACAGTCACAACACACCATTACATCTGTGTGTGTGTGTTTGTGTGTCTGTGTGTGTATCTGTGTGTGTGTGTGTGTGTGTGTGTGTGTGTGTGTGTCTGTGTGTGTATCTGTGTGTGTGTGTGTCTGTGTGTATCTGTGTGTGTGACGAGGAAACGTTAGACCAGAGCAGATAAAAGTTTAATCACACTTTCCCTTTAACCCATTGACGCCGGATGCAGCGCTGAGTCTCCTGTCGGTGTCTGGATTGTCTGGTGATCAGTGTAACTGGTAAAGGCGGAGCCACATCTGGAAGCCTGGGGGGCGTGTCCTCCTCTCGCTTCATTCACTCCCATAGAGACGCAAAACTGCCAGAGCTTCTACTGTCGTGTTAAACCTTCTTTATCGTGGCGTATTATTTCCCCATTGAAAAATAATCCAAATGTCCCGAACATGTTTCCATCAAGACCTGGTTTGAAGTAACAAACGTTGCTCTTTACTGCAGCACATGAACGCAGCTCAAACACCTGATCTGTTCACTGTTCCAGACGCTCCTATAACAACAGGTGACATGTCACTGTGTCATGTAACAAATAAACATGGTCAAACACAAATGTATCCGTGTTTTCACTGTCATTGTCACTGTCAGCATTTTTGTGTCTTTGACCATGTTTATTTGTTACGACACAGTGACATGGCTCCTGTTATAGGAGCGTCTGGAACAGTGAACAGATCAGGTGTTTGAGCTGCGTTCATGTGCTGCAGTAAAGAGCAACGTTTGTTACTTCAAACCAGGTCTTGATGGAAACATGTTCAGGACATTTGGATTATTTTTCAATGGGGAAATAATACGCCACGATAAAGAAGGTTTAACACGACAGTAGAAGCTCTGGCAGTTTTGCGTCTCTATGGGAGTGAATGAAGCGAGAGGAGGACACGCCCCCTGTGCTTCCAGATGTGGCTCCGCCTTTACCAGTTACACTGATCACCAGACAATCCAGACACCGACAGGAGACTCAGCGCTGCATCCGGCGTCAATGGGTTAAGAGCAGAAACCTTGACTCACTTTCACGCTGTTCAAGAGGCTCCACAGTTTTTGTTTTCTTTCTGAAAAAGGATAAAAATATAAATATTCACAGTTGCAGTTTGGTGTTTTGTGTTTGGTGTTTGGGTTTGAGTTCCACAGGCTCTGTACCTGCGCCGCTCTGCGCTCATGGGCGGGAGGTTGACCCTCTGGAGGAACCTGAGGAGGACGCTGTAGCACTTGTAGAACTTGGAGTGACACGTTTTGCAGATGAACTTCGAGAGTCGCGGGTCCTGGTTCAGTTTGACTCCGACCAAACGCTGGAAGTCTGAGTGAAAGAGCACGGACCTCTGCTCCTCGCCGTCCACGTGGTCCCGGGACGAGCTGCTGAAGGCGTGACGCAAACTCCGAGACGAGAACTTCCCATGGCACAGGCGGCACAGGGCGGAGGGCGTCCGGCCTGACGGGCGACACCGCACGACTATTACACTTAAAAACTCTTACGACAAAGGACCAAATAATAAAGAAAATCTGTCCCGTCCATTTTAACAGCAAAATTCTCACAGTAGAAAAGTCAATGTTTTGTTTTGTTCGACCTGTCGCCTAAAAATACACACAAAGCTTTGGTTCACACAGAGTTTTAGCAGAATTTGAGGGAAAACCTGCTCTACATATCGGCCTAAAAATATCGGTCGAGTTTATCGTCCATTGGTTTTGGATTAGTTTGGTTCTAAACATAATCAGTTTGATCTCTAAAGTCTGAAGTCAAAACAGGAGCTTCATATCGTCTCTTTATTCAAAACCTCTGTGACAGAACAGAATAAAACAATAAAAATAAAATTCAAACAATAAAAATTAATAATAATAATAATAATAATAATAATCCTAACCTCTCCTGTTGTAAATAAACAGACGGTGACAGGTGTGTGTGTTCCTCACCGGGGGGGGTCCCTGCAGGGGGCGCTGCGTCGCTCTGGTCCTCCTGGTCTGGACTCTGGTTCCTGTAGTCGGGTCTGGAGGCGTCACGTGACCTCCTCCTCTGTCTGCTCCTCTTCTTCATCACAAACTGAACCACAAACAAAAACATCAGGCTCAGAAAATCTGTCGCTCCTAAAATCACCAGAGTCAGAGCAGGACTAAACCAGGACTAAACCAGGACTAAACCAGGACTAAACCAGGACTAAACCAGGACTAAACCAGGACTGACTAAACCAGGACTAAACCAGGACTAAACCAGGACTAAACCGACTAAACCTAAACCAGGACTAAACCAGGACTAAACCAGGACTAAACCAGGACTAAAACTAAACCAGGACTAAACCAGGACTAAACCAGGACTAAACCAGGACTAAACCAGGACTAAACCAGGACTAAACCAGGACTAACCAGGACTAAACCAGGACTAAACCAGGACTAAACCAGGACTAAACCAGGACTAAACCAGGACTAAACCAGGACTAAACCAGGTGTAAACCAGGACTAAACCAGGACTAAACCAGGACTAAACCAGGTGACTAAACCAGGTGTAAACCAGGACTAAACCAGGACTAAACCAGGACTAAACCAGGACTAAAACCAGTGTAAACCAGGACTAAACCAGGACTAAACCAGGTCTAACCAAGAACTAAACCAGGACTAAACCAGGACTAAACCAGGACTAAACCAGGACTAAACCAGGACTAAACCAGGACTAAACCAGGACTAAACCAGGTGTAAACCAGGACTAAACCAGGACTAAAACCAGGACTAAACCAGGACTAAACCAGGTTGTAAACCAGGACTAAACCAGGACTAAACCAGGACTAAACCAGGTGTAAACCAGGACTAAACCAGGACTAAACCAGGACTAAACCAGGACTAAACCAGGACTAAACCAGGACTAAACCAGGACTAAACCAGGTCTAACCAAGAACTAAACCAGGACTAGACCAGGTCTAAACCAGGACTAAACCAGGACTAAACCAGGACTAAACCAGGTCTAAACCAGGACTAAACCAGGACTAAACCGGGTCTAAACCGGGTCTAAACCGGGACTAAACCGGGTCTAAACCGGGTCTAAACCGGGACTAAACTGGGACTAAACCGGGACTAAACCGGGACTAAATCAGGTCTAAACCAGGACTAAACCAGGTCTAAACCAGGTGTAAACCAGGACTAAACCAGGACTAAACCAGGTCTAAACCAGGTCTAAACCAGGTCTAAACCAGGTCTAAACCAGGACTAAACCAGGACTAAACCAGGTCTAAACCAGGTCTAAACCAGGACTAAACCAAGTCTAACCAAGAACTAAACCAGGACTAAACCAGGACTAGACCAGGTCTAAACCAGGACTAAACCAGGACTAAACCAGGTCTAAACCAGGACTAAACCAGGACTAAACCAGGACTAAACCGGGTCTAAACCGGGTCTAAACCGGGACTAAACCGGGACTAAACCGGGTCTAAACCGGGTCTAAACCGGGACTAAACCGGGACTAAACCGGGACTAAACCAGGACTAAACCAGGACTAAACCGGGACTAAACCGGGACTAAACCAGGACTAAACCGGGACTAAATCAGGTCTAAACCAGGACTAAACCAGGTCTAAACCAGGTCTAAACCAGGTCTAAACCAGGACTAAACCAGGGCTAAACTAGGTCTAAACCAGGACTAAACCAGGTCTAAACCGGGACTAAACCAGGACTAAACCAGGTCTAAACCGGGTCTAAACCAGGTCTAAACCGGGACTAAACCAGGACTAAACCAGGACTAAACCAGGTGACTAAACCAGGACTAAACCAGGACTAAACCAGGACTAAACCAGGACTAAACCAGGACTAAACCAGGACTAAACCAGGACTAAACCAGGACTAAACCAGGACTAAACCAGGTGTAAACCAGGACTAAACCAGGACTAAACCAGGACTAAACCAGGTCTAACCAAGAACTAAACCAGGACTAGACCAGGTCTAAACCAGGACTAAACCAGGACTAAACCAGGACTAAACCAGGACTAAACCAGGTCTAAACCGGGTCTAAACCGGGACTAAACTGGGACTAAACCGGGACTAAACCGGGACTAAACCAGGTCTAAACCAGGACTAAACCAGGACTAAACCAGGACTAAACCAGGTCTAAACCAGGTCTAAACCAGGACTAAACCAGGACTAAACCAGGTCTAAACCAGGTCTAAACCAGGTCTAAACCAGGACTAAACCAGGACTAAACCAGGTCTAAACCAGGTCTAAACCAGGACTAAACCAGGACTAAACCAAGTCTAACCAAGAACTAAACCAGGACTAAACCAGGACTAGACCAGGTCTAAACCAGGACTAAACCAGGACTAAACCAGGACTAAACCAGGACTAAACCAGGACTAAACCGGACTAAAGTCTAAACCGGGTCTAAACCGGGTCTAAACCGACTAAACCGGGACTAAACCGGACTAAACCGGGTCTAAACCAGGACTAAACCAGGAACTAAACCAGGACTAAACCAGGACTAAACCAGGACTAAACCAGGACTAAACCAGGACTAAACCAGGTCTAAACCAGGACTAAACCAGGACTAAACCAGGACTAAACCGGGTCTAAACCGGGTCTAAACCGGGTCTAAACCGGGACTAAACCGGGACTAAACCGGGACTAAACCGGGACTAAACCGGGACTAAACCAGGACTAAACCAGGACTAAACCAGGACTAAACCGGGACTAAACCGGGACTAAATCAGGTCTAAACCAGGACTAAACCAGGTCTAAACCAGGTCTAAACCAGGTCTAAACCAGGACTAAACCAGGACTAAACTAGGTCTAAACCAGGACTAAACCAGGTCTAAACCGGGACTAAACCAGGACTAAACCAGGTCTAAACCGGGTCTAAACCAGGTCTAAACCGGGTCTAAACCAGGACTAAACCAGGACTAGACCAGGACTAAACCAGGTCTAAACCAGGACTAAACCAGGTCTAAACCGGGTTTGGTTTGTTATAAACACAGTGTGAAAAGAACAGAACTGGGCCGGTCTGGACTCACGTGGGTCTTTCTCAGACCTGAGACACTTTTGTCTCTGACTTCTGGATTTTGGCAAAACAAAAACAATTTATGCTCTAGTTTACTGTACGAAGAGACCAGAACCCAGACTGGTTTAGACCTGGGCTGGTCCTGGTTTAGTCCTGGTTTAGTCCTGGATATTTCTATCAGTGTCTAGACACAAAAATTCACTGTACAACAACAAACATCTGTATTTTAACTTCTCCACATCAGGACTAAACCAGGTCTACAACAGGACTAAACCAGGACTAAACCAGGTCTACAACAGGACTAAACCAGGACTAAACCACTACAACAGGACTAAACCAGGACTAAACCAGGTCTACAACAGGACTAAACCAGGACTAAACCAGGTCTACAACAGGACTAAACCAGGACTAAACCAGGACTAAACCAGGTCTAAACCAGGTCTACAACAGGACTAAACCAGGACTGAACCAGGACTGAACCAGGACTAAACCAGGTCTCTGTTTGTGTCTGAGCCGCTGGAGTGAATCGGCTCGTGAATCGGTTCTTACCCTGGGCTCGTGCAGGTCTCGTGCGGGACAGTCCGGAGCCGTGCACGTGCGGGGTCCGTGCACGTGCGTGGGGTCCGTGTGCACGCGCGTGGATGTGCGTGATCGTGAGTCTCGGGGTCGCGCGCTCTTACTCCAGCTGCGGGACACGAGCCCCGCACATCCTGAAACCCGGAAGTGCAAGCGGAAGTCACAGGAACGTTTTATCAACACAGCGACACCTGTTGGTGAGTGTCCGCCACGCATCGAGCTAAAACAATAAATAATATAAACTCTATATAAACTAATAAAAACTGAAATAAATAATATAAACTTTATATAAACTATAATAAAAACTTAAATAAATAATATAAACTCTATATAAACTCTAATAAAAACTTAAATCAATAATAAAAACTGAAATAAATAATAAAAACTTATATCAATACTAAAAACTTATATCAATACTAAAAACTTTAATCAATAATAAAAACTTAAATAAATAATAAAAACTTAAATCAATAATAAAAACTTAAATAAATAATAAACCATCTATAACAATAAAAATATAAAAATATAAACATTATAGTAAATAAAATAAAATAAACACGTGTTGAGTGACGTCACGCTTTTGCTGCCGCTGACGTCGCGTCGATGAAACTTTTTTAACAGTTTTTACTTTTTTATTGGAGAAGTGCAGATGTTTATGGAACTACGGCAAGTCTAAATGAACAAAACACATGGACATAACCTGCCTCCAATAACCTGCGCTGTAGCGCCACCTCGTGACGTAACACATGTAAACAAAATGTACAACTGATGATCCACAGCTGAGGGCCTCATTAACATATTTGAACAAAATCTATTTAAAAATAAATAAATAAGAAATACACTCAGGTCACCCCGTCACACAGGTCACTCACTCAGGTCACTCAGGTCACTCCGTCCCCCAGGTCACTCAGGTCGCTCACTCAGGTCACTCAGTTTGGTCACTCAGGTCAGTCAGGTCACTTAGTCTGGTCACTCACTCAGGTCAGTCAAGTCACTCGGGTCGCTCAGGTCGCTCTGACTGCAGTGTTCAGCTCCACATGACTCTCATGAGTTTCATAGAAACAGGAATTTATTTACAGATAAAATGTTGAAGTAAAAACCTCAGACTCGTGTGGAGCGAGGAACAAAACTTTAGGGGTTAATGTGTCCGTTTATATAAAGAGTCTGGAGTTTAATGCAACACACAAAACCATCACATTTAAATAAGTGTATGAGTCCGACAGGTTCCACATTATAACTTTATTGATGCATTTGTGATATTAAAGCACAGGAATTAATGGTCAAAAAATTAAAATGACATAAAAACACTTAATGACGGAGGGTTCTTTTTACACGGGGGAAAGACGCCGACACTGAACACACAAACAAACACAACTACAACAACACAACAGGCTACACAACATTAGTGATTACATGAACCAGAGATGATACACAAAGTTTATACAGTGTAAGAAAGTGCTCCAGTCGTTTAATTAAAAGAGCTGGTGTCATAAATAAGGCATTGGTCTGTACGTACAATATTACAGAAGCATATGGCTGTTTCCCCGTGTGTTTGTTGATTTAAGACACAGTGTCGAAGTACAGAAGATAAAAGTACGATTAATTTACATGATCTGAGCCTTCGTCTCACAATAAAACTCCTATAAAACACAAAACAGACTCTTGTGAGCTTCAGGTCGTGTTCTAACGCTGTTACCTCCTCAAAAACAGACCTGGAGTCATGTTTGTTTGAGTGACTCTTTATTATGAGTCTGTTTACATCTCCAAAGCTCCAAACGCTCTGTTCCACCTTGTGATGTCATGAAGTGGTAGTTTTCAGGTTCACAGCTCCTTTTGCCTCCCAAAAATCCAGAAATCTAAGGCTGAAATGAAAATGTGACTTAAACGTGTGAATGAAACCAAAGCACAACTCCAGGTCTGTGTGACGAGGAAACGACACGAGAACAGATCAGAGGCACGTCCAGTTCGTTACAGTTTCAACTCCAGTGTGATTCTGTGTGCGCTTCCAGTCACGTCCAGAGTCCAGTGTGAAACGTTTCCAGTGTTAAACATTTCCAGTGTGAAACGTTTCCAGTGTTAAACGTTTCCAGTGTTAAACGTTTCCAGTGTGACAGACCCTGTGTGACAGAGCCAGTGTGACAGACCCAGTGTGACAGTCCCAGTGTGACAGTCCCAGTGTGACAGAGCCAGTGTCCTGTGCTCACATAAACATCTTTCCATGGTTGGAGTTTACAGAGCAGATCTTTGTGTTTTTCTGGGAGAACTTCAGTTTTGAGCAGTGACGAGGAGCTTCAGAAATACTGGTTTGATTAAGAAACACGTTTACTGTCAGTGATTATGTTAAAGATGTTGGGACATTATTACTTGGACATTTGTGTTCATGAGTTTTTAAACGTTTCAAATCTCGGCAGAAGACGAACACTTTAAAACAATCAGTCAATTATTGTTTATCTTCTTTTGGCAACTGGTCCTGGGTGAGCAGAGGAGACTGTAAGACACACACACACACACACACACACACAGACACACACTCTGACACACAGACACACACACAGACACACACACACACACTCTAACAGACACACACAGACACACACACAGACACACACAGACACACACACACACAGACACACACATACACACACAGACACACACACAGACACACACACAACACACACACACAGACACACACACACACACAGACACAACACACACACACACACACACACACACACACACACACACACACAGACAGACAGTGGTCAGTTTGTCCAGCACAAAGTTCCTCTATGAGTTTCTTTTACAGTGTTCATGACTGAGGTTTGCAGTGTCCAGTCTGACCGCCCCGTTTCAGCCTCTGCCTCTGTTTCAGCTTCAGTTTCAGCTTTTGTTTCAGCTTCAGTTTCAGCCTCTGATATCAAAAGTCTCGTCATATTTTCATGGATGTCGTACTACTACATGTCCCATGATCCTTTGCTCTGTTAAACTGCAGCCAACATGAAGATTGGATTATTGTTAATTTACACTTTTTAGTCTTAATTTTCTGAAATCATGATTGAAAAAGTTTTGTCTTGGCATTTTAACAGAAGAAAACGCATTTAAACAATAACGACGAGCCTCCAGTATTTCAAATAAATATCACACATGGGACTTATTCATGAGCTTCAGCGACTTGTTTATAGGCGCCATTTTGAGGACTTTTAACTGCTGTGGTAACAAATCTGAAGCCCATGGACCCGATGACGCCGCACAGTGAGATTTGTGACCCTACAGTGCTGAGAATACGCAAACTATAAAATAATAATAATGCTCTAATACAGATCCAGGGCCGCGGGCGTCAGATGTGATTAAATGTTCATGTACAGAGATAAAAACATGTGAGTGATTCCTGTTTGTAGACGAACGCCGTCGCCCCGGCAACAAACGAGTCGTCAGGCAGAGCTGCTCCGGAGGCGGAAGAAGAAATCTGTGGAGGCGGCGTCTCCATCAGAAGAACAGAGAACTTCACCCTGTCCCACAGAAGAGCAAACGTGAGGAGTCATGGTTAAAATCATCTTTTATCATAAAGAGTCGCCATGGAGATGTTACTGCTTTATCTGAAATGTTCCACATTCTATTTTTATTAACATGTTCCAGTTTGATAAAAACAGATTCTTCTCACAGACCTTAGCTTCCCTTTATTTTATTTTTGATTTATTTTGGTCTAACTCTGGGCACAGCTGGAAACCTCCCCTCAGAAAGAACGCATGAATGAAGACGGGTTTAATGCCACACTGTGGAACATATCTGCAGTAACATCTGAAGCAGGCACCGAACCCCACTGCAGAAAAGGATATTTCCACTCACAGTGGCAGAGGCTCGGAGGTGGAGGGTGGCACCTGAGTGTGTCAGGGGCACAGGCAGCAGGTGGACGTCGCTCTGACGAAAAACACAGAAGAAACAGATTTAATGTCAAACTTCTAAACTCCTGAACATCAGAGTTTGTAAAAACACACAAACTCCTCCCCCTTCTGCAAATGTGTAGATACACACAATATAACACACAACACACACAAATACACACACACACACAAATAACACACAACACACACAAATACACACACATAACACACAAATACACACAAATACACACACAAATAACACACCACAAAACACACAACACACAAATAACACACAACACACACAAATAACACACAACACACACAAATAACACACAACACACACAATAAACACACAACACACAACGAATAACACACAACACACACAAATAACACACAACACACACAAATAACACACAACACACACAACACACACAACGAATAACACACAACACACACACAACACACACAAATAACACACAACACACACACAAATAACACACAACACACACAACACACACAACAAATAACACACAACACAACACACACAACACACAAAATAACACACAACACACACAAATAACACACAACAAATAACACACAACACAAACACAAACAAACACACAACACACACAAATAACACACAACACACAACAAATAACACACAACACACACAAATAACACACAACAAATAACACACAACACACACAAATAACACACAACACACACACAAATAACACACAACACACAACGAATAACACACAACACACACAAATAACACACAACACACAACGAATAACACACAACACACACACAACACACACAAATGGCACGGTGGCTGAGTGGCTAGCACTCATGCCTCACAGCAAGAAGGTTCTGGGTTCGATCCCCGGGTCGCCCAGGCCTTTCTGTGTGGAGTTTGCATGTTTCTCCCCGTGTCTGGATGGGTTTCCTCCGGGTGCTCCGGTTTCCCCCATCAACCCAAAAAAAACATGCTACATAGGTCTCCATAAAACAGTTGATAGTCATGGTCAGTTAAAAAAAATACAATCAATTCAATCATTGTGTCCTTAGGCAAGACACTTCACCCACATTGCCTAGTATGAAAGTGGTGTGTGTGTGAGTGCTGGTGGTGGTCGGAGGGACCGATGGCGCCGAGTGGCATGGCAGCCGCGCCTCTGTCAGTGAGCCCCAGGGCAGCTGTGGCTACAATAGTAGCTTACCATCATCAGGGTTTAGAGTGAATGAATAATGCTGCATGAATGAATGCTGAATGAATAGTGCTGAATAAATCTTTGGGGACAGAAAATGTCTGTGAAAGCGCTATATAAATAAAGACTTACTTACTTACACACAACACACACAAATAACACACAACACACACAACACACACCGAATAACATACAACACACACAAATAACACACAACACACACAAATAACACACACACACAACAAATCACACACAACACACAAATAACACACAACGAATAACACACAACACACAACAAATAACACACAACGAATAACACAACACACACACAACACACACAAATAAACACACAACAAATACACACACAACACACACACAACAAATCAACACACACAAACACACACAAACACACACAAATAACACACACAAATAACAACACACAACAAATAACACACAACAAATAACACACAACACACAACGAATAACACACACACAACAAATAACACACAACACACACAAATAACACACAACACACACAATAACACACAACACACACAACAAATAACACACAACAAATAACACAACACACAACACAACACAACAACACACAAATAACACAACACACAACAAATAACACACAAACAACACAACACACACAAATACACACAAATAACACAATAACACACACAAATAACACAAACACACACAAATAACACAACACACAACACAACACACACACAAACAACACAACACACACATGACACACAACACATACAAATAACACAACACACACAAATAACACAACACACACAAAACAACACAACACACACAAATAACACACAACACACACAAATAACACAACACTTGTACCTTTGTCCTTGTGAGTTGAGCTCTGTCCTCAGACTCAGAACGTTCTGTGTCCTGTGCACACGGACGCAGCCACACACTGCTCACAAACCTGCAACACACACATGAACACATGAACACACACATGTGTGTATATCTGTAAACAGTATACATGTGTATATATATATGTATATACTGTAAATACTGTAAATACTGTAAATACTGTATATTTGTGTATATGTATATTTGTGACATAAATATTACAAAAGACAAACTCACCTCAGATTTAATGTGATTTTGGAAACGTGTGAGTTTCTGCTCTCGCTCAGTGACACTGTGAATCTGAAACACACAGTTGAATAAATAAATGATGGAACAAATCATCAGCTTCAGATAAAGACACTTAAAACACACTTAAAGAAGACTGTATATAAAAATAATGCATATATAATAATGTATATAATAATAATGCATATATATATATATATATATATATATATATATATATATATATATATGTGTGTGTGTGTGTGTGTGTGTGTGTGTGTGTGTGTGTGTGTGTGTGTGTGTGTGTGTGTGTGTGTGTGTGTGTGTGTATATATGTAGTTAATACGATTAACTGAGATTCAGGAGCAGGACCACGCCTCAGCCGCCCTCTCCTCTCACCGGCGAACCACAACTCACCTCGACCGCGCCTCTAATTTCCCAGAAGCCTGTATGTAGCAGCCTTTCCCATCATCCCAGTTTTGTCTCGGCGAACTCGACCCCACCCTCCCATCCCCTATTTTGTCTTTCAGTCATAAGACCCTACAAGGGGGTCCCGTTCCGGCTGGGCCAATTGTAGATTGAGACGGAGCCCCCACCCATAGTCTCAACCCAGCCATCTTTGCCTCACTTTGTACATTATCAATAAAACTACTTTGCACTATGTTGTCGTTGGCGTGGTCCTAGCTAGTGAAATATATATATATATATATATATATGTGATATATATATATATATATATATATATATGCTATAATATATATATATATATGTGTGTATATATATAATATAGTATATATATATATATATATATATATATATATTATATATATATATATATATATATATTATATATATATAGAGGCAGGACATGTGGTCAGTGACCAAATCTTTACCCACACCACTTCTGCGACTTACAATTAAAATTAATCAAATATTCTGTTGTTCTCTCTATTTAACCAGAACAAAAAAACATCTTTAGACTTCAAACTCACCTGCAGCTGTTCACGCTCACACACTCAGACTCACCTGCAGCTGTTCACGCTCACACACTCAGACTCACCTGCAGCTGTTCACGCTCACACACTCAGACTCACTGCAGCTGTTTCACGCTCACACACTCAGACTCACTGCAGCTGTTCACGCTCACACACTCAGACTCACCTGCAGCTGTTCACGCTCACACACTCAGACTCACCTGCAGCTGTTCACACTCACACACTCGTGCACTGGGACTCACCTGCAGCTGTTCACGCTCACACACTCAGACTCACCTGCAGCTGTTCACGCTCACACACTCAGACTCACCTGCAGCTGTTCACGCTCACACACTCAGACTCACCTGCAGCTGTTCACGCTCACACACTCAGACTCACCTGCAGCTGTTCACGCTCACACACTCGTGCACTGGGACGGTCTGGTTTGTCTCTGGGATGTGCACGGAGATCAGTGTGGGCTTTAATCCTGAAGAGCAGAGTAACAGATTCAGGTTACACTCTACAGTCTGGTCTGGGCGCAGTACAGCAGACTCACCAGCGGGGGGCACACTGCGCTGTCTCCTGCTGCTGCCCGGCTGCTGGCCCTGGGGCAGGTGGTTGGCTCCTGCCCCCTGCTGGTCGGGGCTCTTCTTGGACTTGGGGAAGTAAAATGGAGGCGAAGTGTGACTCAGGCGGTTTCTGTGTCCGTCTTTATCGATGGGTCTGGACTTTGCCTTTTTCATGATGGAGCTTTGAGTGGGCAGCAGGACGTCCACTTCTGTTCAAAAGGCAATAAAGTCATTCATTAACCATGACACAAAAGGAAAATACTACATCTTCTTTCTGAGTTAAATTTTGTCGAATAAATAAGATGAAAACGTACAAGCTACAAAATCCACTGTCCCCACAAAAAAGAATGTCATGGAGAATATTCTACAGCCTCATCTCTTTTTACAATTTTATGTTAGTTTTAGATTATTTCAGTTCAAGAATGTGCGTCTCTTCAGAAAGACACTGAAAATACACTGTTCTTTAACACCATAAATAAGTACACGAATAAAAATAACAATTCTACAAGTTACAGTAACTGCTAAATTGATTTCTTCTTTGATTTCTCAGGCCTGTTGTGAGTTGTGTTAGTGTTAGTTGTGTTAGTTGGGTTAGTTGTGTTAGTTGTGTTAGTTGTTAGTTGTGTTAGTTGTGTTAGTTGTGTTAGTTGTGTTAGTTGTGAGTGTTAGTTGTTAGTTGTGTTAGTTGGGTTAGTTGGGTTAGTTGGGTTAGTTGTGATAGTGGTGAAAGTGGTGAAAGTGGCCAGAGCAAAAGGAGAGATTCAATTTGCTCCTCCAAACTCGTCCAAGCTGCGAAATGTATTCGACCAAATAAACTTTTGTCCAGTTGACAAATTGAATTTCTCCTTTTGCCATCGATTCTACCTGAACCTGAACCTGAACCTGAACGACTGAGGGATTTTACGCTCTGAAGAGGAAGTGAAAAAAAAAATAGTGGCAATAATGGTGATGATGGTGATGGTGGTGATGATGGTGATGATGGATGATGGTGATGGTGGATGATGGTGATGATGGTGATGATGGTGATAGCAGTGGTAGTTTACCTGTGGTAGATTGGTTGGTGCTCGGTATTATGACTGTTGTGGTTTGATTTGTCACAGATGAAGCTGAAAAGGAAGGAGCAGAAACACAATATTCGCTTTAGTAAGATTAATATGCAAATGATTTGATTTGAAGTGAGAATAATTCCTTTTGTTTTCAGATTGTGACGGACCTGGAGCTGGGGAGGTGGACAGAGGAGCAAAGGTGCTTTTACGGAAGATCCCCAGGGCACTTTTGGTCCTGAGCAGAGACAAACGTTTGGTTAGGTCTGGCAACGCTCATGTTCTCACAATGTAACAAACAAAACAGCACCGTTAAAAGGAGGTTTGTGAAAATGAAAGGATGATGCTGAGAGAAGTGTATTGCCTACCAAGGACAGACAGATGGACAGAGATGCAGAGAGGCCGTGAAGAGCGGAGTCCGGGAAATGAAAACTACACAAGGAGGAACCAGGCTGAAGAAGCAGAAGTTTTTGATCAGAAGAAGAAGAAGAAGAAGAAGAAGAAGACACCTTGGATCATTACGTTAGAAACATACCCGTCTCTCTCTGTGACCTCTCCTTTGTGGTGAAGGGTCAGCACGTACAGCACAGACATGGAGATGACGCTGAGGAAAAAAGAAAAGACTCATCATCAGGAGAGAAGCTCTGGGTTATATTCTCAGGTTAAAGTTACACTTTTATTGTCCTCATAGGAACATTTGTCCTCTACATTTGATCCATAGTTCAAAGCCAATCATGATCTCCACAGCTTTACCGATCTCTCAGACACAGGAAGAACATGCAAACTCTATACAGAAAGTCCAACTGGAACTGAGGGTTCCTTCTATCAGAGCATTTTACCATTGTGTTCTCAGGCAAGACACTTCCTTCATCTGCTTGTGTGTTCTCTGAGTGAAGGTGAGTGATGAGTAAATGCTTGATTAAGTTTGACATCGTCTGTGCGTGTCACCTGTGGATTAGCTGTGTGAAAGACTAGACTGTAAGACTGTGTGTCACCTGTGGATGGGCCGATCATCTGTACTAAACCACACCTCACCTGGTTCACATGCTCTCGTATGAGGTCTCTGGTTTGCTCTGGTATCAGCACAGGGATGAGCTTTCTGACTTCATGACAGTTCGTTTATTTCACTTTATTTAGTCTTTGAAAAAAGCCACACTCCTCAAAGTTCATGAGTAGATTATTTTGTCCATTATTCACCGATTACATCATGTGATTAACCGAGTCTGGACTTAACCTGGACTCACCTGAAGGCCATCACCACCACCAGGGCCAGGATGGTCCCCTGCATGAACCTTTGGCTGAAGCAGCCCTGGTCTGCAGCTGGGCTCTGTGAGGGAGAGAAACATCTCATATTTAGTTTTCATGTCACAGTCGCAGTGAGTGTTGAGTGTTGTGCAGAACAGAACAGAACCTTGGTGCCGGGTTTGGTGCTTTTCTTCCTCAGGGGGCCGCTCCCCGTCCGGCTGAAGTAACTCCCCGCTTGGCTGTGCACAAAACACAAAATCATCATTTCATTTATTCATTTATTTTGATATGAGACACTGCACATTAAAGGAGCACTGTGGAATTTTTCTGATGGAGTGTAGATGGTATGATTCTGTCTGTAATGTTCCACAGTATGGCATTATAAACATCAGATAAAAGTAAAGTTCTGTAAAGAGGAAACTCGCTCACAGAAAGAATCAAGGTTTTTCATGATATTGCAACATAGAAAAAAGTGAAAGTTAAATGCCGTACTGTGGAACATTCAAGACAGAACAGTAATATCGTCATGGAGAACAGTAATCTGATTTGAGTCCCGTGTGCGTTCAGTCTTCTCCTAACCTGGTGGTTCCTCCGCTCACGGTGCTCTTCATGCTGTCCAGGCGTCGGAGTTTGGCCAGTTTCCGGCTCCATCGCTCCAGCTCGTCGATGCGCGTCTCCAGGTTATCTGTGAGTTTACACAGCTCCTTCACGGCGCCCACGTTCTCCATGAAGATACGCTCCTGCGCCACCACACACACACCACGGAAATAAAAAACATAAGTATTTGTACTTCAGAAAACTGCTTTTCTTAAACACACATCAGTCTGAGGTTTTACCTTGTTGACGACCAGCAGATTTGGGATGGTCTCCCCATTGGCACAGACCACGTCCCCTCCCTCCTTCACTGCTTCAGGGAGGATCTTCTGGACCTCTTGAGCTATGACTCCTTCAGTGAACACAGGAGAAGATCTGGTAAGTCTCTAGAGATGAGCCGAAGAGGAGAACTGAACAGTCAGAATAAAGCTCGCAGTTTTACCCGTCTCTGCAGTGTTCTCGATCCCCACAGTCGCAGCAAACTCAGGTTTGTACTGATAATGGACCAGCCTCATCTGAGAGATCCGCTTTAAGTTATCTGTGGTGTCCACCTGCAGGGACACACACACTGACACTGAATATTTGATCTGAATATTTAAGAGGAAATGATAAAAATACTGCTGTTATGTAATATAATAATAAAGGACAATTGGATTTGAAAATAACTAGTCTGACCCAGAGATCCAGAGGCGTGTGGTACTGGTGATGTTTAAATATTTTCCACCTTATATTTCTCAGATGTTTGTGGTTTACAGTTTAAATACCTGAATTTGTGCAATATAAAAGGGCCTGCATTGTCTTATTTCTGTTCTTTGTACTAATGTTGTTTCCTCGTCACACACAGACCCTAAAGGGAAAAGGAGCTGTTCACTTGGAAACGACCACTTCATGACATCACAAGGTGGAACAGAGTGGAGCTTTGGAGATGTGGACAGACTAATAATAAAGAGTTACTCAAACATGTGTGAATGAAACAAAACACAACTCCAGCTCAGTGTGATGAGGGACATTAGAACATGAGTTCATGATGTGTGATATTGGACCTTCAAAGTACAAATTATTTGTTCCTTCTCTTTGTTCCTGCTCAGTTAGTTTATTTTTTGGAACACTACTTTGTTTTTCTACTTGAGTAATATTATTTTAAAGTATCAGTACTTTCACTTGAGTACAACCTCTGCCCACTTGACATGGCCCTGGACCATAGACCGTGTAACTGGAGCCAGAGTCGGTGGAGCTGAAGTGTGCACATGCTCACTTCCTGTTTGGCGTACAGATCCATTTATATAAAGTCTGTGCCCCGGGCGCTGCCTACCTCCTGGACGTTCTCCTTGGCGCGCAGGTCAGACGGGTGCACCAGTGACCCCATGACCTTCATGTTTCCGTGGATGACCAGCGCCTCGTCGGGCCGGTCGGTGTTGATGCCCACGCGGCCGTGATGGTACACGGAGTCTGGCACCTGCCCCCTCTGCCACAGCACCTCCGAGTCGCTCTCAAACTGACCCGGGTTTGAAGCCTACAGACCAAACACTGGGTTAAAGAGTCACTAAACACGAGTGTCACTCATCTGATGCAGAAATATGTGAATACAAATCTATTATTCTTATTTTTATAACTGTACACATGCACTGGAAATGGCCCTTTGTCGCCATGACAATTCGTAATATTAAAACAAAATGTTATATATATTTTAAATACACAAAATACAAGTGTAAAGGGATATAGAAGTACAGAACTACTACAACATGAGTTAAAACATAAACTCAGAGTGTGATTGTGCAGTAAAGTTCCTTCATATTTACACAGAAACAGGATGTTACCCTGACGATGATCCTCTCGGACACGTGAGCCGCCACCGTGAAACTCTGAGAAAGAGACTGAGCCTGCAGCGCCACCACCAGCATGAAGTACCTGCAGTACACAAGAAGTACACAGTGTAAGTACCTGCAGTACACAAGGATACAAGAAGTACACGACATGAGTACAACTCAAGCAGTAGTATTAGTAGTACTAGTAGTACTGCAGTACCTCTGGTCGGGGTTGGGTTTGCCTTTCTTCCTCATGTTGTTGGCCGTGGTCTCACTGAAGTGCAGTCGTCCCACTGTGACCTTGGTGACCTGCTCCGGGGGCAGAGTGACCCTGAGGAGAGACACAGCTCTGTTCAATAATGACCAGCATTTTAACAATAATTATATCATATCATATAAAAGGCATTAATATAATAATAACACCTCCATGTGAGACTGGTTCAGTTTTAAACTGAGGCTGCATTCACACTTAGACCACATCAAAACTTGGAATAAAAGTGGAACTAAACCTGGACTCCACCAGGCATAAATCAGGATCTTCATTGTTTTAATTAGAACCATGATAAAGTAAAAGTGAAGTACTCACTTCTACGTCTGTAACACAAACACAACTCACAGTACAGGTTTGAAGGGCCTTTTACTGCGGTCAGACTGAGACTGTTCCACACTGATGGACTGGTTCATGGCCTCCACCTGAACACCAGAAAAAAATAAAAAAAACACAAATTACATATAAATCACATTTAAATCACATGCAATACATGTAGTACCAGATAAATCCCATTTAAATCCCATATAAATCACATGTAATCCCAGATAAATCACATGTAATCCCAGATAAATCACATGTAATTCCAGATAAATCACATGTAATCACAGATAAATCACATGTAATTCCAGATAAATCACATGTAATCACAGATAAATCACATGTAATTCCAGATAAATCACATGTAATCACAGATAAATCACATGTAATCCCAGATAAATCACATTTAAATCCCATATAAATCACATGTAATCACAGATAAATCACATTTAAATCCCATATAAATCACATGTAATCCCAGATAAATCACATGTAATCCTAGATAAATCACATGTAATCACAGATAAATCACATGTAATCACAGATAAATCACATGTAATCCCAGATAATCCCAGACATGTAATACACATCGTTTCATTCACACATGTGGGGTTTGCTTCATTACACAGATGTACACTTCTTTCCTGGAGACCAGACCCCATCTTACCTGTGGCCACTGTTTGTCGAACCTACACCTATTTTAATCCAAACCCTCCCTGACCCCGGCCTCACCTTGACCCCGTTGAGTTTGAGGTAGAAGCACTCGATCGGCTGCAGCCCGTCGTGTGTCTTGATGTACTTGGCGTCTCCCAGCATGCCGACGTACACCGTCACCTGGAAGTGGTTCTTCTTCTGACAGACGAAGGCGTCGTCGGCGAGAGAGAAGTTAAAGCCTTTGTCTGCGTCCACGCGGTACGTGGGCATCGGCCTGGAGCACACGACCCGGGTTAGAACTGAACTTAAAACACACATCACACAAACACACTCCTGTCCCTCGTCACACATCACACAAACACACTCCTGCCCCTCGTCACACATCACACAAACACACTCCTGCCCCTCGTCACACATCACACAAACACACTCCTGCCCCTCGTCACACATCACACAAACACACTCCTGCCCCTCGTCACACATCACACAAACACACTCCTGTCCCTCGTCACAACATCACAACACAACACACTCCTCGTCACACATCACACACTCCTGTCCCTCGTCACACATCACACAAACACACTCCTGCCCCTCGTCACACATCACACAAACACACTCCTGCCCCTCGTCACACATCACACAAACACACTCCTGTCCCTCGTCACACATCACACAAACACACTCCTGTCCCTCGTCACACATCACACAAACACACTCACACAACACACACTCCTGTCCCTCGTCACACATCACACACAAACACACTCCTGCCCCTCGTCACACATCACACAAACACACTCCTGCCCCTCGTCACACATCACACAAACACACTCCTGCCCCTCGTCACACATCACACAAACACACTCCTGCCCCTCGTCACACATCACACAAACACACTCCTGCCCTCGTCACATCACAAACACACTCCTCGTCACATCACACAAACACACTCCTGTCCCTCGTCACACATCACACAAACACACTCCTGTCCCTCGTCACACATCACACAAACACACTCCTGCCCCTCGTCACACATCACACAAACACACTCCTGCCCTCGTCACACATCACACAAACACACACACAAACACACTCCTGCCCCTCGTCACACATCACACAAACACACTCCTGCCCCTCGTCACACATCACACAAACACACTCCTGCCCCTCGTCACACATCACACAAACACACTCCTGTCCCTCGTCACACATCACACAAACACACTCCTGTCCCTCGTCACACATCACACAAACACACTCCTGTCCCTCGTCACACATCACACAAACACACTCCTGCCCCTCGTCACACATCACACAAACACACTCCTGCCCCTCGTCACACATCACACAAACACACTCCTGCCCCTCGTCACACATCACACAAACACACTCCTGCCCCTCGTCACACATCACACAAACACACTCCTGCCCCTCGTCACACATCACACAAACACACTCCTGCCCCTCGTCACACATCACACAAACACACTCCTGTCCCTCGTCACACATCACAGCTGGAGTTGTGTTTGTTTCATTCACATGTTTGAGTAACTCTGAGTCTGTCTACAGGGGGTGTGTGGTGTTATGGTGTTGTGTGTTGTTGTGTGTGGTTGTGTGTTGTTGTGTGTTGTGTGTGTGTGTGTTGTGTGTGTTGTGTGTGTGTGTGTGTGTGTGTGTGTGTGTGTGTTGTGTGTGTGTGTGTGTGTGTTGTTGTGTGTTGTTGTGTGTTGTGTGTGTGTGTTGTTGTGTGTTGTTGTGTGTGTTGTTGTGTGTTGTTGTGTGTTGTTGTGTGTTGTTGTGTGTTGTTGTGTGTTGTTGTGTGTTGTTGTGTGTTGTTGTGTGTTGTTTGTTGTTGTTGTTGTGTGTTGTGTGTGTTGTGTGGTTGTGTGTAGTTGTGTGTTGTTGTGTTGTGTGTGTGTGTGTGTGTGTGTTGTTGTGTGTGTGTTGTGTGTTGTGTGTGTGTTGTTGTGTGTTGTGTGTTGTTGTGTGTTGTTGTGTGTTGTTGTGTGTTGTGTGTGTGTTGTGTTGTTGTGTGTTGTGTGTTGTGTGTGTTGTTGTGTGGTTGTGTGTGTTGTGTTGTTGTTGTGTGGTGTTGTGTGTCGTTGTGTGGTTGTGTGGTACAGTTGTGTGTGTTGTGTGGTTGTGCGGTGTTGTGTGTTGTTGTGTGGTACAGTTGTGTGGTACAGTTGTGTGTTGTTGTTGTGTGTTGTTGTGTGGTACAGTTGTGTGGTGTTGTGTGTTGTGTGTTGTTGTGTGGTACAGTTGTGTGGTTGTGTGTTGTTGTGTGGTGTTGTGTGTGTGTGTGTGTTGTTGTGTGGTTGTGTGGTACAGTTGTGTGTTGTTGTGTGGTACAGTTGTGTGTGTGTTGTGTGTGTTGTGTGTGTGTTGTGTGTTGTTGTGTGGTACAGTTGTGTGGTTGTGTGGTGTTGTGTGTGTGTGTGTGTTGTTGTGTGGTACAGTTGTGTGGTTGTGTGGTGTTGTGTGTTGTTGTGTGTTGTTGTGTGGTACATGTGTGTGTGTGTGTGTGTGTGGTGTTGTGTGGTGTTGTGTGTTGTTGTGTGTGTTGTGTGGTTGTGTGGTGTTGTGTGTTGTTGTGTGGTGTTGTGTGGTTGTGTGTTGTTGTGTGGTGTTGTGTGGTGTTGTGTGTTGTTGTGTGGTTGTGTGGTACAGTTGTGTGTTGTGTGTTGTTGTGTGGTACAGTTGTGTGGTTGTGTGTTGTTGTGTGGTACAGTTGTGTGGTTGTGTGTTGTTGTGTGGTACAGTTGTGTGGTTGTGTGGTGTTGTGTGTTGTGTTGTGTGGTACAGTTGTGTGGTGAGGGCAGGGCAGTGTGAGAGCTGAGTACATTCCACAGGGGTGAGCTGTGCGTGGGAGTGCGGGGCTAAAAGTGAGAGCGCACCTTGTGTTCTTCAGACGCCAAAGTCCAAAAGAACTGAACTCACACAACTGTAATCTAAACCAGGTCTAAACCAGGTCTAAACCAGGACTAAACCAGGACTAAACCAGGTCTAAACCAGGACTAAACCAGGTCTAAACCAGGACTAAACCAGGTCTAAACCAGGTCTAAACCAGGACTAAACCAGGTCTAAACCAGGTCTAAACCAGGTCTAAAACCAGGACTAAACCAGGTCTAAACCAGGTCTAAACCAGGTCTAAACCAGGTCTAAACCAGGACTAAACCAGGTCTAAACCAGGTCTAAACCAGGACTAAACCAGGTCTAAACCAGGTCTAAACCAGGACTAAACCAGGTCTAAAACCAGGTCTAAACCAGGACTAAACCAGGTCTAAACCAGGTCTAAACCAGGTCTAAACCAGGACTAAACCAGGACTAAACCAGGTCTAAACCAGGACTAAACCAGGTCTAAACCAGGACTAAACCAGGTCTAAACCAGGTCTAAACCAGGTCTAAACCAGGTCTAAACCAGGACTAAACCAGGACTAAACCAGGTCTAAACCAGGTCTAAACCAGGTCTAAACCAGGACTAAACCAGGACTAAACCAAGACTAAACCAGGACTAAACCAGGACTAAACCAGGACTAAACCTCATGTTCTGTGTTTAACTTCATTTTAAATCCTTTTTATATTTATAATTTGTGTCGCTCTGGTTCCACCGGATCTAAAGTCGGTTTGTAACAGAACCGTTCCAGGTTTAAACTGGTTAGTGGTTCTAATGTTCTAATATTCTAATGTTCTGCTGTTCTAATGTTCTAATGTTCTAATGTTCTAATGTTCTAATGTTCTAATGTTCTAATGTTCTAATGTTCTAATGTTCTGATGTTCTAATGTTCTAATGTTCTGCTGTTCTGATGTGGTTTCCTGGAGTTATGTTTAATTCATGTTTAACACTCTGTTCCACCTTGTGATGTCATCATGTGGTGATACAGAAGTGCTCCACTGTGTTTTTAAACTCCACACTTCACCTTCACTAGAATCACCTGGAACATTTCAGTCCTGGAGTTTTGATCTCGACTCAACTAAACAGAAAAGGAGCTGAGAACTTGATGACATCACAAGGTGGAGCAGAGTGTTTGGAGCTTTGGAGATGTAACAGACTCAGAGTCAGAGGTGGGACCAAGTCGTTCTTTTACGAGTCTCAAGTCTTTGACCTCAAGTCCAAGTCAAGTCCAAGTCATCTGCTTTGAGCCTCAAGTCATTTCAGGGTTAGATTAAATTACACTTTTGTAATTTATATGAATTTTAAACTAAATTGTTCTTAAAAAGTCAGGGGTTATTTATATAAGAGTTGAAGAAATGTTATTTTTCATTTGTAAACGTCTTGACAAAATCTTATTACAAATCATTACGATCAAAACAGAAAGAAAGAATTTAGATTTAAAAGTGAAATCACAGATATTTTCTCATGAAGTTTGCACTGAAATGGAACGATCATGTTCAGTGTAGCTCCTTCTGTTTTATTGTATATTTCTGTATTTTACTGTGTATTACTGTATATTACTGTAGTACTTTTGAGTATCTCAGTACTTCAGTTCCATCCAAAGTACAAACAGAAGTGGCAGCGACATGTTCCAGTTTGTTTCTGTAAAATTCAGCTTCGCATTTATCAAATGTAAAGAGAAAAGTATTTTATAAAAACATATTTTTTTTTAGCAGAGGCATCAGGTCTTCTCAAGTTGAGTCAAGTCCCAAGTCACTAACCTTCAAGTCCAAGTTGAGTCCCAAGTCCAAGTCCATTTAATCGAGTCAAGTCTCAAGTCCTAAAAATAATGCCTCAAGTCTGACTCAAGTCCAAGTCACGACTCACGAGTCCCACCTCTGCTAAGAAGAAAGAAACATGAATGAAACAAACACGACTCCAGCTCTGAGTGTGACCAGGGAACAACAGGAGAACAGGAGAACACTGGAACAGGAGAACATGACTTGAAGTTCCTGGAGTCAGTTTAGTTTCTGGTCATAGTGAAAAATACCCACAGTTCTTTGCAGTCGGCGTCGTACAGCGGGCTCCACTTGTTCTGCTGGTGCGGCTGCCACTTGATGCACTGGTAGTTCGGGTCGAGGTACGCGCTGTCCGAGTCCTGCATCAGGCCTGGAGACACACACACACACACACACGTCACCGTCACACACCACGGGCCGGACCGGGGCCCACAGACCGTGCGGGGTGAGGCCTGGCGCCGGGCACGGGGCGCGGTGCCAGGCCGGCGGGCGCAGAGAGGACAGGGCCTACCTGGTTCCTGTTTGATGATACCTGTGAGCAGATTGGAATTGAGGGTGCTGTTGGGAGAGTCCGAGTGCTTCCTCTTCTTGGCCTGATGAGATGGAATTCCACTGAGGAGAGAAACATGTTTTTATTTCAGGATTTCCTGGGACTGACGTTGGACCCGACATTGACATTTAAAAAACACATGAAGCGCCAAACAAAAACTGTTAATTTTAACTTAGTGAATTTTAGACAAGTAAGACCTTTTATGACTTTATATGCGGCATGAATGTTTTTACACTCCATGATTCTGTCTCATATCGACGACTGCAGAACCAGACGGTCACTCGCTGCTGGAACAACACTCAAACACATCGAATCACTTTTTTAAAAAGCCATAAAAATATTGGACAAGAAACCATTCTCATTTCACCACTGCACTATTTTAGACAAGTATAATTTGCTTAATTTTAATAATTTTATTGGTTTTAAATATGGATGTTTTGTCTATAAAGTTTTGCATGGACTTGCCCCTCCTCCATTACAGGATTTTATTAAAGTAAAGACTGTGAGTGGAACTAGGGCCACAGCTCAGGGGAACTGTGACGTCCACACAGACGCTCCACACTCAGACAAACTGTGTCTCAGTCAGAGGAACAACATTTTGGAACAATCTGCCACTGTCAGTAAGAGAAACTTAAACTCTTGCCACCTTCAAGTCCTACTTAAAAGAGCGGCTAAAGAAAAAACAGACTTGTGGGCACTTTTAGTTTAGATTTGTTCCTTGTTTTTGCTTTGTTTAAATTTGTGGTGTTTCCTGCCGAGGGACGACAGACGGAAATGAGCAGTTTTGCTATAATCTGGCATATTTACACTGCAGTGTTGTAGATGTTCATTAATATGCACTGTCCCTATTCAATAAATAAATAAAAATGATTTCACAGCGTTTTACAGCCCTGGATTTGTGACGCTTCAGGTCACATTGGAGGTTTTTACTGTAACGAGCAGGTGCTTCTGAAAACTCTTAAACAACACTGAGAATTTCTCTGATCTGGTCAAGGTTTTCAAACTTCTATCAGGTTCTTCATTTTGTTTTCACATTTATGATCTACATACTCGTTCTGAGACGCTTCATTCTCGTCTAGAGGTCGTTTATTTGAAGAAAACTTGTCCAGTGAAATGATCTTGCTGCATGGACACATCATTTCACTGTTTTTCAGTCATTTTTATATCTCACATTTTGGCCAAACATTTTGCAGTGAACAAAAGATAAATCTGTCATTGGTGAATTGTGTCTTTTTTCTGGTAGAGGGTCTGTGAAACGCTTTTCTCCGAGGAGATGTTGCTGCTTTGTCTGGAATGTTCCACAGTAAGGCATTAAACCTTCCTATCTCCATGGAGACCAAATCAGACCAAGTTCCAGGTCAGATCTGTGGAGAGGCGACTGTACTCACAGTCACAATGTCTGTTTGTTTGGGGGTTTTTTTTAAGCGATAAAACCTCCTGTGATTGAATAAATGTAAAGTCGAGCTGTTTAAAGTCACACTGTGGAACATTCCAGGCAGAACAGTGACGTCTCCATAGAAACAAGCAGGTGATGGAGCCTCAACCAAAAAGTTACACAGTGAACCAGTTTAGTGAGAATATTAAACAGAAATACTTTTTTACTTTTTCAGTCATAATCGTGTGATGAAAAATCAGAAAACTCTGCTCATGTTCTGTGACTCTGTCAGACACAAACCAAACAAATAAAACTCTGTTTTCATTTTTACACGAGCAGGTTTGGACTCAAAGTCTCAATGTTTTGTTTTTTTTTCTTCATGTTTTCTCCTTTCTACATTTTCTATTCAAACAGACGACATCACACAGATGAAGTACGATCTGTGGGATTGTGGGATTTTAAGAAAATAAATGTGTCGTTGTGGACGTGACACAAGCAGAAGAACCACACAGACGTGATGATCACAGAAAAAACATCGAGTCTAGAACAGCTCGTCTGCTGCTGTTGGTCTGAGGAAGTTATTGATACTTGTGCATCACGCTGGGGGGGTTCTGCATGTGTGTCTATGGCAGAACCAGATCAGAACCAGCAGTTACCACGTTTCTAGATGGTGTGAAAACAGAACATAATAATTCTGCCTCAGTTCTTTAGTTGTTTCTGGTCAGATTGTGTGAAGCTCAGGTCAGAGTCTGACTTGAGTGACAGAGCTGCAGACAGAGCAGTGCCTCCTGTTAGCGTGTGGACTCAGACTCACTCGGGCCCCTGCGGGTGGTGCATGATGTGGTGCAGCATGTGGCCCATGTCCCCGGAGCTGGTGGTGGGGCCCAGGGGGAACTGTGAGATCAGGGGCTCGGGCTTCAGGAACAGGTCCCGCTGCAGGTCCCGCTGCAGGTCCCGCTGCATGCTGGGAAAGTGCCCAGGGGGGAGGGGCGGGGGCGGGGACAGGTGGCACATGTTCTCCGGGGTCATGGTCCGGATCAGGTGAGGATCTGAAAGAAGAACAGAATGCTGGAGAATGTTCCACAGTGTGGCTTTAACTAACTCTGTCTCCATGGAGTCATTACAGAGTGTTGATGAGGAGACCAAAAGTATTCATCTGATTTAGACCTAGAATAGTCCAGATTTAGACATGGTTTAGTCCTGGTTTAGTCCTGGTTTAGACCTGGTTTAGACCTGGTTCAGTCCTGGTTTAGACCTGGTTCAGTCCTGGTTTAGACCTGGTTTAGTGAGAGAGTGACGACACAGAGTGATGTCACAGAGTGATGTCACAGAGTGATGTCACAGAGTGATGTCACAGAGTGATGTCACAGAGTGATGTCACAGAGTGATGTCACAGAGTGCAGGACTCACCGTTCACCTGTTGAGGAGAATACGGCTCTGAGCTGGAGTCTGGAGGCGACTCTGGGAGTGTCCTACAAACACCAAATACACACGTGAGTATAAAAGTACTACGACTGAGTACTACAACAGTACAGTACTGTATCAGTACTAGAAGTACTCTCACAGTACTGTACTGTATGAGTACTAGAGTACTGTATGAATACTAGAGTACTGTATAAGTACTAGAGTACTGTAAGAGTACTAGAGTACTGTATGAGTACTAGAGTACTGTAAGAGTACTAGAGTACTATAAGAGTACTGTATGAGTACTTGAGTCCTGTAAGAGTACTCGAGTACTGTAAGAGTACTGTATGAGTACTTGAGTACTGTAAGAGTACTAGAGTACTGTAAGAGTACTAGAGTACTATAAGAGTACTGTATGAGTACTTGAGTACTGTAAGAGTACTAGAGTACTGTATGAGTACTTGAGTACTGTAAGAGTAGTAGAGTACTGTAAGAGCACTGTATGAGTACTTGAGTACTGTAAGAGTACTAGAGTACTGTAAGAGTACTAGAGTACTATAAGAGTACTGTATGAGTACTTGAGTACTGTAAGAGTACTAGAGTACTGTATGAGTACTTGAGTACTGTAAGAGTACTAAAGTACTGTAAGAGCACTGTATGAGTACTTGAGTACTGTAAGAGTATTAGAGTACTGTAAGAGTACTAGAGTACTATAAGAGTACTGTAAGAGTACTAGAGTACTGTAAGAGTACTAGAGTACTGTAAGAGCACTGTATGAGTACTTGAGTACTGTAAGAGTACTAGAGTACTGTAAGAGTACTAGAGTACTATAAGAGTACTGTAAGAGTACTAGAGTACTATAAGAGTACTGTAAGAGTACTAGAGTACTGTAAGAGTACTAGAGTACTATAAGAGTACTGTAAGAGTACTAGAGTACTATAAGAGTACTGTAAGAGTACTAGAGTACTGTAAGAGCACTGTATGAGTACTTGAGTACTGTAAGAGTATTAGAGTACTGTAAGAGTACTAGAGTACTATAAGAGTACTGTAGAGTAGAGTACTAGAGTACTAGAGTACTGTAAGAGCACTGTAAGTACTTGAGTACTGTAAGAGTATAGAGTACTGTAGAGTACTAGAGTACTAGAGTACTGTAAGAGTACTAGAGTACTATAAGAGTACTGTAAGAGTACTAGAGTACTGTAAGAGTACTAGAGTACTATAAGAGTACTGTAAGAGTACTAGAGTACTGTAAGAGCACTGTATGAGTACTTGAGTACTGTAAGAGTACTAGAGTACTGTAAGAGTACTAGAGTACTATAAGAGTACTGTAAGAGTACTAGAGTACTAGTACTAGAGTACTATAAGAGTACTGTAAGAGTACTCGAGTACTGTAAGAGTACTGTATGAGTACTTGAGTACTGTAAGAGTACTAGAGTACTGTAAGAGTACTAGAGTACTGGGCCTCGTTGGTCTGAGGTTGATCTGGTTTGTGTTTTTGAGTCTCAGTTTGTTTTTTCTCTCTGAACTTTTCCGTCTGAAACGAATCGAGCCTCAAACATTTTCACCTGAACAGTCTGATTATTAAAGCTTCACTGTGTAACTTCTCTGGAGAAGAGTCTGTCACCTGCTCGTCTCCAAGGAAATACATCAGTTTAATGTCACATTGTGGAACATTTCAAGACAATAAAATGCAGTGAAACGTTCACATGAACAGTTACACACAGGCCCACAGTCAGACCAGACTCTAAAAACACAAAAAACAGATTCATTTAACTCTGAGTTTGTTTAACTCTGAGTTTGTTTAACTCTGAGTTTGTTTTACTCTGAGTTTGTTTAACTCTGAGTTTGTTTTACTCTGAGTTTGTTTACTCTGAGTTTGTTTAACTCTGAGTTTGTTTTACTCTGAGTTTGTTTAACTCTGAGTTTGTTTTACTCTGAGTTTGTTTAACTCTGAGTTTGTTTTACTCTGAGTTTAAAACTCCAATATTACACAACAAAAACACAACTCAGGTCTGTGTGTGACCAGGAAACATGGCCCCTGTGTGTGACATGGCTCTTGTGTGATGTGGCCCCTGTGTGATGTGGCCCCTGTTTGACATGGCCCCTGCGTGTGTGACGTGGCCCCTGCGTGTGTGATGTGGCCCCTGTGTGTGTGACATGGCTCCTGTGTGTGTGACATGGCCCGTGTGTGTGTGAGACGTGCCCCCTGCCTGTGTGACGTGACCCCTGTGTGATGTGGCCCCTGTTTGACATGGCCCCTGCGTGTGTGTGACATGGCCCTTGTGTGACGTGGCCCCTGTGTGACGTGGCCCCTGCGTGTGTGACATGCCCCCCTCTGCGTGTGTGACTTGCCCCTCTGCGTGTGTGACTTGCCCCTCTGTGTGTGTGACTTGCCCCCCTCTGCGTGTGTGACTTGGCCTCCTCTGCGTGTGTGACATGCCCCCCTCTGCGTGTGTGACTTGCCCCTCTGCGTGTGTGACTTGCCCCTCTGCGTGTGTTACATGACCCCCTCTGCGTGTGTGACATGCCCCCCTCTGCGTGTGTGACTTGCCCCCCTCTGCGTGTGTGACTTGCCCCCCTCTGCGTGTGTGACTTGCCCCTCTGCGTGTGTGACTTGCCCCTCTGCGTGTGTGACTTGCCCCTCTGCGTGTGTGACTCACCCCGGGGCGTAGGGGCCGCGGTGCTCAGTCTTGACGGGCGCCTGCTGCGGGCCGAGGGCGGGGCAGGGGGCGGGGCAGGGGGCGGGGCAGGGGTTGGCGGGGCAGGGGTAGTTGTGGCGGTGCGGGGGCGGGGCCTGGGCGTAGGCGGGGCAGGGGTTGGCGGGCGCGTGGCGGAGGGGCACCGGGGGGCTCACGGCCGGGCACAGCAGACCCCCAGAGGAGACGCCTGCCTGGGGAGACGGGTACTGAGCTCCGGGGCCACTGTGCACCTCAGCGAAGCAGCTGCGGAACGTCCACAACACACACACTTACTTCACACACAAACGCCTCCCATTTAAAGCTGCACTGGGGAACTTTTCTGGTGGAGGCTCCGTCATTTCTCCGTGGAGATGTTACTGTCAGTGCTTTGTCTGGAATGTTTCGCAGTGCGGCATTAAAGCTTTCCTTCTGTTTTTACGTTTTTTTTGAGCGACGAAACCTCCTGTGATTGAAATGGTGTAAAGTCGAGATGTTTAAAGTCACACTGCGAAACATTCCAGGCAGAGCAGAGACGTCTCCATAGAAACAAGCAGGTGACGGACAGACAACCAAAAAGTTACACAGTGCAGCTTTAAACTACTGTACATTTATTAACATATTCAATGAATTACATGTTGATCATTTATAATTCAGGTGCAGAGTTGATCCTGACGTGTGACTGAGACTCTGAGGTGTGATTCTAACTGGAGGCACTGCTCTGTCTGGGGTGTAACTGGAGGCACTGCTCTGTCTGGGGTGTAACTGGAGGCACTGCTCTGTCTGGGGTGTAACTGGAGGCACTGCTCTGTCTGGGGTGTAACTGGAGGCACTGCTCTGTCTGGTGTGTAACTGGAGGCACTGCTCTGTCTGGGGTGTAACTGGAGGCACTGCTCTGTCTGGGGTGTAACTGGAGGCACTGCTCTGTCTGCAGCTCTGTGACTCAGGACGCTGAACACTCGGGTCACAGGAAAATAAAAACGTGTTCTTTAAATCACTTTGGGATTTTTTTCTTGTTATCTTTTTTGACAGTGTTTGTTATTGTGTCGCCATGGCAACTCCTAAACATTGCACCACAGAGATCCACGTAGCACACCCCCAGCGTGACGTCACTGCAGTGTGAACAAACTGATGCAGAACGAACACTTCTGAGACAATTCACTCGTAATAATCTGCTGTTCTCAGTCTAAAAATATAAATAAATATAAATAAAATAAAAGCTGAGATATTTGAAACTTGAATTTTCTGCGTCTGAGTTTTTCTGCGTCTGAGCTAAAGAGCAGAACATGAAAAAAGCATCTGGAGGCACTGACATGTCTGCGCAGTCGTCCTCTTTGCTGATGTATTCTTCCAGGATGCTCGTGTCGATGTTGGTCGGCTCCAGAGAGCTGCTGATATCATGACCTGAGGAAGAGGAGGAGAGAGAGGAGGAGGAAGAGGAGGAAGAGGAGGAGGAGAGAGAGAGAGGAGAGAGAGAGGAGGAGAGAGAGGAGGAGGAGGAGAGAGAGGAGGAGAGGAGGAGAGGAGGAGGAGAGGAGGAGAGAGAGAGGGAGGAGAGAGAGGAGAGAGAGAGAGGAGGAGGAGAGAGAGGAGAGAGAGGAGAGAGGAGGAGGAGAGAGGAGAGGAGGAGAGAGAGGAGGAGGAGAGAGGAGGAGGAGAGAGGAGGAGGAGAGAGAGGAGAGGAGGAGAGAGGAGAGGAGGGAGAGAGGAGGAGAGAGGAGGAGAGAGAGGAGAGAGAGGAGGAGAGAGAGAGAGAGGAGGAGAGAGGAGGAGAGAGAGGAGAGGAGAGGAGGAGGGAGGAAGAGGAAGAGGAAGAGAGGAGAGAGGAGGAGGAGGAGGAGGAGAGAGGAGGGAGAGAGGAGGAGAGAGAGGAGGAGGAGAGGAGGAGGGAGAGAGAGAGAGAGGAGGAGAGAGAGAGGAGGAGGAGAGGAGAGAGGAGGGAGGAGAGAGGAGGAAGGAGAGAGAGGAGAGGAGAGGAGGAAGAGGAGGAGGAGGAGAGAGGAGGAGAGAGAGGAGAGAGAGGAGGAGAGAGGAGGAGGAGGAGGAGGAGAGAGGAGGAGAGAGAGGAGAGGAGAGGAGGAGAGAAGAGGAGGAGAGGAGAGAGGAGAGGAGAGAGGAGGAGGAAGAGGAGGGGGAGGAGAGAGGAGGGAGGAGAGAGAGAGGAGGAGAGAGGAGGAGAGAGAGGGGAGGAGAAGAGGAGGAGGAAGGAGGAGAGAGAGAGGAGAGGAGAGAGGAGAGAGAGAGGAGGAAGAGGAGAGGAGAGAGGAGGAGAGGAGGGAGAGAGGAGGAGAGAGGGAGGAGAGAGGAGGGAGGAGGAGAGGAGGAGAGAGAGGAGGAGAGAGAGAGAGGAGAGAGAGAGGAGGAGAGAGGAGGAGAGAGAGGAGGAGGGAGGAGAGAGGAGGAGAGAGGAGGAGGAGGGAGAGAGGAGGAGGAGAGGAGGAGGAGGAGGAGAGAGAGGGAGAGAGGAAGAGGAGGGAGAAGGAGGAGAGAGAGGAGGAAGAGGAGGAGAGGAGGAGAGAGAGAGGAGGAAGAGGAGGAAGAGAGGAGGAGAGGAGGAGAGGAGGAGGAAGAGGAGGAGAGAGGAGGAGAAGGAGAGAGAGAGAGAGAGAGGAGAGAGGAGGAGAGGAGAGAGGAGAGGAGGAGAGGAGGAGAGAGAGGAGGAAGAGGAGGAAGAGGAGGAGAGGAGGGAGAGGAGAAGAGGGGGAGGAAGAGGGAGAGAGGAGGAGAGAGGAGGAGGAAGAGGAGGAGAGAGGAGGAGAGGAGGAGAGAGAGAGAGGAGGAGGGAGAGAGGAGAGGAAGAGGAGGAAGAGGAGGAAGAGGAGGAGAGGAGGAGGAGAGAGGAGGAGAGGAGGGAAGAGGGGGAGGAAGAGGGGGAGGAGGGAGAGACAGAACATGTGGGTGAGTCAGATCCTTCAGTTCTTCTGATGTTTGGACAGTTTTAACCTGGACACAGTTACACTCGTGTCTCCTTCACTTTCCTCACACGTCCTCATCTGTTCCTCCTCTGTTCCTCTGTTCCTCCTCTGTTCCTCCTCTGTTCCTCTGTTCCTCCTCTGTTCCTCCTCTGTTCCTCTGTTCCTCCTCTGTTCCTCCTCTGTTCCTCCTCTGTTCCTCTGTTCCTCCTCTGTTCCTCTGTTCCTCCTCTGTCCTCCTCTGTTCCTCCTCTGTTCCTCTGTTCCTCTCTGTTCCTCTCTGTTCCTCTGTTCCTCCTCTGTTCCTCTGTTCCTCCTCTGTTCCTCTGTTCTGTTCCTCTGTTCCTCTGTTCCTCTGTTCCTCCTCTGTTCCTCCTCTGTTCCTCTCTCTGTTCTCTGTTCCTCCTCTGTTCCTCTGTTCCTCCTCTGCTCCTCTGTTCCTCCTCTGTTCCTCTGTTCCTCCTCTGTTCCTCCTCTGTTCCTCTGTTCCTCTCTGTTCCTCCTCTGTTCCTCTGTTCCTCTGTTCCCTCTGTTCCTCCTCTGTCCTCCTCTGCTCCTCCTCTGTTCCTCCTCTGCTCCTCTGTTCCTCCTCTGTTCCTCTGTTCCTCCTCTGCTCTGTTCCTCCTCTGTTCCTCCTTCCTCCTCTGTTCCTCCTCCTCTGCTCCTCCTCTGTTCCTCTCCTCCTCTGTTTCCTCTGCCTCTGTTCCTCTGTTCCTCCTCTGTTCCTCCTCTGCTCCTCCTCTGTTCCTCCTCTGTTCCTCCTCTGCTCCTCCTCTGCTCCTCCAGCCCTCAGTCTCACACTTTTATTTCAGTGTTTGCTCTGTGGTCTCCAGGAGCTCCTCCCATCATCTGCTCCATCAGCACCTGTGTCTCCTGAGGTTTGTGAAATGTGTTTTGGATCCAGTGAAATGAACTCGACCTTCACGTTCAGTTATTTGACGATGAAAAGACTGAAACTGGTTTTGTGTCGAGAGACAAAGTGAAATTACGGGGAAGAGAAGATTGTCAGACTGATGCTGCAGACGCTGGTCCAGAGACAAACCTCCTCTGTGCTGTTTAAACTGTTTCAACCACAGCAGCAGAACCATCAACCTCCTCAACCTCCTCAACCTCCTCAGCCCCTCAACCTCCTCAACCTCCTCAGCCCCTCAACCTCCTCAACCTCCTCAGCCTCCTCAGCTCCTCTCCTCAACCTCCTCAACCTCCTCAACCTCCTCAACCTCCTCAGCTCCTCAACCTCCTCAACCTCCTCAACCTCCTCAACCTCCTCAACCTCCTCAACCTCCTCAACTCCTCAACCTCCTCAACCACCTCAACCTCCTCAACCTCCTCAACCTCCTCAACCTCCTCAACCTCCTCAACCTCCTCAACCTCCTCAACCTCCTCAACCTCCTCAACCTCCTCAACCTCCTCAGCCCCTCAACCTCCTCAGCTCCTCAACCTCCTCAGCCTCCTCAGCCTCCTCAGCCCCTCAACCTCCTCAACCTTCTCAACCTCCTCAGCTCCTCAACCTCCTCAACCTCCTCAACCTCCTCAGCTCCTCAACCTCCTCAACCTCCTCAGCTCCTCAGCTCCTCAACCTCCTCAACCTCCTCAACCTCCTCAGCCTCCTCAACCTCCTCAACCTCCTCAACCTCCTCAGCTCCTCAACCTCCTCAGCCTCCTCAACCTCCTCAACCTCCTCAACTCTCAACCTCCTCAACCTCCTCAGCCTCCTCAGCCTCCTCAACCTCCTCAACCTTCTCAGCCTCCTCAGCCTCCTCAACCTCCTCCCTCCTCCCTCCTCAACCTCCTCAACCTCCTCAGCCTCCTCAGCTCCTCAACCTCCTCAACCTCCTCAACCTCCTCAGCTCCTCAACCTCCTCAACCTCCTCAACCTCCTCAGCCTCCTCAACCTCCTCAACCTCCTCAACCTCCTCAACCTCTCCATCCTCTTAACACTTTTATATCTTTAATCTGGAAACGTTTCACTGTCTCAGTGTTGTACCTGAACGTTCATATTCTGGTTGAACCTGAGCTGAACTCTGTGTTTCTCCTGATTCACTCTGAGCTCGTTCACTCTGGAGTCTGAACGGTTTGTGTTTCTGTTTAACCTCGTTTAATAAAGTTCCAGATTTCTTTAATGTTCCAGGTGAAATAATCACACCGAAAAACACTCGCCGCAGCGTCGCGTCGCGTCGCGTCGCAGCAGCGTCGCGTCGCGTCGCGTCGCCGCAGCGTCACCGAAACCAAACCAAACCGCGACGCAGCAGCAACAAGGATCCATCACATGAACATTTAAAAGAGTCAAAGAGCTGAGGAAGGAAGAACCTCACACACTTTGAAAATAATCATGATACTGAAAAATAATATAATAAAACTAAACAAAAAAACTATGCACTTATTCATTTTTTTGAACTATGAACGAACTTGTTCTTTTTGAAATTTGTGAACTGAATTTTGAACAAGTTGATGTAGAAAATGAACTTTTCCCACAGAGTTTTGTCTCGTGTTTCTGTTTCATGTCAGAATGTGTGAGTTTGTTCTGTTTGTGCTTCTTGGTCTCATCATCAAATGAGACGCTGTTTTCAACTGACTCACCCGATAAAATAATGAATCAATGAATAAAATAAAGGTAGTTCCGTCAGTGCTTAATCACTGTTCTGTATCACTACGCTGAGCATCACCATAGCAACAGGTAAACACACGACCGGCTGTGAGGGACGAGCTTCAGCTGAAACAGAAACGACTGAAGCTCTGAACAGACAAAAGGCTCAGATGTAAAAGTGTTTTCAGTTTGTGGGAGTCTGGAGTAAGAGGATTAAAGAACAAGGAGCAGAGTTAGTCTGGTTTAACTCTGCTCCGTGTGCTTTCATCTTTACATCAACGAGTCTTTACTCTTTTTTTATTTTTCATTCCTAAAATATAAATGACCTCACCTCAGGTCCATGAGATCTTTGACTGAATCAGCCTGGACCAGAACCACAGAGTCTCTGAGCCACAGAGTCCGAGTCCAAGTCCGAGTCCGAGTCCGAGTCCGAGTCCGAGTCCAGCACTGATGCAAAACTGTTTCTCTGTTGTTTCTGTTTTGTTGATGCCAGTTTGAGCAGAGGGCATCACAGATCACAGAGGGCATCATTTATGGGCACAGGACTCCACATGAGCATCTCTCACCCTCCTCAGAACACGGGGGACGGGTTCTATCTCTTTATAAACCCCTCGGACTCCCCCCTCTCCTCCTCTCCTCCTCTTTACCCCTCCTCTTTAAGTGCCCTACCTCCTCTCTCCTCTCCTCTCCCCCCTCTCCTCCTCTCCTCCTCCTCTTTAAGTGCCCTACCTCCTCTCCTCTCTCCTCTCCTCTCCTCCTCTCCTCCTCTTTACCCCTCCTCTTTAAGTGCCCTACCTCCTCTCTCCTCTCCTCTCCCCCCTCTCCTCCTCTTTTTTCCCTCCTCCCTCTTCCTCTCTCATTTCTCCTCCTCCCCTCCCCGTCTCCTCTCCCTCCTTTCCTCCTTTCCTCCCTTCCTTCCTCCTCCTCCTCCCTCCCCCTCCTCCTCCTCCTCCCTCCCTCCTCCCTCCCTCCCTCCCTCCCTCCCTCCCTCCTCCTCCCTCCCTCCCTCCCTCCTCCTCCTCCCCTCCCTCCCTCCTCCTCCCTCCCTCCCTCCTCCTCCTCCCTCCCCCTCCCTCCTCCTCCTCCCTCCCTCCCTCCCTCCTCCTCCTCCCTCTCTCAGATAGATTAGCTCCACACTTAGTCCGTTGGGAATGTCAGGAATTCACCGAGCGTTAGGAAATCCCTCTTTATGTTCAAATTTGATTGTTTGAATTTTAACGTCAAACTGAAGCATCAGTGAGAAAAACTCCACAAATGTGACACGCGCACAAGTGTTTCTCCTGTGTCCACACTGGTCGTCCCCCCGCAGACCTGACGCGTGAGCAGAGTGTGCAGCGTGGAGTTTGGAGTTTGGAGTTTGGAGTTTGGGTCGATGTTCTCGGAGTCGGACACAGATGGATCTCGTCTCCTCCTCACGTCAGTTAAACCCGAGAATGTGCCCCCCCCAAACCAGAGCCAGATGTGCCCCCCCCACACAGCACTAAATCAGACTGGCACCACTGATAAGAGTCTGTGCACACATGACCCCACGCACACACACCACCCGACACACACACCACCCGACACACACACGACCAGTGTTTGGGAAGTTACTTTTAAAATGTAATCCCCTACAGATTACAGATTACATAGCCCAAAAGGTAGATTGTAACGGAATCCATTAAATTACTTAAAGTGAGTAATGTAATCTGATTACTTTGGATTACTTGATTTTCTGTAGAGAAACAAAGACGAGGATATTTAACCGTATTAAAAATATTATTGATAGAAGACGAGGAGACACGTCCACACAGCAGGATTTAGTCCTGGTTTAGTCCTGGTTTAGATCTAGTTTAGACCTGGTTTAGTCCTGGTTTAGACCTGGTTTAGATCTAGTTTGGATCTAGTTTAGACCTGGTTTAGTCCTGGTTTTAGACCTGGTTTATTTTCCAGCAATGAGTGGAATTACCGAAAATAAATAAATAAATTATAAATAAATAAAAATTATGTGAAAACAGTTAAATCCCTCTGTGTAATCCATTTATTTCAACAAAGTAACTGTAATCCAATGACCACTGACTGAAACAGTAACTGTAACTGAATACAGTTACTCATCATTTGTACTCTGATTACTTAACTCCAGTACATGTAATCTGTTACTCCCCGACTCTGCACACGACCAACGCACACACACGACTGACACACACGACCCGACACACACACATGACCCGACGCACACACACAACAGACACACGACCCGACACACACACATGACCCGACGCACACACACACAACTGACACACACGACCCGACGCACACACACGACTGACACACACACATGACCCGACGCACACACACAACTGACACACACGGCCCAACGCACACACACGACTGACACACACACATGACCCGACGCACACACACAACTGACACACACGACCCGACGCACACACACGACTGACACACACACACGACCCGATGCACACACATGACTGACACACACGACCCGACACACACACACGACTGGCACACACGACCTGACGCACACACACGACTGACACACACGACCCGACGCACACACACGACTGACACACACACACGACCCGATGCACACACACACGACTGACACACACGACCCGACGACACACACACGACCCGACGCACACACACGACTGACACACACGACCCGACGCACACACACGACTGACACACACGACACCGACGCACACACACGACTGACACACACACACGACCCGACGCACACACACGACTGACACACACGACCCGACGCACACACACGACTGACACACACACACGACCCGACGCACACACACGACTGACACACACACACACGACCCGACGCACACTTAAAACTAACTCTTACTTCACAATAAACATTTTCATTGGGAATTAAGTGTTTACATGGACTTTTAAAGTGGAATACATTTTTATTCAGAATTAAATTATTTTTATTCAGAATTAAATTATTTTTATTCAGAATTAAAGCTCTCATGAAAACATGGCCAATATTGATTTAAAACAACTTCATAAAGAAACAAGTGACGACTTCGTCATCAGAAAACTGTGGTGTCCAATCGAGCTGATGTGGACCGAACCAGGACTAAACCAGGACTGAACCAGGACTGAACCAGGACTGAACCAGGACTAAACCAGGACCGAACCAGGACCGAACCAGGACCGAACCAGGACCGAACCAGGACCGAACCAGGACCGAACCAGGACCGAACCAGGACTAAACCAGGACTGAACCAGGACTGAACCAGGACTAAACCAGGACCGAACCAGGACCGAACCAGGACTGAACCAGGCTGTGGGCCTGTTCTGCACGTCACACTATATTAAGAACAAAAATATCACATGGTTCTGTGAAGTTCAAATAAACCAGAGAGAATAAAATATCAACATTAAAATAGGCACCAAATAAAGAATAAATAAAAGGTCAAATAATTTTATTGTTTTTCATTGTTTTTTTTCTTTTTTTTGTTTATTAAAATTCAAACGAGCAAATGGTCCAGACACAGAAACACTAAACTGAGGAGAGACGTGTGATTTTGTTTGTAAATGTCGGTGACCAATGAGCTCCTTCGTTTCACGTGTGTCACTGAAATAAACAAATCTGATTGGACGCTCAGGTTTTCCTGCGCTCAGACAGAGGATTTGTTCTGTATAAAAATACAAAGAGATCAGTCTGTTTTTTTTTTTCAGTGTGAGTCTGAGTGTCGCCTTAAATGACTCCCGGAAGAAAACACTGGTTTGTTCTCACACAAAAGCCGAAGTCTAAAACATATTTACACAGAAAAGTGAAGGAGCAAAGTCCAGACGAGAAGAAAAATCAACCACACCCACGATTCTGGAGGTTTTATTAAAGCAATTTCACTGAAACCTCCTTTCACCTGCAGCCGACCACAGCCTCTGACCGTCAGCAAAACACAAACCAGCAGCAGAACCACAGCCACCTCACACTCTCCGTCTCCTCCTCTTCACCACTGCACGACCCCAGAACTTCACACAACCACAACCTCCTCTTTCACTGCAAAAACCTTGGCCAAAATGTAGAATATAAACACTTAAATCTATCAGAAAATGATGTAATGATGTCTCTCTGGCAGCAGGAGACTATGGACCAGTGGACTCACTCTGTCACTGCATCCAACAGATCAGTGTGTGGAGGCAAAACAACTTTCTCCAGCTAAACTCTGATAAGACTGAAGTCATAGTGTTTGGTCCACAGAAACAAAGGGACAGTGTCAGCATCACCTCCAGTCTCTCTCTCTAAAACCTTCAAATCAGGCAAGAAATCTAGGGGTAATAATGGACTCAGACTTGAACTTTAACAGTCACATAAAATCAATAACATCTGCAGCCTTTTACCATCTAAAAAACATAGCAAAAATCAAAGGTTTACTGTCTAAATCAGACTTGGAGAGACTTATCCATGCATTTGTCTCCAGTAGGTGAGATACTGTAATGTTCTGCTCACTGGCCTCTCCAAACGAACTGTGAGACGCTGCAGAACATCCAGAACATCCAGAACGCTGCAGCTCGGGTCCTGACTCGAACTAGGAAGTACGAGCACATAAGTCCTGTGCTCAGGTCTCTGCTCTGGCTCCTGTGCCTCAGAGAATAGACTTTAAAGCAGCTCTGCTTGTGTACAAGTCTCTCCATGGCTGAGCACCAAAGTACATCTGTGACATGTTAGTGTCATATGAACATCTCACACTCTGAGGAGCTCAGGGACCGGCCTCCTGCTGCTGCCCAGAGTCACGACTAAACAAGGGGAGTCAGAGTTTCAGGTTCATGCAGCTAAAACCTGGAACAGTCTGAACATGTGAGACAGACTCTTCTGTGACGCTGTTTAAATCCAGACTCTAAACATTTCTGTTTAACTGTGCAAATAACTGAAAGGTTTTCATTCCGCACTCTTCTCTCTTTTTTAATTTTAATCTTATTTATGTTTTGATTTGTTTTTATTATGATTTTAATGTATTTCTTATTCTGTAAAGCACTTTGAATTACTTTGTGTACGAATTGTGCTGTACAAATAAACTTGCCTTGCCTTGCCTTGCCTAAAAATAGAGAAATGATGTGTCCACGCAGAAGATCATTTTACTGGAGAAGTTCTCTGAAAATAAACGACGTCTAGACGAGAATGAAACATCTCAGAACAAGTAGAAAATAAATCTGAAAACGAAATGAAGAACCTGATATAAGAGAAAACCTGCAGCACTCTCCGGTTTCCACAAACACAAACGGACTCCTCTGAGCTTTAATCCAAGTTCTAATGTTCTAATGTTCTAATGTTCCTGGTCACAAACAGAGCTGGAGTTTATTCGTTTGTCTACGTCTCCAAAGCTCCAAACGCTCTGTCCCACCTTGTGACGTCATGAAACTGTATCGTGAACTCATGAACATCTGGTTCTTTCTCTGATCAGCAGATACACAAAGTCAAAGCGTCAGTTTCAGAATCGGGACAGAAAAAGCAGCAGGTCCAGTCCCAGAGAGTTTCCTTCATGTGGTGTTGTTGTCAAGAGCAGAAGGCACAAATCCAGACCAAGACCAGGACGAGACCACAGGGTCCCCAGACCTGGACAAGACCCAGACCACGGCCCATCGAGATCAAATCCAGATCATCTTTGTCATTTCCTACATTTATTTGTATTTTACAGATATTTTGTCACATTTATATCAATGTTTTTATAAATCTATCTCCATTTGATTTGATTCATGTTCATTTAAACTTAAAATAAGACAAACTGTTCTGCACTGAAACACTCTGCGCCCCTTTTTTGGACCCTCACCCTCAGTTTGAGAACCGTTTATTTAATCCCACTTCAACTGGAATTTTACACAAAACAGCTTCGAAGTTACTCAAGTGTTTGTTTGTTTCACATTTGCGCTCGTCGAGTGTCAGACCTCGAGTCCGAGACAAGATCAAGACCGTAAAAAAGCAGTTTGTGTCACGTGGAAACAGAGGGAGGACCCAAAACGCAGGACGGCTTCAAAATATTTAATGACAACTCAAAAAAATCCAAAACTCAAGACTAAATTGCCATGACAAGAGACACGGAGAAACTCTTACAGAGACAATGGACCAACAAAGGGCAGACGAGAACACAGGGTATAAACACACACACCTGAACGACACACAGGTGAGACACATGAGGGCGGAGCCAACAATCAACAACAACAAACAATCAGGGAGGAAAACTCAGAACTACAAGCAGACAAAACAAATGTCAAAATAAAACACAAACTACAACCACTACAAAACATGAACCATGACAGTTTGGAGACCAGTGTCAAGACCAAGACCAAGACTCGAGTACGACGACGCTACTGTCATGTATTTGTTTTCTGAGATTTGTTCAGACTCTTTGTTCTGTTCTTTTGTTCCTCGTCAGCTGTGGCTCTTCACAAACCAACTCAAACTACAAACACGATTCTACTTCAGTTTATTACAATTACACACAACTGGACAATAAATCCACTTCACATTATTATTATTATTATTATTCTTACATTACAGTTTACTGAAGTTAAAACAGGAGCTGAGCCTGAACTCAGGACGAACAAAGAGTTTATTAAGAAAGATTCAGGCTTTTGTCTCTTCATGAATAAAACCTCAAATGTAAATCCTTTTCATTAAACGTGAGGAAAGTCATGTTAGAATGTCCTTCCTCGTCACACTCAGAGCTGGAGTCGTGTTTGTTTGAGTAAATCTTTATTATGACTCTGTTACATCTCCAAACCTCCAAACACTCTGTTCCACCTTGTGATGTCATAAAGTGGTAGTTTTAACAGCTCCTTTTCCCTTTAGTTCAGTCGAGATCGACGACTCCAGGACTGAAACGATTCAAATGATTCTGGTGAAGGTGTGTGGAGTTTAAAAACAGAGAGGAGCACTTCCTGTATCACCACATAATGACATCACAAGGTGGAACAGTGTTTTCTGTTACAGAGAAGAACTCCTAAGCCTCAAAACACAACTCAAGCTCTGTTTGTGACGAGGAAACGACATTAGAACAGATGAGAGAACAGAGTCACGTGGAAGATTTAAAGAAAAACATTTAGGTCCATGATTCAGACACAAAGAGAAAGAGACAAAGACAGAGAGAAAGACAAAGAGAGAAAGAGAAAGAGAGAAAGAGACAGAGAGACAGAGACAGAGGAGGCAGAGTCAGAGAGACAGAGGAAACAGACGGACAGAAGAAACTGGACAGAGACTCGTCCTGAGGAGTACCTGCTCGTAGCCAGAGCATGATGACGTCCTTATGAAGCTTCAGTAGAAATAGAATCGTATTATTCCAGTATTTTGTCCATGTTTGGTGTGCGGTCTGAGTGGAGCTGTGTGGAGTTGTCGCGTGTGGAGCTCTGGAGGATTATGGGTGGTGGTCATGAGAAAGAGCTGTACCAGTCTGCCACACACTGTGTCACCCACGGCTCAGGCTCCAGGATTAGACTGAGGGCTGAAGAGGCCAGAACACACGTCAGGTGGAAAAACACCAGCGTATGTTCACAAAGACCCGGCGGACAGAACCAGAACCTCACAGAACCTCCCAGAACCTCGTAGAACCTCCCAGAACCTCCCAGAACCTCATAGAACCTCCCAGAACCTCATAGAACCTCCCAGAACCTCCCAGAACCTCCAGAACCTCCAGAACCTCCCAGAACCTCCAGAACCTCCCAGAACCTCCCAGAACCTCCCAGAACCTCGTAGAACCTCCCAGAACCTCCCCTTCTACAGGCTTAAAGCTTCAGACTTTCATTTATTTGGTCTCGACAGGAGTCGGAGCAGGAACACCGACATGACAGAAGAAAAAAGACAAACACAGAACTGGACAATCAGACTCAAACTGGACGGTTCAAATGTCATGGTGAAGTTTAACTCAAAAAGTGTTTTTTTTAACTCTTTGAAGGTGAAATGTGTGTTGGAGTTGGGGTTATTTGCCAGAGTTTATTTGGCTGAAGTTAATTCAACTTCCCTCAGTGTTCATTTGGCTCCTCCCACCTCCTCCCTGGTGTGTGTCCTGGAGCATGTGACTCCAGAACCTCTGAGCTCCACCAGACCTGAGCCGTGCAGGACTCCAGACTCCAGAGAGGCTCAGACCTGGAGAGACGGACCCTGAGAGGCCCTCAGAGAAACTCTCAAGTGAAAATAAAGCCTCAGTGGAGCTTTTTAAGATTCCCAAAGCCCCTCACATCAGCCACTGTGTTTAGATGATCCACTTCTGTCATGTTTGTGTTTATCTGTACGAGCTTGAGCTAAAACTGGAGAAAAGATCTGCCCCAGTGTCTGTGTGCAGAGAGGAAGAGGAGGAGGAAGAGGAGGAGGAAGAGGAGGAGGAAGAGGAGGAGGAAGAGCAGGTCTGAGGTGGTCTTCTTCTCCTGAGGTGCGTTCACTGTCAGTGTGTAAATCACAGACGTGTCCAGCAGCTGCAGGAACAGAGGCCCGTTTAAACTTTTGTTTATTCTGTTTGAGTTCAAGTTCAAGTTTCTTATGTCACGTAAAACGATGCTAAAAGCTTTTACGTCCTTTATTCATCAGGATATTCAACTTTTCAGGGAATATTTTGTAAGAATTTAGTTGCAGGAGCATCAAAAAATCTGCACAAATCAAATCAAAAATAAAACATGAAAATAAACGGATCAGGACTGGAAACGTCTGAACGTTTTTCACTTTTATAATTTGTTTAGTTTTGAGATGTTTTGGGGCGCGGTCAGAGGGGCGGGGGGCAGGGGGCAGGGGGGGCGGGGGGCAGATCA
>NW_026571152.1:45724009-45739009 GCF_026225935.1 Boleophthalmus pectinirostris | reverse complement strand
AATAAATTTCACTTGACATAAAATGATGTGTCAGTGGAATTTGACTTTTTGTGTTTAAAATATGAAAAAAAAAAAAAAGACATCTTTCTACACTTAAAATAAGAAAAACAACAACTTTTCACACTTACAATAAAAAATAAAATCTAACGTTGCTTGAATAAAAAAACAACACATTTTCCATTTTTCCATCAGTGGATCATTTTCCTTCTCAAGTTGAATCGACTCAAAGTGAAATGTTCTTAACTTAAGTCATTTTAATGTAGATAGATGTTGTTTTTTACAGTGCACACACACACACACACACACACACACACACACACACACAGAAAAAACTCAAATCCAGACAAATTAAAGTGACTTGAATGAAGAAAGTTTGATGATGATTTGAGTCAGTTTCACTTCACAAAAGGCAAAAGGTGAAATTCAATTTATCAACTGGACAAAAGTTTATTTTGGTTGAACAAGTTTCGCAGCTCGTCCAAGAAAAAAAAAGATCTGCCAATGGAACAAGACTTTTGTACTTAAAATATGAAAAATACATCTGGCTGCACTTAAACTCTTCACACTTAAATAAAAAAAACAACAACAACTCACAGGCCGTCGTCAGAACAGGACGGTTCTACGGGACGGTTCTACGGGACGGTTCTACGGGACGGTTCTACGGGACGGTTCTACAGGACGGTTCTGTTTACACGTCAACAAGGTAAATACACTTGACTGTGTTTTCTTTGAAAAGAACCCAAGAAGTTAAAGAGCATAAGAAAACAAAATGAACATCTTTGTCTTAACAACTGTTCACACTTAAACAAAAAAAAAAAAAAACTCTTTACACTTAAAAAAAACAAACAAACAAAAAAACTCTTCACACTTAAAATAAGAAACAAAATCTAATGTGGCTTAAATTAAGAAAAACATTTTGCATTTTCCACTGGATCATTTCATTTGTCGAGTCGAATCGACTCAAAAAAGTGAAATGAAAAAGTGAAACTCTCTCCTTATCAGACCTTAAACACACACACACACACAACACACACACACACACACACACACACACACACACACACACACACACACACACACACACACACACACACAAAGCCACACTCCCTCACAGTGTATGAATAACAATACAGCTGTGTCCCCCGGCGGCCCCCCTCCCCCCAACACACACACACACACACACACCCATCATCCACATGTGTGAGGTGTTGTTGGCCACAGCTGGGGCCCCTCCCCTCTGGCCCCGGGGCCCCGCACAAGGCCCTGTTCACGGCTCCACACTGAGCAGATTGTCCCTCAGAACAACGGAGCAACAGAAGCACCAGGACAATCCCCCAGCTGCCCAAAGATCTGCCCCTCGATCTGCCCCGACGCACACACTCCAACACACACACACACACAAACACACAACACACACACAACACACACACTCACAACACACACACAACACACACACACACACACAAACACACAACAAACACACAACCAACAAACACAACAAACACAACCAACGCACAACAATCCCCCAGCTGCCCAAAGATCTGCCCCTCGATCTGCCCCGACGCACACACACACTCACACACACACACACACACACACACACACACACACACTCACACAACACACACACACACAACACACACACAACACACACACTCACACACACACACACACACACACACACACACACACACACACACACACTCACACAACACACACACACACACAACACACACACACACACACACTCCAACACACACACAACACACACACACACACACACACTCACAACACAAACACACAAACACACACACACACACACACACACACAACACAAACACACACACACACACACACAACACACACACACACACACACACACAACACACACACAACACACACACTCCAACACACACACACAACACACACACACACACACACACACACACACACACACACACACACACACACACACACACACACACACAACACACACACAACACACACACTCCAACACAAACACACAACACACACACTCCAACACAAACACACAACACACACACACACTCCAACACAAACACACAACACACACACACACACACACAAACACACAACACACACACACACACACACACAACACACACACTCCAACACAAACACACAACACACACACAACTCCAACACACAACACACACACTCCAACACAAACACACAAACACACACACACACACTCCAACACAAACACACAACACACACACACAAACACACAACACACACACACAAATGAACAAAACGATTCACAACTGGGATGAAAATCAACATGAGATGATGTGAAAAGTTGAAACTCTCAGGGTGAAAGTTTCTGTTAAAGGAAAAAACAGAAGACACTTTTCAATCGTCTGTTTATTTATTATTTATTATTATTTATTTATTTCATGTTTTTATGGGTTTTATTAAAATGTGTATAAATTTATTCATTTTTCTTGCTGCAGTTTTGCTTTGTCCAAGTTTAGTTTTTTTAATGAGAATGAATCTGATTCGAATGGAATTTATTGTATGTTTAAATGTTGTGATTTAATGTGTTTTTATACTTTATGAATGAAATAAACACATAAATAATAAAATAACACAGGCAGAGGAATCATCAGAGCCACAGTTTGAGCTGGAAAATAAATCTGATCTTTAATCAATGACGTGTTTTACACAGAAAATATGAAATAGATTTAAAAAAGAGTGAAGCCCGTCTCCGAGAGGATCTGTGCTTTTCAAAACTCTGAACTGGGACACGACGGGTTTGTGTTCGGTGTTTTGTGTTCGGTGTTCGGTGTTCGGTGTTTTGTGTTCGGTGTTTTGTGTTCGGTGTTTTTGTTGTTTTGTGTTGTTTTGTGTTCGGTGTTTTGTGTTCGGTGTTTTGTGTTCGGTGTTTTGTGTTCGGTGTAAATAAAACAGTAAAAGCGTCTGGAGCTTTGTCGACTCGTGTCAGAATCTGAGGGACTTTTTTTTTTGCTCTATTTTCATTCACAAACAAGAATTTCTGTATTTTAGCAAAACAAATGACAATTTCTGTTCCTTTTTACTCTTGGTGGGATCAGATTGGTCCAGAATTGTGACACAAAAAAACAAAACAAAAAACAACATCTGTCTAATTTAAAATGACTTAAATTAAGAACATTTCACTTTTTTGAGTCGATTCAACTCGAAAAATAAAATGATCCAGTGGAAAATGGAAAGTGAGTTTTTCTTAATTTGAGCCACATTAGATTTAGTTTTTTATTTTAAGTGCTAAATGTTGTTGTTTTTTTAGTTTAAGTAGTTTAAGTGCAGTAAGATTTATTTTTAGATTTTAAACACAAAAAGTCTCGTTCCATTGGCAGATTATTTTACTTTTAATAAAATCAAATGAAATTTACTCAAATTCTAACAAAATCAAGTCATTTTAACTTGGCTAGACTTTAGTTTTTGTTTAAAGCTGCACTGTGTAACTTTTTAGTTGTGGGTCTGTCACCTGCTCGTTTCTATGGAGACGTCACTGCTCTGCCTGGAATGTTCCGCAGTTTGACTTTAAACATTTAAAACTTTACATTGATTCAATCACAGGAGGTTTTATGTCCCAAAAATCTCTAAAAACAGACTTTGACTGTGAGCAGAGTCGCCTCTCCACAGATCTGACCTGGAACACCGTCTGGTTTGGTTTCCATGAAGATAAAAAGATTTAAAGCTGCACTGTGGAACATTCCAGAGAAAAAAGCAACAACATCTCATGTCTGTGGAGAAAAGTGACACAGTCACAAATCACAGAAGACAGAAAGTGTCTGATGGAGCGAGAATTGAACCGACAACCCTGCGGTGAGTGGGACACGCTGTGTCCACTGAGCCACATGTCCACATGTCCCTGTGTCCACATGTCCACATGTCCACGTGTCCCTGTGTCCACATGTCCACATGTCCACATGTCCACATGTCCACATGTCCACATGTCCACATGTCCCCGTGTCCACATGTCCACATGTCCACATGTCCCTGTGTCCACATGTCCACATGTCCCTTGTCCACATGTCCACATGTCCACATGTCCACATGTCCACATGTCCACATGTCCACATGTCCACATGTCCCTGTGTCCACATGTCCACATGTCCCGTGTCCACATGTCCACATGTCCCCGTGTCCACATGTCCACATGTCCCCGTCCACATGTCCACATGTCCACATGTCCACATGTCCCCGTGTGTGTCCACATGTCCACATGTCCCCGTGTCCACATGTCCACATGTCCACATGTCCACTGTGTCCCACATGTCCACATGTGTCCACATGTCCACATGTCCACATGTCCCTGTGTGTCCACATGTCCACATGTCCACATGTCCCCGTGTCCACATGTCCACATGTCCACATGTCCACATGTCATGTCCACATGTCCACATGTCCACATGTCCACATGTCCCTGTGTCCACATGTCCACATGTCCCCGTGTCCCCGTGTCCACATGTCCACATGTCCACGTGTCCACATGTCCACATGTCCACATGTCCCCGTGTCCCCGTGTCCACATGTCCACATGTCCACGTGTCCACATGTCCCCGTGTCCCCGTGTCCACATGTCCACATGTCCACATGTCCACATGTCCCCGTGTCCACATGTCCACATGTCCACATGTCCACATGTCCACTGTGTCCACATGTCCACATGTCCCACGTGTCCACATGTGTGTCCCCGTGTCCACATGTCCACATGTCCCCCGTGTCCACATGTCCACATGTCCACATGTCCACATGTCCCATGTCCCCGTGTCCACATGTCCACATGTCCACGTGTCCACATGTCCCACATGTCCCCATGTGTGTCCACATGTCCACATGTCCACGTGTCCCCCCCGTGTCCACCGTGTCCCACATGTCCCCGTGTCCCACATGTGTGTCCACATGTCCACATGTCCACGTGTCCACATGTCCACATGTCCACGTCCACATGTCCACGTGTCCACATGTCCCCGTGTCCCCGTGTCCACATGTCCACATGTCCCCGTGTCCACATGTCCCCGTGTCCCCGTGTCCACATGTCCACATGTCCCCGTGTCCACATGTCCACATGTCCACATGTCCACGTGTCCACGTGTCCACATGTCCACGTGTCCACGTGTCCACGTGTCCACATGTCCACATGTCCACGTGTCCACGTGTCCACATGTCCACATGTCCCTGTGTCCACATGTCCACATGTCCCTGTGTCCACATGTCCACGTGTCCACATGTCCACATGTCCCTGTGTCCACATGTCCACATGTCCACATGTCCACATGTCCACGTGTCCACATGTCCCTGTGTCCACATGTCCATGTGTCCACATGTCCACATGTCCACATGTCCACATGTCCACATGTCCCTGTGTCCACATGTCCACGTGTCCACATGTCCACATGTCCCTGTGTCCACATGTCCACATGTCCACACACATGTCCCCGTGTCCACATGTCCACATGTCCCTGTGTCCACATGTCCCTGTGTCCACATGTCCACATGTCCACATGTCCCCGTGTCCACATGTCCACATGTCCCTGTGTCCACATGTCCACATGTGTCCACATGTCCACATGTCCACATGTCCACATGTCCCTGTGTCCACATGTCCACATGTCCACATGTCCCTCTGTCCACATGTCCACGTGTCTCTGTCCCACAGATTTATATAAAACCACTGATTTGTCCCAGTTTTATACAGAAATGTCCCAGTGTCTCTGTTTTGGACCAAACTGATCCTGCAACAGTAAAGAGACAAACTGACTTTTGTTTGGGTAAAATACAGAAAATCTGATTAAAAACGACAAAACACAAATAAAATGTGACTGAACTGAGTCACATTAGAGTCGAGTGCAACAGTTTTACTTCATTACGTTTCACTTGTTTCATTATTTTATTCTCACCTCCACAAACCCGGAGAGTCTCAGAGTTTTATTTTGAAATTCTGGTTTAAACAGCTTCAGTGGATTTATTTATTTCCAGATGGAAACAGGGAAGGTTTTTCTTTCTTTTCTTTCTTTCTTCATCTGTGACTGTGGCTCATCTGTGGCTCATCTGTGGCTCGTCTGTGGCTCGTGTGTGGCTCGTGTGTGGCTCGTCTCTGGGGGAGCACTGCTCTGTTTGATCAGCAGGTGGCGCCACTTCTCTTCTGTTTAAATCCTGAACGTTCAAGAGGGAAAACTCAAAATGGCGGCGCGCGGAGGAGGTGAGTGACGCGTTGCTATGGCTCCTGCACAAAACAAACCGTGAAGCTTTAATCTGATGGTCTCGTGACGTTATTTCCTCATTTATTTCCTCATTTATGACGCGTGTTTGTGTTTCTTTAGGAAGATCAGCCCCTGATGTATCCTTTAACTTTATTTATCTTTATTTATCTTTGTTCGAAAATGTCCCGACTCTTCAAACCGCGTGCACGAGCCTCTGCTCAACTGTCACGCGCGTGCACGAACGTTTCCTTCACGGTCGCGCGCTCCAGCTCTCGGGCGCGTGCTTCCAGCTCGTGCTGAGACTGACCCTGGGATACTTCATCTTCTACTTCCTGTTCACTCTGAGTCTGATCATCAAAAAAAGTGAGTAATCGTGAAATACTCCACTGGTTCCTCTGGTTCTTCTGTGTTCTTCTGGTTCTTCTTGTTCCTCTGGTTCCCCTGGTTCTTCTGTGTTCTTCTGGTTCTTCTGGTTCTTCTTGTTCCTCTGGTTCCCCTGGTTCTTCTTGTTCCTCTGGTTCCCCTGGTTCTTCTTGTTCCTCTGGTTCCTCTGGTTCTTCTGGTTCTTCTTGTTCCTCTGGTTCTTCTGGTTCTTCTGGTTCTTCTGGTTCTCGGTGTGACTCGTGTGTGTGTCTCAGGTCTGGAGATGTCTTACCCCACGGCTGCTCTCACTCTGGACGTGGCTCTGCTCTTCCTTCTGGCTCTTCTGCAGGTTTCTCTCTTCTTCTGTGGTGAGTATCTGTTTTTATACAACTGAAGTCGTCAGAGTCGTCTCTGTGTCCCCGGGACAGTCCCCCTGTCCCCATCCTGTTCCCATGTTCCTGGGACAGTCCCCTGTGTCCCTGTCCTGTCCCTGTGTCCCCTGTCCCACAGATTTATATAAAACCACTGATTTGTTCAGTTTATACAGAAATGTCCCAGTGTCTCTGTTTTGGACCAATCTGATCCTGCAACATTAAAGAGACACAAACTGACTTTTGTTTGGGTAAAATACAGAAAATCGGATTAAAAACAACAAAACACAAATAAAATGTGACTGAACTGAGTCACATTAGAGTCGAGTGCAACAGTTTTACTTCATCTCGTTTCACTCGTTTCATTTTTTTTTTTATCACCAACCTCCACAAACCCGGAGAGTCTCAGAGTTTTATTTTGAAAATCTTCTCACTTTAGACTTTTTGTCAACAAAAACTTACAAACAAAAGCAGTGAGCAAACGTAGAACTAAACACAACTCAAATAATCCTGTTTGGCTCCGAGGGGACGAGGTTTATACAGGAAAATAAAACGAACTCAGTGTCCAGATCCACAGACACTTTAACTCCACAAGGACACAAGACCTAAACCTGAGACCCGTAAAAACCACCTCTGCAAAAAAGTTTGACCAAAATATAAGATACAAACACTGAAATCTGTCAGAAAATGAGGTAAAAGTAGAAAAATGATGTGTCCATGAAGCAAAATAATTTCACTGACAAATTATTTTAAAATAATCGACATCCAGATGAGAAAGAAATATCAGAGAAGAAGAAAATAAATCTGAATCTGTGTGCGTCTGTGTGTGTGTGTTTGTGTGTGTGTGTTTGTGTGTGTGTTTGTGTGTGTGTGTGTGTGTGTGTGTGTGTGTGTGTTGTGTGTGTGTTTGTGTGTTGTGTGTGTGTGTTTGTGTGTGTGTGTGTGTGTTTGTGTGTTGTGTGTGTATGTTTGTGTGTGTGTGTGTTTGTGTGTGTGTGTCTGTGTGTGTTTGTGTGTCTGTGTGTGTTTGTTGTGTTTGTGCGTTGTGTGTGTTTGTGTGTCTGTGTGTGTGTGTGTGTGTGTGTGTTGTGTGTGTGTGTGTGTGTGTGTTTGTGTGTGTGTGTGTTTGTGTGTGTGTGTGTGTGTTGTGTGTGTGTGTGTGTGTGTGTGTGTGTGTGTGTGTGTGTGTTTGTGTGTGTGTGTGTGTGTGTGTGTGTGTGTGTCTGTGTGTGTGTTTGTGTGTTTGTGTTTGTGCGTCTGTGTGTGTTTGTGTGTCTGTGTGTGTGTGTGTGTGTGTGTGTGTCTGTGTGTTTGTGTGTCTGTGTGTGTGTTTGTGTGTGTGTTTGTGTGTTGTGTGTTTGTGTGTCTGTGTGTTTGTGTGTCTGTGTGTGCGTCTCTTTGTGTGTGTTTGTGTTGTGTGTGTGTGTGTGTGTGTTTGTGTGTTGTGTGTTTGTGTGTCTGTGTGTGCGTCTCTTGTGTGTTGTGTTGTGTGTGTGTGTGTGTGTTGTGTGTGTGTGTTGTGTGTGTCTGTGTGTGTGTTTGTGTGTGTGTGTGTGTGTGTGTGTGTGTGTGTGTGTGTGTGTGTGTGTGTGTGTGTTGTGTGTGTGTGTGTGTGTGTGTGTGTGTGTGTGTGTGTGTGTGTGTGTGTGTGTGTGTGTGTGTGTGTGTTGTGTGTGTGTGTGTGTGTGTGTGTGTGTTGTGTGTGTGTGTGTGTTTGTGTGTGTGTGTGTGTTTGTGTGTTGTGTGTTTGTGTGTCTGTGTGTGCATCTCTTTGTGTGTGTTTGTGTTTGTGTGTGTGTGTGTGTGTGTTTGTGTGTTGTGTGTTTGTGTGTCTGTGTGTGCGTCTCTTTGTGTGTGTTTGTGTGTTTGTGTGTGTGTGTGTGTGTGTGTGTGTGTGTGTGTGTGTGTGTGTGTGTGTGTGTGTGTGTGTGTTGTGTGTGTGTGTGTGTGTGTGTGTGTGTGTGTGTGTGTGTGTGTGTGTTTGTGTGTGTGTGTGTGTGTGTGTGTGTGTGTGTGTGTGTGTGTGTGTGTGTGTGTGTGTGTTGTGTGTTGTGTGTGTCTGTGTGTGTGTGTCTGTGTGTGTGTGTGTGTGTGTGTGTGTGTGTGTGTGTGTGTGTGTGTGTGTGTGTGTGTGTGTGTGTGTGTGTGTGTGTGTGTGTGTGTGTGTGTGTGTGTGTGTGTGTGTGTGTGTTTGTGTGCAGGGGTGCAGGGTGGTCTGACAGAGTCGGAGCGTCTGTGTTTGGTTCACCTCCTGCTCACCGGGGGCAGTGTGGTGCTGTGCGTTTACTTCCTGTGGTGGCAGTCGTACGTGATGTGGGCGGAGCTTCCCCTTAACGCCGTGATGCTGCTGTTGCACGCGACCAGCGCCGTGATGGTGTGCGGCGCCTTGACCGAACTCGCCAAGTACTCACATTACTTCAGATGACGCCCGCGCGGCGCCGAACACAACGTGACGAGCGCGACCAGCCGACCGCCACGACTGACCACCATGACCGACCGCCACGACCGACCGACCGTCACGACGACCGACCCCACGACCGACCGACGTCACGACCGACCGACACGACCGACCGCCACGACCGACCGACCGCCACGACCGACCGACCGACCGCCACGACCGACCGCCACGACCGACCGCACGACCGACCGACCGCCACGACCGACCGACCGTCACGACCGACCAACCGCCACGACCGACCGCCACGACCGACCGCCACGACCGACCGACCGTCACGACCGACGACCGCCCCGACCGACCGACCGTCACGACCGACGACCGACCGCCCGACCGACCCCACGACCGCCCGACCGACGACCGACCGCCACGACCGACCGCCACGACCGACCAACCGCCACGACCGACCGACCGTCACGACCGACCGACCGCCACGACCGACCGACCGCCCCGACCGACCGACCGACCGCCACGACCGACGACGACCGACCGCCACGACCGACCGACCGTCACGACCAGCCGACCGCCACGACTGACCACCATGACCGACCGCCACGACCCGACCGACCGTCACGACCGACCGACGCCACGACCGACCGACCGTCACGACCGACGACCGCCACGACCGCCCGACCGACCGACCGCCCGACCGACCGACCGACCGCCGACCGACCGACCGCCACGACCGACCGACCGACCCCACGACCGACCGACCGTCACGACCGACCAACCGCCACGAACGACCGCCACGACCCGACCGCCACGACCGACCGACCGCCGACCGACGACGCCGACGACCGACCGTCCGACGACCGACCGACCGACCGACCGACCGACCGACCGCCCGACCGACCGACCGCCACGACGACCGACCGACCGACCGCCCACGACCGACCGCCACGACCGACCGACCAACCGCCACGACCGACCGACCGCCACGACCGACGACCGTCACGACCGACCAACCGCCACGACCGACCGCCCGACCGACCGCCACGACCGACCGTCACGACCGACCGACCGACGAACCGACCGCCACGACCGACCGCCACGAACGACCGCCACGACCGACGACCGCCACGACCGCCCGCCACGACGACCACCATGACCGACCGCCACGACCGACCGACCGCCACGACCGCCCGCCACGACCGACCGCCACGACCGACCGCCACGACCGACCACCATGACCGACCGACGACCGACCGACCGCCACGACGACGACCGCCACGACCGACCGCCACGACGACCGCCACGACCGACCGCCACGACCGACCGCCACGACCGACCGCCGACGACCGACCGCCACGACGACCGCCACGGCTGCCATGACCGACCAGCATGATGTTACCAGACGTCCCTGTTTCCCGGGACTGTCCCAGTTTTGAGCCTTTGTCTCCGTCTCACTGATTTGTTCAGTTTATACAGAAATGTCCCAGTGTCTCTGTTTTGGACCAAACTGATCCTGCAACAGAAAAGAGACAAACTGACTTTTGTTTGAGTAAAATACAGAAAATCTGATTAAATACGACAAAACACAAAGAAAATGTGACTGAACTGACTCATGTTGGTCGTGAATGAACCGACTGTAGAACAATTTTCCTTATTTACTCACTTGATTCACAACGATGACACTTTGTGATGTCATGGAGTGGAAGTTTTCACGTTCAGCAGAGATTGACAATTCCAGAGCTAAAGTTCTCCAAATGATTCTGGTGCCAGTGTGTGGAGTGCACGATGCACCGCCGCACCGATGCACCGATGCACCGATGCACCGCCGCACCGATGCACCGCCGCACCGATGAACCGATGCACCGATGTATTGACACACTCATCCAGCTCTTTCGGTTCCGTTCCTGTGAGTTTAAGTATCGGCACATTTCCAGTGAAGGGATTGAAAATTGAAAACTGAACTTTTCAGTTCTGAACACTGAGTGTGTTTACATGCACATCAGTGTTTTATTATTATTTTTTGAATGTCCCGGTTCGTCATGGCGCATGTAGATGCAGTGTTCCAGGTTCAGTTTCCCGGGTTAGTGTATGTGGGATATTCCCACAGTGAGCGGGATAAGGAGGAGCATGTGAACGCTCCCAGTGTTTCTAAATCCGATTGTTTGGTTTGGTTTTCAGGTTCTAGAACGTGGTGATGTCAGAATCCCAGACGGGAGAAAGACTCAGATTTCTCTGTTAGTGACTTTGTACTTTACCATAAAATCTCCAAAAGTTTAATTCACAATCGTTGATTCTGTTATTTTCAGTTATCGACTAAACCCAAGAACTCAGTGTTACAACATCATTTTGTATTTTGTATTATAACGTTTATTTGAGCCGATGAAACAAACACAACTCCAGGTCTGTGACGAGGAAGCGACATTAGAACCTTTTACAGGCGGACGAAATCTCCTCTTGAATTTTCTCGTCACGTCAGAACAAAATATCAAACTTGTTTGACGTCAGACACAGAGACGTTCACGTTTTCACTTCTCCAGAAAAACTCTGTTCTCTGTTTTTTCTCTTCTGTTTTGACACAAACACAAAAGTCTCTGTAAAGTTTAGTAAAAAGCCTGAGGGCAGCTCTGCAACTACTGATGTGCCCTTGGGCAAGACATTTCACCTGCCTCTCGTCTCGTGGTCTTGGAACTCTGCGTGAATCACAAACGGATCTTATCAGGGAGACTCACGGTGACGAACGGCTCTGCACCTTGACCACACACGATATAAAACTGTTCTGAGAACGAAACGTCACCCACAGACTCCAGCTCCAGTCAAATGAAGCTCATGAGGTCAGCGCTGACAGGAGCAAATCTGGAGTCAAATCCATGTTTAGTGTAGCAGCCAAAACGTCCCACCAGCCTCCAGGGGGCACTGTTTCTCTTCTGACTCATCTGAGTCCTGGTAAAGTCCTGGTAAAGTCCTGGTTTAGTCCTGGTTTAGTCCTGGTAAAGTCCTAGTTTAGTCCTGGTTTAGTTCTGGTTTAGACCTGGTTTAGACCTGGTTTAGTCCTGGTAAAGTCCTGGTTTAGTCCTGGTTTAGTTCTGGTTTAGTTCTGGTTTAGACCTGGTTTAGTCCTGGTAAAGTCCTGGTTTAGACCTGGTTTAGACCTGGTTTAGTCCTGGTTTAGACCTGGTTTAGACCTGGTTTAGTCCTGGTTTAATCCTGGTTTAGACCTGTTTTAGTTCTGGTTTAGTCCTGGTTTAGTCCTGGTTTAGTTCTGGTTTAGTCCTGGTTTAGACTTTTTTAGTCCTGGTTTAGTCCTGGTTTAGTTCTGGTTTAGTCCTGGTTTAGTCCTGGTTTAGACCTGGTTTAGTCCTGGTTTAGACCTGGTTTAGTCCTGGTTTAGGTCAGTTTTTATCTTGTTGAATTTGGTTTTATTTTTGTCAAATTCTTTTCTGACAAAATCTGGAAAAACTGTGAAAATGTCTCGTTTTTCTTCATCAAAACGTCATTATGTTTTTTTCTTTTTCCTTTTATAAATTGTTTATTAATTTTTGTCTTTTAATTTGTCTAATAAATAATCAGATTGTGTTGATCAGATGAAGAGTTAAAGTTGCGTCTGTGTCAATCTTCTTCACACTTTATTGTTTTATCGCCGTGTGTTTCCAAACGTGTGGTCCGCGGGACATGAGGCTTTTAATGCAGCAGGTGTTGAGTCGAATAAATGCTTCATCATCATGTTTAAATTTAAAACATTATTGTGGAACATTATTGGCAAAGCATCAACCTGAAACCTGAAAAAACAACCTGAAAAGTTCCTCAGTGCGTCTTTAATCTAAATGTTTTTAAAAGGAGATTTTTCAAGTCTGCAGATGTACAATATACATTTATATTTATTTTTTCTTATATTTTTCTTATATTTATTTTGAACATGTGTTTTCAGTGAATATAATTCATCTTTGTTCAAGGTGAAAAAGGAGAAAATAAAACAAAAATCAGAGAAAGGATTAAAATTGTATTTATTTTTTTGTTCCAAACACATTAAATCTGAGCTCATAGTTGAACTGGAATCTTCCACAGATGAAAGTTTGACCAATCTGTGGATCTGAACCTGTGATGTTTACTGAAGCTCAGTACTGGTATTGGTATCAGTATCGGTATCGGTATCGGTGTGTCCTTTGTATGAAGTTTAAGGGTTAGGGTTATTTTTTGTTAAAGGTCACGTCATCCTCGTTCACCGCGCGGACGAGTAAAGAAAGAGAAAAAAAATTAAACAGATTTATGATCTGAAAAACTTAAAACTAAACAACAATAAAACAAACTTAAACTGAAGCAGAGAAATAACAGGAAATCAACACAAGAAACTGAGGAAGTGATTCAAAATAAAATCCTAATTCTTCTGATTTGAACAGCAAAATTTCAAGGGTGAAATATTAGATATTATAATTTAATAGAGTTTTGAACTCAAAAAGTGTGATTTGAACTCTGAGAGTTAAATGTGTGTTGGAGTTGGGGTGATTTGTCAGAGTTGATTTGGTTGAAGTTAATTTAACTTCTCTTAGTGTTAATTTGACTTCAAACTCCCTCCAGAGAAGAACCAGTTTTGTTCTGAATTTCATCTTGAATTAACTCAAATAAAGTGTCAAAATAAAACTCCTCTGTGTGTTGTTGAGTTAAATCAGGATAACTCTACAAAGTGTTATCTGTTTACTCTCTAAACCTTCATATAACTGAGTGACTCAGAGAAACACTGAGGAAATGTTCAAACTGACTCTTTCAGAGTCGATTTGAACACTTCACTTTTTACTCTGTGTAATTCTTAAAGTGGAGGAGATCGATTTTAAATCAGGTTTAGAACTGGAGAATTTGGATTTATGGATATGAAAATTTCCCAACAAAATTACACAGGTTTATGAAATATTCTGTTATTTTGTTGGAAGTTTGGAGAGAAACAGGCCGGTCCACGAGTCCAGGTCCTCTGGTCCTCTGGTCCTCTGGTCCTCTGGTCCTCTGGTCCTCAGGTCCTCTGGTCCTCTGGTCCTCTGGTCCTCTGGTCCTCAGGTCCTCTGGTCCTCAGGTCCTCTGGTCCTCTGGTCCTCTGGTCCTCAGGTCCTCAGGTCCTCTGGTCCTCAGGTCCTCAGGTCCTCTGGTCCTCTGGTCCTCTGGTCCTCAGGTCCTCTGGTCCTCTGGTCCTCAGGTCCTGGTCCTCAGGTCCTCTGGTCCTCTGGTCCTCAGGTCCTCTGGTCCTCAGGTCCTCAGGTCCTCAGGTCCTCTGGTCCTCAGGTCCTCAGGTCCTCTGGTCCTCTGGTCCTCTGGTCCTCAGGTCCTCAGGTCTGGTCCTCTGGTCCTCAGGTCCTCTGGTCCTCTGGTCCTCTGGTCCTCAGGTCCTCAGGTCCTCAGGTCCTCTCTGCGCACGCGCGTCCCTCCGGTGCTTCTTTCATGACGCGTCTCTATTGTGGCGTGAGCGCGCTCTCGGTCACGCGCGCGGGGGTAATTAGAGCAGCTTCAACAGCCCGGGGCAAAACAGCGGCCCCGCCCCCTCCTCTAGAGTTACCTGCCCACAGAGACTCACCTGTCGCTCACCTGCTCCGAGTCATTCTTTCTGAGAACCGACTCCGGATCCGGATCTCTGCGCCCGCACGCGCGCTCC
>NW_026571152.1:45694009-45714009 GCF_026225935.1 Boleophthalmus pectinirostris | reverse complement strand
GATCACAGGAAAATGAACATGTGCACCTTAAATCACTTTTGTATTTTTTCTTGAGCTTTATTCTTAACTGTGCATTGTGTTTCCATGGTAACGGTGAACATTCCACCAGTGCACATGGATGTAGCACACCCCCAGTGTGATGTCTCTGTAAAGCATCACCAGCAGCTTCCTTAGTCAAGAACTTCATTTAGACCAAACATTCCATTTTCCCCAAGACCCGTGTCTCTGTCCCTGTAGATTTGTTCGTTTTATACAGAAATGTCCCAGTGTCTCTGTTTTGGACCAATCTGATCCTGCAACAGTAAAGAGACACAAACTGACTTTTGTTTGGGTAAAATACAGAAAATCTGATTAAAAACGACAGAACACAAAGAAAATGTGACTTTAGTGACTCATGTTGGTCATGAACAGTTTCTGCACAACAGTTTTCCTTCATTACTTCACTATTTATTATCACCAACCTCCACAAACCAGGGTTAGACATCACATGGACCTTAGAGTTTGAGTCTTTGTCATGGTGACGCCTGCAGGACTGTGGTTCTGTAATGACACAGAGAATGTTCCTCTGTGAGACCAGACTGAGGTTCTGCTTCAGACCCGCCGCTGTGGCCCAGACCTGCGCCCCCTGGAGGCCGTTCAATGTGAGAGCGCGTCAGGATTTTTTATAAACATACTTTTTGTACAGAAAAGGAAAAAGTTCAGATTTTATTCCTTTTAACAGATCTAAGTTCCGGTAAAGTCACGGCACAAACAACTCACACTTGAGATTGACGGGCAGTTTATTGTCCAGGACTCACACCAATAATCTGCTAAAGCTCCTCTGAAATCCTCCCGTCAAACCAGATTTTATTTACAACAAAATCTCGCCTCAGTTCAGCGTCTGTCGCCAAGTCCAGTTCTTTCTCTGTTTCACTCACGAGGCGCCGTGTTTGTTTCGATACAGACGGACGATGTGCTTCTCTGATTGGTCAAACTTTCTGAAAATGATTCTCTGTTGAACTAAAACATGTCCAGATAAATTTACAGCAGGATTTAAAGGTCTGATATGAAACAAAACTGACTCCTGTGAGGTTTAAGTCGTGTTCTAACTCTGTTCCCTCGTCGCACACAGAGCTGGAGCTGTGTTTAGTTTCATTCACACATGTTTGAGTAAATCTTTATTCTGAGTCTGTTACACCTGCAAAGCTCCAAACGCTCTGTTCCACTTTGTGATGTCATGTCTTTTGAACAGCTCCTTTTTCTCTTTAGTTCAGTTGAGATCAAAACTCCAGGACTGAAATGATCCAGGTGATTCTAGTGAAGGTGTGTGGAGTTTAAAAACACAATGGAGCACTTCCTGTATCACCACATGATGACATCACAAGGTGGAACAGGTTGTTTTTATGTGTGAGTGAAGAGCTCGTGTTAAATGTGCAGGTTTGTGAGTTAAACGTGTGAATGAAACAAAAACACAGCTGCAGGTCTGAGTGTGACCGAGGTGGAGACGTGTGAGTCGTGATTTGGACTTGACTCAGACTTGAGTCACTATTTTTAAGACTTGAGACTTGACTTGACAGAATGGACTGAGACTTGGGACTGAGACTTGGACTTGAAGGTCAGTGACTTGGGACTTGACTCAGACTTGAGGTCAAAGACTTGAGACTTGCAAAACAACGACTTGTTCCCACTTCTGGTTTGTGATGAGGAAACATTAGAACCAAAATAAACGACGTCATTTGGGGCATTTAGAGAAATACTGGACCAGGAGGAGCTCACAGTTTGAGAAACATAAAAAACATTCACCAAAATAAAATAAATAAAACTTGTATATTTGTTCATACTTCTGTTCTTCCTGTCGTAGGTGGATGCCTGGAGCCATGAATGTCGGAGGACCTCCGTCGAAGCCGTCCAAGTGAGTGCACTCCTGTTTTTGTCCTGTTTTTGTCCTGTTTTTGTCCTGTTTTTGTCCTGTTTTTTCACTCCTGCTGCTCTGCTCATATCGATCTGTGTCACTCTGCTGAGGGACCTGCCTGCAGACCTGCACCCAAAGGACCCTCCTGTCACCCACCTCCACAGAGAGGAAACTCACAGGAGCCAAAACACAACAAAGTCTCTGTGTCCTCACACAGTTTTACACTAAAGACTCAAACCCTTTTCCAAACTGTAAACATCACAGATCTGATGACCAGACTCACATCTTCACAGACGACTGGAGACTGAAGAAGAATGTTCTGGAGCTCAGGGACACTGGGGAACAAATGTACAATGTTTGAAGTGCTAAAAAGAATGAAATGAGCTTTTAATAACAGTGAATAATGAAGCAAAGACGATCATTTCCTCGTAAAGAGTAAACTAAGGAAAATGTTGAGGGGCGTGTGGCTGCAGGTCTGTGCACTGCAAAAAGCTTGGCCAAAATATAAGATATAAACACTTAAATCTATCAGAACATGACTTAAAAGTAAAAAGTAAAATCAATTTACTTGACAAGTTCTGGGGTGGGTCCTCCGGGTGCAGGTCTGTGGGGGTGGGTCCTCCGGGTGCAGGTCTGTGGGGGTGGGTCCTCCGGGTGCAGGTCTGTGGGGGTGGTCCTCGTGGGTGGGGGGTGGGTCTCCGGGTGCAGGTCTGTGGTGGGTCTCCGGTGGGTCTGTGGGTGGGTCCTCCGGGGTGGGTCTGTGGGGGGTCCTCCGGTGCAGGTCTGTGGGGGTGGGTCCTCCGGGTGCAGGTCTGTGGGGGTGGGTCCTCCGGGTGCAGGTCTGTGGGGGTGGGTCCTCCGGGTGCAGGTCTGTGGGGGTGGGTCCTCCGGGTGCAGGTCTGTGGGGGTGGGTCCTCCGGGTGCAGGTCTGCAGACAGACTCTGGCCCGGCGGAGGTGACGGGTCAGGAGCGCAGCAGCACACAGGGCCACTGTTCTGTCCTGTTTACTTTCCCCCTCGCTCCCTCTTTCCTCCTCCTCTCTGCTTCACCTGCTTCTCACTCTGTCACTTCTCACTGTTTCAGTCCAAACTCGAGTGACTCGTGTGTGTGTGTGGACTCGTGTGTGGACTTGAGTGTGGACTCGTGTGTGGACTCGTGTGTGGACTTGAGTGACTCGTGTGTGGACTTGAGTGACTGGTGTGTGGACTTGAGTGACTGGTGTGTGGACTTGAGTGACTGGTGTGGTTTTGTGGGCACGTCGGGGTTCTGGGTCTGGCAGAATGAAGCGTAACCCGGGTCGGCGTGTGTGTCGTTGCAGTGGGGTGTCGCGCTCGGACAGCAAACTCAGCGCCAAGGCCTTGTACGGTGAGTCCAGATTTATTTCCCCGCCCGACTGGCACATGCCACACCACACGCCACACCGTCCCACTGTTTCACTGTTCAAATGTGACTCACGGATTAAACGGATTTTGGATTAAATTAGTGACAAAGTTGTACAGCGAGACGGGTCAGAATGAGTCGTGTTTTTGTGCGGCGTGTGCTCGTCCTCACCTGTCTGTGGGTGTCAGCAGCACAGGCCTAAACATGACACACAAAAAGAAGATTTTCTGGCTTTATTGTCGTGCTCATCTGAAGATTATGAGAAATACTGGGACACTGAAGTCAGAGCTCTTGTTTCTTTTATGAACTTGTTTTAGATCAATATTGTGATTTAAAATGTTCAGAATGATCCACACTCAGAGATTAGAGCTAATGAGACACACAGGCACGTAAATGTATTGAAATAAGCCAAATAACCTTCAACTAAAAACAACAAATGTCATTTTTATCTTTATTTTTACTGCAGTGAAAACCTCAAATGGAGCTCATGAGGGTAAATTGGTAAATTGGACTTTGCACACGTCCATTTGTGTCTCTGTGTTCTTCATTTTCAAATCAAAATATGAAATGAAGCCGTGGATTCAGATCTCGTCTGTAGGAGCCTGTAAATGTTCTGTGACCGAACAGTGGACGTGTGCAAACCTCAAACCTGCACTGATAACAGAGACCAAGGTCCTGCTGCAGACTCTGGGACACGGACACTCTGGGACAGGAGCAGTCGTCGTGTCCCACAGTCGGCGGCAGGACCTTGGCACAGGGCGACTCTGCTCCTGTCAGGTCGTCTGTTGAAGTTCGGTCACAGCTCAAACTTTAAACTCCATTTTGTTTCACCTGAACGTCTCAAAACACAGAGCGTCTGTTTGACTCTGATCGGCTGAAGCGTCACAACAGCGAAACAAGACGAAACTCAAACTTGAGTTAAATCAGATCAAGAGAAAAGCTCAGAGTCTCCGTCTCTTTCCTCTGCACGATTTTCACAAACTAAATATTCTGTAGTGACACTAAACTAGACTGCAGGTCGTCTCTCGCTGTCGCCATGTTTGTTTTGGTTCGTTCGAGCTCTTCACCTTTGGCTCCGCCCAAACCTCAGTGCTGCGACGTGATTGGTCGCCCGATTATCTTCACAGTCACAAATCTCGCGAGAATCCATCGATCTGTGCAGGTTTATGGTGAAAACGAGTGTGTTTGTCTGTACTTGTTCTGCTGCAGCTCCAGATTGTTCTAAACACATTCAGGAACAGTTCTGTCTGTTTTGTTTCTGTTTTAAATGTAAAAGTGTTTGATTGTCTCTGTGTCCTCTGCATTTGACCCACGCCTCAGGAGTTTCAGTATTGATACCTGCTCAGATGAGTGTCACGTTTGGATCAGTGTGTGTTTTTCTCGGAGGAGCAGAGCGCCGCGCTGGCTCCACACTGGCCTGTGTTCATAGGGAGTGTCTGTTTTTGTGCCAGCGTTGGGTGGAGCTCGGCGTCTGTGGGTAAATAAAGGGAGCATTTAAAGGAGAGGAAACGTCTGGAGGAGGTTCTCGTCTTACTCAGACTCAGACAGCAGCCTCCCATCGCAGCAGAACTGTGCACATGTGAGGCTCTGCTCGGGTCTGGGCAGCTCCAGGAACAGCTGAAGTCTCGGTCTGGTTGGGCTCATTTGGCTGAAAGTGATGATCCTGTTGAGTTTGTGCTGAATTTTTGGTTGAATTACTGTAATAAACTCCTGGTATTTTCTCATAAACTCTCATGACAGTTTGGAGCTGTCAGACTCTGCAGCTTCAGGAGCTTTGAGACAAAAGAGTGAAACTTCTTATTTTCTTATTTATTTGTAAAGGGACAGAGCAGATGAAGGAAGGTTTAAAATGTAAACATGTAAAGATTATCGCCAGTGTGGCTCTTTTTGTTTCTCTTCTTACTTGTGTAACTTGCATTGTTACTGTGAGCTTGCATCTCCACAAACCCGACTCCTGCTTGTTTCCATGGGTTATATGGAGAATGTTCCACAGTGGTACCACAGTGTGTTTTTTCTCTTTCTGTTTCCGTGGCATCGTGCGGATGACGTGCTGCGTCTGGAATGTTACATAATTGTACCTGATCCGTCTCGTCGACTCTTTAAGGTCTTTTAACGTAAAGCTCCAGTGGCTCTGAATGACCTGAGGGTAACAGGACCGTTTAACCCCGGAGAGTCTCTCAGTGTCTCTGGGGGGGAGAAAAGTATAATTAGTGATCATAAATTCTAAATAAGAAGCAAAAAAAAAAAAAAAAAGCAAGAGACACGTGTGAAATAAAACATAATTATATAAATGTAAATGTACAAGTCAAAATAATGTTCTGATGTTCTAATGTTCTGTTGTTCCTGGTCACACTCAGAGCTGGACTTGTGTTTGTTTGTTTCTTTATTCTGAGTCTGTTACATCTGCAAACCTCCAAACGCTCTGTTCCACCTCGTGATGTCATGTGGTAGGTACAGGAACAAACAGTTTTTAAACTCCACACACCGTCTCTAGAATCAACTGGATCATTTCAGTCCTGGAGTCACTGATCTCGACTCAACTAAAGGGAAAAGGAGTTGAGAACTTGGAAACTACCACTTCATGACATCATGAGGTGGAACAGAGGGTTTGGAGCTTTGGACTCATAATGAAGATTTAGTCAAACAAACACAACTCCAGCTCTGAGTGTGACATTAAACATCAGAACATCAGAACATCAGAACATTAGAACATCAGAACATCAGAACATCAGAACATTAGAACATTAGAACATTAGAACAACAAAACATCAGAACATTAGAACATCAGAACATTAGAACATTAGAACAACAAAACATCAGAACATTAGAACATCAGAACAACAAAACATCAGAACATCAGAACATTAGAACATTAGAACATCAGAACATCAGAACATTAGAACATTAGAACATCAGAACATCAGAACATTAGAACATTTAGAACATTAGAACATCAGAACATTAGAACATTCAGAACATCAGAACATCAGAACATTAGAACATCAAACACAGAACATTAGAACATTAGAACATTCAGAACATTAGAACATTAGAACATCAGAACATTAGAACATCAGAACATTAGAACAACAAAACATCAGAACATTAGAACATCAGAGCATTAGAACATTAGAACAACAAAACATCAGAACATTAGAACATTAGAGCATTAGAACATCAGAACATTAGAACATTAGAACATTAGAACATCAGAACATTAGAACAACAAAACATCAGAACATTCGAACATTAGAGCATTAGAACATCAGAACATTAGAACATTAGAACATTAGAACATCAGAACATTAGAACATTAGAACAACAAAACATCAGAACATTAGAACATTAGAACATTAGAGCATTCGAACATCAGAACAACAAAACATCAGAACATTAGAACATTAGAACAACAAAACATCAGAACATTAGAACATTAGAACATCAGAACATCAGAACAACAAAACATCAGAACATTAGAACATTAGAACATTAGAACATCAGAACATTAGAACATCAGAACATTAGAACATTCATTAGAACATCAGAACATCAGAACATTAGAACATTAGAACATCAGAACATTAGAACATTAGAACATCAGAACATTAGAACAGGATCTAAAGTTCACAGGAGTCAGGTTCCGTGATACAGGAGCTTTAATGTCAGGGGTTTAGGGTTTAGGGTTAAGTTTAGGTTCTAAGTTTCAATGTTGTCATTTTTGTGTTTTATTAACATTAACTCTCTGTAGAGTTAAACTGGCCCCTGTCCTTCGCCTGAACTCCTGACGGTGTTAAACTCTGAGAATCTGAACCCGACTCTTCCGTTTGTGTTCACTTTGATTGACAGGTTCAGCCCACAGACGGTTTAGCTGAACAGACACGTCTAACCCACTCGCTGCCACGTTTCAAACAGGAAGTGTGCATGGACACTTCCGGCTCCATCAACTGTGGCCTCTGCTGCTGTGAGCCTCGTTATTCTGACTTTAAAATGTTCGTATAAATCCGCTCTACATGATCCTGGGGTTTTATCCGTTAATAAAATCCTGTTCCTAATCTGGACCTGGTTTTAATTCTCCTCTGTGACTCGTGAGCTTCATTCGACTGGAGCTGAACTCTGTGGGTGACGTCCAGTGTTTGGTGTAACGTGTTACAAAGTACACATGAGTCTGTGTAGTGACCGAAAGGACAAGCGCTCGAAATGAGTTTCCTCCGCAGGGTGGCTGAGCGCTCCCTTAGAGACAGGGTGAGGAGCTCAGTCACACGGGAGGAGCTCGGAGTAGAGCCGCTGCTCCTCCACGTCGAGAGGAGCCAGTTGAGGCTCGGGCATCTGTTCCGGATGCCTCCTGGGCGCCTCCCTCGGGAGGTGTTCGAGCATGTCCCACCGGGAGGAGGCCCCAGGGAAGACCCAGGAGATGCCGGAGGGACTATGTCTCTGGTCTGGCCTGGGAACGCCTCGGGGTCCCCCCGGAGGAGCTGGAGGACGTGTCTGGGGTGAAGGAAGTCTGGGAGTCCGTGCTTAGGCTGCTGCCCCCGCGACCCGGCCCCGGATAAGCGGAAGAAAATGGATGGATGGATGGTGTGACAAAGTAAAGGAAGTGCACTCGTCCTCCTCATCCTCCAGCACTGAGCGTCCGTCCCTCACCCGCCGAGGTGACTCCCCCGGGCAGACTGACCTCACCCGTTTAACTCTGAACAGTTTCACGTCCTCCTGGGCTCTCTCTGCAAACTTCTTCTCTTCTTTCTCTCACATTTCTTCTCGACTGTCGGTCTCGTGCCGGATTTAGCCTCAGATGGAGTTTAAGTAAAAAGAACCAAAGTAACGAAGAACGTAAAAAGAGGGTAACTGAGTAAAGTAAGAGATTACTTTTTGAAGAATTAACGAGTAACGAGCAAACTAACCTTTTTTAAAGTCACTTCCCCAACACTGGTGACGTCACACTCAGAACACTTTTTATAATAACCTGAACCACATGATGTATAAAGTCCAGAGTGTGGTTCAGGTTTTTGTAAAGTCCAGCATGGTTCAAGTTTTTCTAAAGTCCAGCGTGTGGCTCAAGTTTTTCTAAAGTCCAGCGTGTGGTTCAAGTTTTTCTAAAGTCCAGAGTGCGGTTCAAGTTTTTCTAAAGTCCAGAGTGTGGTTCAAGTTTTTCTAAAGTCCAGAGTGTGGTTCAAGTTTTTCTAAAGTCCAGAGTGGTTCATGTTTTTCTAAAGTCCAGAGTGTGGTTCAAGTTTTTTTAAAGTCCAGAGTGGTTCATGTTTTTCTAAAGTCCGTCGTGTTCGGACCGTGGCCTCTGTGACCGCTCCATCTGCTCCTAAGTGGCTCTTATTGCACACGGCTGCTGTGCAGAATTGACTGGCATAAAAGTCAGTGTTTAATAAAACATGAGCAGCTCCCCTTTCAGAGCGGCACCTGCCGCACCTGCCGCACCTGACGCCTGTGTTCAGCAGTGAAGGCTCCGGCTCAGAAGAAGTGAAAGAAGCAGAGCTGACGTCACCTCTGGACTTTCCTCTGACCAGAGTGTGTGACGTCTGTGTGTGACGTCTGTGTGTGACATCCATGTGTGTGTGTCTGTGTGTGTGTGTGTGTGTGTATGTGTCTGTGTGTGTGTGTGTCTGTGTGTATGTGTCCGTGTGTGCATGTGTCCGTGTGTCTGTGTGTGTCTGTGTGTGACGTGTGTGTGTGTGTCTGTCTGTGTGTGTGTGACGTGTCCGTGTGTGTGTGTGTGTGACGTGTCCGTGTGTGTGTGTGTGTGTGTGTGTGTGTGAGACGTGTCCGTGTGTGTGTGTGTGTCTGTGTGTGTATGACGTGTGTGTGTGTGTGTGACATGTTCGTGTGTGTGTGTGTGTGTGTGTGTGTGTGTGTGTGTGACGTGTCCGTGTGTGTGTGTCCGTGTGTGTGTGTGTGTGTGTGACGTGTCCGTGTGTGTCTGTGTGTGTGTGACGTGTGTGTGTGTGTGTGACGTGTGTGTGTGTGTGTGTGTGTGTCTGTGTGTGTGTGTGTGACGTGTGTGTGTGTGTGTGTGTGTGTGTGTGTGACGTGTCCGTGTGTGTGTGTGTGTGTGTGTGTGTGACGTGTCGTGTGTGTGTGTGTGTGACGTGTGTGTGTGTGTGTGTGTGTGTGTGTCGTGTGTGTGTGTGTGTGTGTGTGTGTGTGACGTGTCCGTGTGTGTGTGTGTGTGTCTGTGTGTGTGTGTGTGTGTGTGTGTGACGTGTCCGTGTGTGTGTGTGTGTGTGTGTGTGTGTGTGACGTGTGTGTGTGTCCGTGTGTGTGTGTGTGTGTGTGTGTGTGACTGTGTGTGTGTGTGTGTGTGTGTGTGTGTGTGTGTGACGTGTGTGTGTGTGTGTGACGTGTGTGTGTGTGTGTGTGTGTGTGTGACTGAGTGTGTGTGTGTGTGTGTGTGTGTGTGTGTGTGACGTGTGTGTCGTGTGTGTGTGTGTGTGTGACTGTGTGTGTCTTGTGTGTGTGTGTCGTGTGTGTGTGTGTGTGTGTGTGTGTGTGTGTGACGTGTCCGTGTGTGTGTGTGTGTGTGTGACGTGTCCGTGTGTGTGTGTGTGTGTGTGTGTGTGTGTGTGTGTGTGTGTGTGTGTGACGTGTCCGTGTGTGTGTGTGTGTGTGTGTGTGTGTGACGTGTCCCGTGTGTGTGTGTGTGTGTGTGTGTGTGTGTGTGTGTGTGTGACGTGTGTGTGTGTGTGTGTGTGTGTGTGTGTGACTGTGTGTGTGTGTGTGTGTGTGTGTGTGTGTGTGTGTGTGTGTGTGTGTGTGTGTGTGTGTGTGTGTGTGTGTGTGTGTGTGTGTGTGTGTGTGTGTGTGTGTGTGTGATCTATGCATCTATAATAAGCCCTGGATAAGTCCCGCCCCCTCTGTCTGAGTGAGATGGAGGTCGAGCTCCAGATTCTCTCACGTCTCTGTGGATCCTGGAGTTTAACCTGCTGCTGTTCAGCTTCATGAAGGTCAGATTTTGCTGAGATTCTTCTGGAATATGAACTTTAAAAATATATATATTTATAAACCCTCGTCTCTCCTAAAGTGACCTTCGTCACACTGAGCCTCGCTGCTCTGAGCGGACGCTCGCTCTGATTGGTCTGAACTGAAAATTCCATAAATCGATGTTCTGCCGAGTCCTGGCGTTGCCTAATCTTAATCTAAACCCTAAACTCTGACCTGATCCCGCCCACATCTGATAAAAGCTTCTTAATGTAACAATAAAACTCTTACACAATCGACCTGAAGTTTGTCCATAAAGAGAAATGTCCTGATCACATTATTAAGAGTCTGCAAATGTGAAGCCCCGCCCACACACTGAAGCCCCGCCCACACACTGACCTCTCAGCCTCTCATTGGTCCACTCGGGAGGTCTGGATGTTTTTGGACCTCAGATTCACTGTTTCTGGATCTCGGCCGTTTCCGCTCGACTCGTCTGTTTTGGGCTGAAGTGGGTCAGGAGGACGCAGGAAGTGAACCACCTCGACCAGGTGGTCGCACCGGTTTGTCAAAGTCTGATCCCGTCAGATGTCAGACGCTCAGAGGTCGGACCTGGTCTGGACTTGGATGGAGACTCTGGGAACATCAGGAGCCACAGGAGGAACCAGTCACAAAAACTGTCATTGTGTCCTTAGGCAAGACACTTCACCCACACTGAGTAGTGTGAAAGTGGTGTGTGTGTGTGTGTGTGTGTTGTGTGTGTGTGTGTGTGCAGGCGTGCTTCAGTCAGTCTGCCCCAGGGCAGCTGTGGCTACAGTAGTAGTTTAAACCACTGGGTCTGGAGTGACTGAATAAAGTTCTGTGTCTTTGTGACAAACGTCTGTCACTCACCAGTCGGGGCTCAGTGTTTTACATCGTGGTTTTCCTTTTGCTTGAGGTTCGTTGTTTTGAAGTAAAATCCTCCATAAAACAAAATATAAAGTTGATTTTATTTTGTCCCTGAGACGCTTCAGCTCTGATGTTTTATGACTGAGTTTTTATTGAAACAAACCGTCTTATAAAAAACATAAAATGAATATATAACTCGTTCTGAAAGTCCATCTGAAGGTTTAAAGGGTCAGTCACCTGCTCGTCTCCATGGAGATGTTTTTGTTTTGTTTTGAATGTTCCACTGTAAAGATAAAATCAAGAGAGACAAGTACAGGCTCCATTCCAGGTCAGATCTGTGGAGAGGCGCCCCTGACCACAGAGACAGTAACTGTACAGTATTTTTGAGCAAGAGAAACACACTGGACAGATGGAGGTTTTTAATGTCACACTGTGGGACATTCAAGGCAAAGCAATAACATCTCCATGGAGACGAGCAGGTGACGAAGCCTCCACCGAAATAACGTTAAGAATCTCACGAAAACACACGACGAAAATGAACCACAAAGACGCAGAGATCAACTCTTCTGTGAAAGCTTCAGTCTCAGTATTTCTACGGTGTTTTCCACAAATACTGATTTTATTTTAGAGCAGAGATTCCAGTCGTCCCTGTGTCCCCGTCCTCTGTCCCTCTGTCCCTCTGTCCCTCTGTCCCTCTGTCCCTCTGTCCCTCTGTCCCTCTGTCCCTCTGTCCCACACATTTATACAAAACCACTTATTTGTCCCAGTTTAAACAAGAAATGTCCCAGTGTCTCTGTTTTGGACCAATCTGATCCTGCAACAGTAAAGAGACAAAAACTGACATTTGTTTTGAAAAAATACAGAAAATCTGATTAAAAACGACAAAACACAAAGAAAATGTGACGACAGTGACTCACGTTAGAGCCGAGTGCAACAGTTTTACTTCATTACGACTCGTTTCACTATTTTATTTTTATCAACCTCCACAAACCAGAGACGTCCCAGTGTTTTATTTTGAAAATCTGATCACTCTGGATTAGAGGCGACGTCTGCTCCAAGACTGAAAGAAGCATCGAATCACAAAGGCTCCTAGTGTGTCAGGTCCCTCCACGTGTGTCAGGTCCCTCCACGTGTGTCAGGTCCCCTCCCCGTGTGTCAGGTCCCCGCCCCGTGTGTCAGGTCCCTCCACGTGTGTCAGGTCCCTCCACGTGTGTCAGGTCCCCTCCCCGTGTGTCAGGTGCCTCCACGTGTGTCAGGTCCCTCCCCGTGTCAGGTGCCTCCCCGTGTGTCAGGTCCCTCCACGTGTGTCAGGTCCCTCCACGTGTGTCAGGTCCCTCCACGTGTGTCAGGTGCTCTCCCCGTGTGTCAGGTGCCCTCCCTGTGTGTGTCAGGTCCCCTCCCCGTCTGTCAGATGCCCTCCCGTGTGTCAGGTGCCCTCCACGTGTGTCAGGTCCCTCCACGTGTGTCAGGTCCCCTCCCCGTGTGTCAGTCCCTCCCCGTGTGTCAGGTCCCGTGTGTCAGGTCCCTCCCCGTGTGTCAGGTCCTCCCCGTGTGTCAGGTCCCTCCCCGTGTGTCAGGTGCTCTCCCCGTGTGTCAGGTGCTCTCCCCGTGTGTCAGGTCCCCTCCCCGTGTGTCAGGTGCCTCCACGTGTGTCAGGTCCCTCCACGTGTGTCAGGTCCCTCCACGTGTGTCAGGTCCCTCCACGTGTGTCAGGTCCCTCCACGTGTTCAGGTGCTCTCCCCGTGTGTCAGGTCCCCTCCCGTGTGTCAGGTGCCTCCACGTGTGTCAGGTCCCTCCCCGTGTGTCAGGTCCCTCCACGTGTGTCAGGTCCCTCCACGTGTGTCAGGTGCTCTCCCTGTGTGTGTCAGGTGCTCTCCCTGTGTGTGTCAGGTCCCTCCCCGTGTGTCAGGTCCCTCCCCGTGTGTCAGGTCCCTCCCCGTGTGTCAGGTCCCTCCCTGTGTGTAAAAACCCTACAGTTCAGATCTGAAATGTGATTCTTGTTTTTATTTTTCTGTTTCTAGTTTCTTGTCGATTGTTCCTTCGTGTTTTTAAAACGTGAACTTGAACAGAATCAAATTGAAACATAAATTGTAAAACCACAACTTGATATTTTTCTCAGGTTGTTCAAAACTGATCCAACAATGTTCTCGTGTCCATCTCTGTTTAATCACACAGAACTTTAAACTCGTATAAAACTACAGTCGTATATGAAGCTGCTCGTCCTGTTGTGACGTCATGAGTGTTTTACTGTTATGGAGCAGTGATGTGGAGGACAGATTTTACTTCCTGGTTCGAGCTTCTAATCGTCCGTCCTTCAAAGTGCCTCATTAAACCGTCCTCCAGCAGATGGACCCGTAACGTTTGAATGAGACGTGATATGAAAAGAATGATTAACCGCAGATACACGGCGTCGTAAACCGCAGCAGGACTCTAATCTCCAGCACCTGGTTTAACCTCCAGCTCAATCATTGACAGTGATTTTTCCCACAAGGCCGAGCGTTTCCGCCTCCAGACGCACAAACATGAACGCTCTACACACCAACGGTCTGTGGACGCCACGGGTTTTTAAACTGTGATTTCAGCTGATTCTGATTTATGGTTTGTTTGTGACGGTTTTATTTCCTTTTGTCGACAGAACAGCGGAAAAAATACTCCAACTCCAACTACATCATGCAGGAGACGTCGCAGTACCACGTCGAGGTAAGACACGGATTTACACTGTTTTATGTTAAACATCCTGTTTTATATCAAACAAAACTGAGCCGAGTGAGTTTTAGTCCATGTTCTGACGCTGTTCCCTCGTCACACTCACAACTCGAGTCGTGTTTGTTTGAGTAAATCTTTATTTTGAATCTGTTGCATCTACAAACCTCCAGACGCTCTGCTCCACCTCAACACCTCCTTTTACTTTTAGTAGAGATCAGGACTCCAGGTCTGAAATGATCCAAATGTTTCTAGTGAAGGTGGGTGGAGTTTTTTAGAAACACAGTGGAGCACTTCCTGTATCACCACACTGCAAAAGAGCTTGACCAAAATGTAAGATAAAAACATTTAAATCTATCAGAAAAGGACTTAAAGTAGAGAAATGATGTGTCAGTGCAGCAAGATCATTTTACTGCTCAAGTCATTTTGAAATAAACGAGAATGAAGCTTCTGAGGTCAGTTTTTATGAGCTGGAAATAAGTTTAGACTTAAAACCAGTTTGTGATTAGTTCATGACCTGATAATAATTTTCTAAATAAAGTAAAATTACAAAAAATGTTAAATATTAACAAAACAGCACAAACAAAACTGAAAGAATTTATGTAATAGTTTGCAGTTTTTTAGTAAATTTTAACATTTTCAGTTGTTGTGGCGACGACATCAGACAAAAATAGAAACATGTTAAGAACCAGAATCACACAAATGAAACTTTTTGCAGCACAAAACATTTAGTCTTTTTAGAGAGTTTTGAAGCTTCCTGGGGCTGTGACCCCAGTGTGACCTGTTCATATCTCCAGAACTAAAGCAGCACAAACCATGGACTTAGTTTTTGTAGGTTTGTGTTTGATGGAGGCGACTTCACGCAGTCTTGGACAGAAAAGAAAAAAAATATAATAATTACCTCCGCCAAGGAGGTGATGTTTTTGCCGGTGTTTGTCTGTTTGTTTGTTTGTCTGTTTGTCTGTTTGTCTGTTTGTCTGTTTGTTTGTCTGTTTGTTTGTTTGTCTGTTTGTTTGTCTGTTTGTCTGTTTGTTTGTTGTTGTTTGTTTGTTTGTTTGTCTGTTAGCAACATAACTCAAAAAGTTATGGACCGATTTTGATGAAATTTTCAGGATTTGTTGGAAATGTGAAAAGGAAGAACTGATTTCATTTTGGGGCTGATCCGGAAGAAATCCTGGATTCTGGATCACTTTGAAATTTTAGTTAACATTGTGGTAAATGGGGCCAAAAATTTTGTTTCTCAATATCTCGATTAATTATTGACCAAACCCCATGAAATTTGACTCAGGGATGGACAATGGGATCCTCTTTCATATTCCAAAGGCTGATCCGGATCTGATCCACAAGACTGATTTTATCACAATTTATATAAAAAATGGGGATAGTCCTTGGCGGAGGTCTGCGCTCTCTGACTGCTTTTCTAGTAATAATAATAATAATAATAATAATAATAATAATAATAATAATAATAACAGTGCTCATGAGTTCAGTTCACTGGTTCTTCTGAGTGAATATTCCACTTTCTAAACCAAGAATTCTTCAGAATCATCCACATTTCTTCTCCACACTCACCTGCTTTTTGGCCTGTCAACATTATTGTCTCATCACATTCTTTGTAGGAAAAATGTGTCTTTAAATCGTTCTCTCGATTTGTTTATAGAATTAAATGTATAATTTGTGATGAAACAAAACAGAACTCCAGGTTTGTGTGTGACGAGGAAACGACATCAGAACAGATCAGAGGAAAGAGTCATAAACAATGACCTCATTTTTATTCACAGATAATCCAAAGACACTATTAAAGATAAACTATGGAACTTTTCTGGGTAATTGTCGGTCACCTGTTGTCCTCATGGAGATGTTATCGCTTTGCCTTCATAAAACGTTTCACACTTTGGCATTTCACCGACTGGGCTCCGTGAAGACAAACAGGTGACATCAGCAGGTCAAGTCACAGGTCAGATCTGTGGAGAGGCGACGCCGCGACCTCAGGGACCGAACAAAATAAAACTGAATACAAGATGGAATAAAATACTCAAACAAACACAACTCCAGCTCTGAGTGTGACCAGGAACAACAGAACAACAGAACAACAGAACAACAGAACAACAGAACAACAGAACATCAGAACATTAGAACATCAGAACATCAGAACATCAGAACATTCAGAACATTAGAACATCAGAACATCAGAACATCAGAACATTAGAACATCAGAACATTAGAACATTACAACATCAGAACATCAGAACATTAGAACATCAGAACATTAGAACATCAGAACATCAGAACATTAGAACAACAGAACAACAGAACAACAGAACATCAGAACATCAGAACATCAGAACATTAGAACATTCAGAACATCAGAACATCAGAACATCAGAACATTCAGAACATCAGAACATTAGAACATCAGAACATCAGAACATCAGAACATTAGAACATCAGAACATCAGAACATTAGAACATCAGAACATTAGAACATTACAACATCAGAACATCAGAACATTAGAACATTAGAACATCAGAACATCAGAACATCAGAACATAGAACATAGAACATCAGAACATTAAACATCAACATCAGAACATAGAACATTAGAACATTAGAACATCAGAACATCAGAACATCAGAACATAGAACATTAGAACATCAGAACATCAGAACATCAGAACATAGAACAGAACATCAGAACATCAGAACATCAGAACATCAGAACATCAGAACATTAGAACATTAGAACATTAGAACATCAGAACATCAGAACATTAGAACATCAGAACATCAGAACATTAGAACATTAGAACATCAGAACATCAGAACATTAGAACATTAGAACCGGAGTTAAACAGGAGTCAAGTTTGTGTGATTATTGGAGCTTTTGGTTCATGTACCATTTGTTCTTTTGAATTTCAATGAAGAACCAAAAACAGTTTATTTCATTTTTCCGTTTTAGTGTAAAAAAAAACAACCAAAAAACCCAACAGATTTCGACGGCTATTTCCAATATTTAATTTAAAGTTTATTCCAATAAAAACATTTTCGTGCCTATTTTAATTTATGTATTTTATTCTCTTTGGTTTATCTGAAATTCTGCTGCTGAAGGACGAACCTGAAAAATTATTGCAGTTTTTTAGCGACGAGTTTATTTTCTCGTCTTAGAAAGTCACTGTTGATCCACGACGAGAAACAGAAGCAGAGATAAACTTTCCTTTGTTCAGACGACGCTGAGCAGCAGAGCTTCAGATAAACCAGAGAATCAAATATCAACATTAAAATAGACACAAGACTGTTTTTTTTAAATAAACTTTAAATTAAATATTGGAAATAGAGGTCGAAATCTCTTTTTTTGTTTCAGACTAAACGGAAAAATTAAATAACAAACTTTTTTTATTATTATTATTATTATTATTATTATTATTATTATTATTATTATGTTTATTTATTTCGGACAGTAATACATAGAACATAAATTAAATTTTTTTTTTTTAAATTAATAAATAATAATAAAAAAAACAAAACTTAAATACATAGATAGAACACAAAAAGTAACTATTTCTATTCTATAATAACAGGCAAAATAAATGTTACGCAGACTTTTCCTTGTGTCTGAAAAAGGAGTGGGAGGAAGTAAATACTTATTTAACCCCACCCCTTTTTTCTACAGTCCCAAATTAACGAAGAACAAATACAGACGTCTCATTTCCTGTACATTATAAAGAATAATTGCACAGTACCTACACTGCATTACAATCTAACAGACAACAACAAATATATGTATATTATGTACACAGATACAGTACACATCATATACACAGATATAATATATACATACCTACATACACATCACATACCCATGCATACATATATATATATATATATATATATATATATATATATATATATATATATATATATATATATATATATATACTATACACATATATACACCCATATACATACACATACATATACATACACATACATATACATGCACACATAGACCCTAAGCACTCATTTCTTCCGCACAGTATTTTGAAATAATTATTTTTTTAATTGCCCTTTTGAATACATGTTTATTCGAACAAAGTTTTAATTCTATTTTCAAGTTGTTCCATAATTTCACACCACAAACAGAGACACAAAAACTTTTTCTTGTCGTTCAAGCACGAGGTCATTTAAAATTCAAAACGCCTCTTAAGTTAGAGTTTGTTTCCCTTTTACAAAAAAGTAGTTGATTTTTTGGTAAGTGTGTATTTTTAGCTTTAATGACTTGTGCAGTTTGGTACAGAATCAAATCATTCAGTTTGAGTAATTTGGCATGAATAAACAGTGGATTAGTGTGGTCATGAAATTTGACTTTATAAATAATTGCTTTTTTTTGAAGTTTTATCAATGGTTCTATCGCAGTTTTATAGTTATTGCCCCAAATTTCTGCACAGTCTGTTAAATATGGTAAAACCAGTGAACACATCTGATAGTTTTTCGTTCTTAACTGAATTTGAAAAGAACAAATGGAACAGAGAAGTTTTAATGATGATGAGTAACGGGTGATTTCTGAAATATTAAACGTGTTTGTCCCTCGCAGCATCTCTCCACGTTTATCATGGACAAAAGTGAATCCATCGCCACCGTGGACGACGCCATAAAGAAACTGGCTCTGCTGGACAAAAAGGACAAGATCTGGACTCAGGAGATGCTGCTGCAGGTGACGGACCAGGCGGTGCGGCTGCTGGACTGTGACACGCAGGTACAGACCCCCACCCCAGCACCGATCACACAAAACAAAATCACCTCCACTTTTACAACATCTGAAATATGAGTTTATATTTAATCTGATTTAAAACTGAACAAACTCAAATGTTCATGTTTTATGTTCCAAACTGTGACTCGCTGCACTTTCCACTTTCACTTTATTTTATAAACATGACAGTTTCCAGAGTGCAGCACAAACAAATCAATACGATAAAAGACAATAAATCATAAATAAAAACAATACATAAAAAGTGTTAAAATTTATAAAGATTTTTTTTTTTAAAGATAAAAAATGAATAAAATCAAATCTTTGACGGTTCATTATTGTCTTCTTTAAGTTCCTATGAAGCTCATTTCACTTCAGATTATTATATTTAAGGTTTTACAAAATAATTTACAAATATTTTTCTAAGTTTGGCCATTTTTAGGTTTAGAATTTTACTTCAATTGAAAACTGTGAGCTCATTTGTGACGTCTCGTTAAGTAATGCCATAACTGTTACCTGGGACAAAACTGCTCCAGTGTCACTTTGTATTTTATTTATTTATTTGTTTTTATTTTATTTTAAACAATATTATAAATAAGAATATAAGAAAACACCTTTAGTTTGTTGAAATCATGTCAGAAAAACATGTTTCTTGCCAAAAATGTAACTGTAATTCCTGTAATTTTCATCATATTTTTCAAGTGTAAAACTATAATTTATGTTGACAACAGGTTTAGGCCGATTATCCCACAAAGCCTCAAACGCACTTTCATTTTCAACCAAACTTTTCCCACAGACGGTACAAAGACTAAAGGAGTGTGACACTCGCTTCACTCACACTCACTCTACTATTCAAACTAAAAATCTACTTGATGATGTGGAGATTCACACAGACACTGATTTGTGACGTTTAAATTCTCCACGTCTCCAGGAGCAGAACATGAGTTGAGTTTGTCGTGTGACTAATGAGTCTCGTTGTTTGTTTAAGTTTTGTTCTTTCTTCTCTTGATCGTTGTGGAGAAATTGTTCATGAAGAATGTTTCTTCTTTGTGGAGTTTGTTGGTTGAAGATTTATGAAACTGCTGGAGAATACGACACATTTACACAGAAAAACATTAACCGGAAGTTCCACAAACCTGCAGCGTGACACTTCAGACCAGTTTTCAGAAGGTCTGTTGCTCAGGTGTGTTAGTGTCTCACCAATCAGGGCGCAGTCGTCACAGCAGGAATCAGGAGAGAAGAAAAAGAAATGAAAACACACAAAACAAGTCAGGGAACAGGAGAACTGAGGCTGTAACATCTTCCACCTTAGAAGTTCCGTGGTGCAGCTTCGGATGAACCTTTGGACAAACCTGTGTGAACGTTGGTGTTTGTGTTGAAGGAGGAGCTGGAGAACTTCCCCATGTCCACCATCCACCTGTGCCAGCCCGTCCTGAACAAGACCCGGTACCCGTCTGTGCTGCTGCTCGTGT